>NW_017306615.1:700728-731329 GCF_000935625.1 Nanorana parkeri | reverse complement strand
TTTTTTTTTTTTCCACCTGACTAACAAAGTGTCTGAGTCAATATTGACTGTTTGTCAGGCATCGTGTCCTTTAAAAGATCTCTACTCCAGAAGTCAAAATAGCATGAAATGTAATTTTCCAGCTTATCTGTCAGAGGAGACCAGGGACCGAGATGACTGGTGGCGATAAGGGCCACAGGTACAAGTGTTGGGGACAGTCAGGCAGCTGTGGCGAAAGGCTTAATAGCAGAACCGGCAGGAACGGCACTCGAGAATCGCCTGGCAAATTGACCATTAAGTTAAAAGTCGCCATCCGCCTCTAATTTGTTCTCTTCCTCCCGCTGGCTGGTTGCTGGGCGCTAAAGCAAATCCCGGCTGTGTTTGCCCAGTATAATGTTACAATACTCCTATCAAATATTTGTCAACCTGTCAGCCTCGGCTCTCCCTATAAATACTTTATCTAAAGGTTCAGTGGAAGCAAAAGCCAGGGACGGGAGCCACGCTTACCATCTAGGTGAGCCCTGAATTGTTCTCTTACATCCTTTAAAAAAAAAAATGTTACCTTTTTTTTTATCCTAATGTGAAAGAACGACAGATAGAAAAAATAAATAACAGGTAGGAAAAGATAAACTCTAGAATTAATACCAGTCAATAAATAAATCAGTGTATCAATTTTATCTCTGAAAAATGTTTTTCTACTTTTCTTAGCTATTTAAAATTTTTAGGTACATTTTGGATACTTTTTTAAATGTTATTTTGATTATTTTTTCCATTTTTATTATTGTCATTTTTTATTTTTAACATTTTTATTTTAATGAAAAATAAAGTTTTTGGTATTTTTTATATCAGAACAGTATCTTTTTGCAGTCTTGTTAGATATATTAATTATCCATTTAATATTTGATTTATGTTTTAACTAATTTTTTTTCAAGTGAAACATTATGTTTAGCTAACTCTGTTACATGATTTGGTTTAAAAGGCATAAACATCACATTTATTCTTATACAATGCATCCATTGAACCTTACAGTGACCCAGACAATGATTAAATGAAAAAAATTACCCCAAAAATATATTTTCTGATCCAATATATTAACCGGATAAACCCCGGAACAACATTTAGCTGTATTTTATGCAAATTATTTAAAAAAAAAATCAACATTGCATTAATAATTTTAAAATTGTTTTCCGATTTACTAAATCAAAAATATCTATTTGTTAAAAAATCAGCATTCACAATAGGTGCTAAATGAAGCCAGAGAAAAATGGTTTTCCTGAAAAGTAAAGTCAGCACTGACATGATAAGAGCTGAGAACATCTATTCATCATTGCTATTTTGACAGTGAGTGATAGGTTAAAAAAAAAAAAAAAAGTTTTTTTGTTGTTTTAATACTCTTTTCTCAAGTTAAGCTTTTTTTTTTTTTATTCTTTATTATGACATGAACCCTTTTGACTTAGAAAACATTTTTTTGGTTGATAAAAATTTGGTGTAATGCTCATTGCCTGCATGAATGTCGTTCTAATTTCGATTTAATATAAACAAATCCTAAATGCTGCAGAGCGGTAAATGAGGGAAATACAATAAAATTTATTTATTCATTTTTAATTTATTTTTTTCAAATATTTTTCATTTTCATCAATTAATATTTCCATATTCTGACAAGTTTTACATTGAACAATAGTTTATGTATTTGTTTGTTTTTTATTTAGAATGATCAGCGGTTGATAAGTTTAGCCATTTTATTAAAAATAAATTCTTATCCGTGAAGCTGTATTGGAAAACATATATTTCTTTACTTCCCGCTGTATTTCAGGCAGGAAAGTAGCTATAGCAACGGTTTAAATATTTGCCTCTCTTCTGCAGTTGAGTTGATTTTAGATATGTAAAAAAAAAATGTAGAAAAAATAAATGCACGTTTTTAATTCTGGAGAATTTTGATGACTAAAGTGATTTTTTTTTCATGCATTCCTGTAAGTCATTAAAGTGACACTAAACTCCGGAGATAAATCTTAAAAATACATTCAGGAACCTAAACTATTACCAACAATGGGGGCATTTATCAAAACTGCAGCAGCTGTGCATGGCAACCAATCAGCTTCTCCCTTCAGTTTGTTCAGTTAGGATTTGAAAATGAAAGAGAGAAGCTAATTGGTTGCCATGAGCAACTGCTCCAGTTTGGATAAATTCCCCCCAATGTATCTTATTAGTGTATCACTGGGTTGTAGATCCTCCAATCATCTCTGAATTGGTGCTGACACCGTCCTTCCTTCTGGACGGGGGATACTTTTTAGACATTTGCGATTCGTTTTGCTCTGAATCAAAATTCAGACTCATTTTTCGACATTTGAACACATCTGAATTTTCGAGTCCCAATGCATCCGAATGTGTCCAAATCAGAATTTCCGTTTCTAAATTTTGGATCCCGTCCGAATTTCGTTCAAAAACTAGACTGAATAGGACACGTGACTTTTCTGGCCAATCAGATGTGTTTTCGGTTTAACGCATCCGCATCGGTCTGAACACAAATTTTCGTTATTGCAACATGGGAGCCATATACAGTATATACATATAATACTAAAGCTGAGGCTTCCAGAGCCGAGTGGCATTCAGGAGCTCCCCAATGCAATTCGGAAATTTGGATCCGGAATGCCATTGGGGTCGGGGAGATTCAGCTTTAGTATTAATATCTGTAAATGTTTTTTTTTGTTTTACTTGCAAAGAATATTCCTAAACCCAAACAAAATTTAGATTTCATCCGAATCTGAAACCCGAACCGAACTGAATTTTCTGATCCGAATTCCAAAATAATGAAATATCCAAACAAAATTTTTCCGCAGCTTACATGTCACTACTTGTGTTCCCCGTGGTCCCTGTGTGTGTTGTAAAGTAGTCACCTCTCCAAGCTCGCTCCCGGGATGGACTACAATCTCGCATTTGGTTTACTAATTTGTATTGAGAATGTAGTCCGGGGAGTGAGCTTGGAGCGGTGACTACTTTACAACACACACAGGGACCATGGGGAAGAAAAGTAGCCCCCCTCCAGAAGGAAGGACAGTGTCAGCACCAATTCAGAGATGATTGGAGGATCTACAGCCGAGTGATACACAAATAAGATACATTGTTGTTCATAGTTAAGGTTCTTGGATGTATTTTTAGGATTTAACTCCGGAGTTTAGTGTCACTTTAATCATCTGGTTAGTATTTTGTTTTTTGAAGACATTTTCATGATATTTCTGTCTTTTTGCCTTTTTCAGTCTTCTCCTCTTAAGACAATGGCAACGGGCGTGATACGCAACCTCTCCGAGCTCAAATTCCCCTCGCCCTTCCAGAATCCGTACCTCTTCCAGGATCTGACTCAGCATGTGGATTTCCAGGATTCCTCGGAAGAGGAAGAAGAGATGATGGAGGAAGAGGAAATGGATGACTTGTCAGACGGAGAGTCCACAGCCTTCAGGTCAACCCACCTTTCCCAGGGCCAGGTCCCAACCCCCGAAGACGGCACAGAAATGACTCAGCAGCTTTTGAAGTTTTCCGAACTTATCAGCTCCGACATTCAGAGATATTTTGGGCAGAAAACAAAAGATGAAGACCCGGACTCTTGCAATATCTACGAAGACTACTTCACCCCTCGACTGTCGGGAGGCCAGGAAATGTACTACCATGACCTGGTGAGGATAGCTCAAAGCAAAGGCCATGAGAAGGAGGACTTATTCAACCCACTCACTCCGCCATTTGAGTTTGATGAAAGAATATTGAAAACCATCTACGCAAAAGAAGACCCCAAAAAACTTGGACCGCTCTCCGAGTTGTTTGACTTTGGCCTTCGTAAATACTTAAAGCAGAAGTCATCGATGGCCAAGGACGGAAGACTACAAAGGCTAGACAGGAAGTATGCACACATTGTCCCCATGCATAGAAGACTGCTCCCACTCTCATTTTGGAAGGAACCATCTCCAGATCCATCGTGTATTCTAAACACTAATACACCGGACTTCAGCGACCTCCTAGAAAACTGGACATCCGATGCTCAGAACGAACTACACAGCGCTCCTAAGGACCTCTTAGGGGAATTTAGCAGATAGGCCAGTACATGGATTTTGCCGCCATAAGAGACACGAGGCGCTTCACAGACACTAAACCATCAATAACCAAGAGTCACAACTTTATTAACAAAGCAAACACGACACGATAGAATACACAAACATTGGTTTGATTAAAAAGAAATTAGATCCAGATGACTCCAGAACAACGCACCACAGCCACCCGAACCCTATGGAGAGAGCCCACTGCCAGGTTATAGGTGACCTATGGCTTGGAATTAATGAGATTCATTTTATGTTAAAAAAATTACTTTGGTGGCGTTGCGTAAAGTATTTCGGGCTCATCTGGTTTTCATTTTACAATTTGCTCATTTGGGACATTCGTGCTAACTGCCTTGTTTGACTTTGTTGATAAAGTTATTTTGAATATTGCACTTGTTGCTGTTGTTAGGCTCAGTTTTTGTGTTCCCCCTGTGCTGCTGTCATCAAACCTCATTGCCACTTGGTCACTCTTGTGGTTCGACCTTTCTCAATCCGATTGCTAAGTTGAAGGATCTGCCTTCCTTATGCCCACCCGAGCTGTGGACTCCCATTGCAGTCAAGGTTGCACCACATCAACAGCAGCAAGAAGTAGGGCCGGTGTCCATGGCATCAGTTTGAGATGCTTTGGAGATCGTTCAAAATTCACTGATGTGTCCTTCTGACCTGAGGCAAGCAGGTTTTGCTTCCCCATAGACATGTATTATTATTATTATACAGGATTGATATAGCGCCAACAGTTTGCGCAGCGCTTTACAATATAAGGAACACATCACAATACAATTCAAGACAAGATGGTAAGGAGAGCCCTGACCCTGAGGGCTTACAATCTAAAAGAGGAGGGGAGCCAGTGATACATGAGGAGGTAGCTGTGTGGGGATGAATTGTTTGAGAAAGTGATAGTTCAGTGGTCAGGTTGAGGTGGGATAGGCTTCCCTGAAGAGATGAGTCTTCAGGGATCGCCTAAAGGCAGTCAGAGTGGGAGATAGACGGCCCGGTTGGGGTAGAGAGTTCCATAGGATGGGGGAGACTCTAGTGAAGTCCTGGAGTTGAGCATGGGAGGAGTTTTATGAAGGAGCTGGAAAGCAGGAGGTCATTTGAAGAGCGGAGGGGACGGTTAGGGTGATACTTTGAGACAAGGTTTGAGATATAGCCGGGGGCGGAGTTGTGGATGGCTTTGTAAGTCGTTGTTAATGTTTTGAATTTTATCCTCTGGGCGAGTGGAAGCCAGTACAGGGATTGGCAGAGGGGGGATGGAAGCCAGTGCAGGGATTGGCACAGGGGGGCGGGGGGATGGAAGCCAGTGCAGGGATTGGCAGAGGGGGGTGGGGGATGGAAGCCAGTGCAGGGATTGGCAGAGGGAGGTTGCAGACACTGAGCGTTTGGTTAGGTGGATGAGTCTAGCAGCTGCATTCATGATAGACTGAAGGTGGGAGGAGCCTGTTTACAAGGCATGTATGGGAATGGAAAGGCCGTGGCAGGAATCCCGAACTGAGGAGATATAAAACAAGAGTCGCTCCCCTGCCCGGGTTGTGAATCTCACCTGTTCGGGTGAAATGATCTAGGATAAAAAAAACGTTTAATTCTTATTGTATGGAATTCCGGAAACTTCACTTCAAGCTCTATGAAGACATTTGTAACAATCAGGAAATGAGATATCTGGTAGGGGGCTGCATGCAAAGTGTACAGAATGCCCCTCCCCCCCTTTCATATGCTACTTTTGCAAGGAAGTGACAATTGAATTTTTGGGCAATTTTAAAATATAAATTGGCTGCGGATTGAAATGCAAAGATTCATTTTTAACACCATAAAAGAACAGATGGCTTTTGTCGCAATATGTATCACTTTAGTGTAAGTGGGGTGTGTATGTGGATGGCTGTCCTGCCTTCGGTTCCTGAAAGCCGTCACTAACGGAACAATTCCCTACAGAGAGAATCTTCCTACTTGTGTTGTTGCTACAAATTCGGTAGGGAACAGCGGCTTTATATGGAAACCAATGGATGCCACGGCTTGCCGCCTTCTGAAAATGCTGGACGGAATATTTTATTCTCTGCGGTACAGAATTACGTTGTATACCAGAAGCGTCCTTTTCACTGAACGGTTTTCAGATCAGCCCGGCATGTAACATTCACATTTCTCCATGGACAGGTTTTCTTTAATTATCAATAACTGTGTATATAATAAAATGCATAAAATGCACCCAATGTGTTTATATATTTTGTTTAATAAAGTATTTGAAAAGCAAAAATCACTCGTATTGAGCTGTGAACGTTATTACTTTGTGTTGTTTTATAACTTTCATTACTATGTGACTAATTCACACCTACAGTATGTCCTGCAGCTTAAAGGGACACTAAACTCAGGAGTAAAAACTTAAACATGCATCCAAGTACCTCAACTAATAACAACAATGCATCTTATTTGTGTATCACTGGGCTGTAAATCCTCAAATCATCTCTGAATTGGTGCTGGCACTGTCCTTCCTTCTGGAGGGGGGCTACTTCTGTTCCCCATGGTCCCTGTGTGTGTTAGTAGAGTAGTCACCGCTCCAAGCTCGCTCCTGTGATGGACTACAATCTCAATACAAATGAGTAAACTAAACATGAGATTGTAGTCCATCCCAGGAGTGAGCTTGGAGCGGTGACTACTTTACAACACACAAAAAGGTTTCCCTACATTATGTAACATTTATTATAACCCAATTGTTTGGCATAATATAAAAGTCGGGTCACATTGTGTTTGCACGGTGCCATCCGTGAAGTTACTTCGAGCACCATTTATTTGATTGTTGGCCGGGACTGCTGAAAGGTGTGCGGAGGGCACCTCCATCAATTGCACATTGTGTAAATAGACACCAAAACATACCCTAAAATTGCGTGCGCCTACCTAACCTACCATTACCCAAAACTGGCCATAGGCGACGCTTTAAAAGCTTTTACCGCTCATCAACTTATCGTTAACAGTGATTGATGGCCCTAAAATTATTACTCGCACTCCATCGTTCGCAGTGATATGTAACGTGTGGAGCAATCGTCACTTTCGCACGTAGGTAGGTAGCATTTGCATGTGCGTGTACAAGGGGGCGGCAACTTAAAACTCTTTTGTGTATTTTTACATTTTTTTATATGTGGCTTTTTTTTTTTTTTTTACTTAGCAATAAAGTTATCACATAGGAGGGCTAATGTGCTCACTATGTTACAGAACAGATACAGTGACAGGTCCTCTTTATGGAGACATCAGGGGTCCATTAGACCTGTAACGTCACCTAGAGACCCCAAAGAAGCACAAATCTGCTTCTTCTCCAGCGACAGCAGTCAGAAAAATGACACACTGAAACCGGAAGTGATGTCGTTGACATCACTTTTGCTTATCAAAGGGGAGATCAGCCATTGGAAATGGGCTGCTCTCCCTCTGAGCAATGCACACAGACCTGCCAAGCCGGCAATGGTGGCAGGGGGAGGGGGTTGGCTGCACATTTCCATGCACCATACAAGCGATCAGGCTGTTATAGAGATAAAGCTTGTATGTAAACAGCCAAGAGCGGGCCATCCATCTGTTTATATTCCCCTTACATTTTGGAGATAGGGGCGTTGTGTGGGTGTGTGTGTGTGTGTGTGTGTGTGTGTTCTGCAGTCCTAACACACTTTTTTTGTTCTAGGGTGACAATGCTGCTGTAAATGAGTGTTGTCACACTAGGAAAAGAAATAGTGTTACTGGCAGGATCACCAGGTGAAAATAAAGGGGGGGGGCTGAAAAAAGAGAAAACTAATGCAGCCACCACATCTAAGGATTGGAATTGTTTAATATATTTTGTGCAGCGGGTTTATAAGGGTTGCAATAGGTTGCAATAGGTTTTGTTGCACGTAAAACAAGAACACAATCGGCAATCCACTTTTTACAACCAGTACACCGCCACCTTCTGGTCAATAAAGGGTACAGCATCAGTAAGAGACCAACAACATTTGGAGTTGACCGAGCCGAGTGGTTTATTGAAAGGTTTCAGAAACAGCAGCAAAGTTTGAGACATAATCAGATGATATGAAACAATAAAACTCCTCCTCTCACACGCCTTGCTGGGCCAGTCCGCACACACACACGCACACACACTGTGATGACCCTGCTGGGATCCGCAGTATTTGGCATATATAGCTAGTGGTCACTTGGTGAAGGAGTGTGGTCCTCGTCTGTTCCTGGAGCCATTTTCTATTGTCAGCAAAGTTTACCTTTCGTGTTTTAGGGATTGTGAAGGATGAAAACCAAAATCAATGTTGTGTGAAAGTTTACCATGGCGCCGTGCGTTTTTACAGGCGTTGCAAATGTGAAGGTCTGCAATCAAATTACGGGGAAACACCAGATATGGGAGTGTGCACGATGTTTCAAAGTTCATTGGAGCAAATCACTACAGCGTTTCCATTTACTTCCTAGTGACAAAGAAAGTGGTAGAAACTCTCTCTGCAGTCTGCAACCAAATATTTCTTCTTCAATAAAATTGGGAAGGGTTAGAACCTCGGTCAGGTTATTAAAAGTATTTTATTAAAACTCTTCCTGTACCAGGGACAACTCCTCCCTTCATTGGAGAAGACTAAACTTTGGGTTATACTGCCACCTACAGGAGAATTGAACAAACTAAAAGACTGTGGGTCCAGGATAACCCCTCTCGCTACCAGCATGCCTCAGTCTTGAAGCAAAGCAGTTCCCAAAGCATAATCATAAAACACAGAGGGGTGGGACTTGGGTGCTTCAATGGACTCCAAGAAAAGGGTTTTTCGGGTGAGTGCAAAAAAAATATGTCGCCCACTGATGCAAACAGAAATCATTAAACTTTAGGGATGTCCAAAAAGCATTCTAATGGAGGGGTGGGCAACACAGCAATGATGAACAGGCCGAAGAACTTGAGACCGCCTGAAAGTCAAAGAGCCGTCTGAAGGACCATACACCCAAAGCTGATATCAGATGAGACAAAAACATCCACATTGGAGAAACAGAGAACCAAAGACTAGGGGGGGCAACCTCCCAAATCTGAGAAACGGAAGCTTGTGGATAAGCCCAAGAAGCCCTCACAGATCTACTAGACTGCGCCCTGACAGGAAAGGGTGGAGCCTTGGAGAAGGAGACACCAGGCACCCTTATGGGGGTCCCTCTGGAATGACAAAACGGGACCATTCTTTCTGAAAGAAGCAGTGACAGAGACAAACTTGCCGAGCCCAAACCACAATGGAGGGACATTTCTTTTTGTTCAACTGAGAATGGAAAGAGGGATGGAAGAACAATGTCCTGGTTGAGATTAAAGGCAGGAAGAAAGTCCTGGCCCTTCACACCATCTTGTCTCCATGCAAAGCCAAAAAAGGTTCAATGCAAGAGAAGGTCCACCATCTTGAGGGTGAGAGTAGAGAAAGTAATGGGTTCAAGTGGCGGTCTCCGAAACTCAGAGAACAAGATTCTGGTTCCACTGAGCCATTGGGAAACTGATGGGGGGAGCTACATGGGACCCAGCACAAAGGGCTCCACCAGTGAGGCAAAAGATCTCTGAAACAGAACCCTCTCAAGGGCCAAGTGCTAGTCCAGATGCAGAAAGGAGAAGATATGTCCTACACAGAAACCCCTAGGGTGGCAGCCCCAAGACTCACCCCAAGTGAAGAATGCCTTCCATGTCTGATGATAGACCTAGCGGGAAACAGACTTCCAGCTTTGAGCATCATAGGAATCACAAGAATCACTGTCCCTTAAAACTTGGACTTCAGCAGCCGCGCCTTTAACGCCAGCGACCAAGAAGCAGGATGGCAAATCAGTCTGCAGAACAGACTAATGATCTGGCAGCGCCCATAGAGCATCAGCCAGAAGTCTTGCCAGGTCAGTGTATCACATCAGGAGCAATGTGGTTTACCAGAATCCTCTCTATCCTGCAGAGGAGACAAGGAAGACCTTTTAGGGGAGGAAATGCATAGATCACACCGAGCTCAAAGTATAGATATTGCTCTGACTGCCATCTGCTGGTGGATGTGAAGCATTACAACAGCGGAGGAAAAATAAACCTATCGGTTGGGTTCATCTCACACTCAATCGGATGAAATTTCTCATCCTCTGATTGGTGCTTGGCACAGAATAGTGCACATTGCATCAACTGAAATGGTTTACTTTCATTTGGGAGTAATAGCAGTAGGTTGCGGCGAATCCTCCATCTCTGTTGCAGAAGGCTTGGTAGCCGCTAGGCCTGCGGGCAAATCAGCTAAACGGCACAGGAGCGCTCAGGCAATGCCAGGGGCACCAAATCTAGAAAGCGCCTCATGTGCTCGAAGGTCACCAACCGGCTATCCCTGCAATGCCCATTCTAGAAGCAGTGCTGGCGGAGGACGACTGATCCAGAAAGCTGCAATCTCAGATAAAGCTTCAGCAGTGATATAGAGAAGAGTCTAGACTGAAGAAAAAAGAAATGAAAGAATAAGGTGCTAGTAGGTTAGTCTTTAAAGGGTGAACATCCTCCTCTGAGGCCTGCTGGTAGGGGAAGGGGTAAGCCTGGTCTGGCCCACATTTTTTTTCTTGTTTACAGTGTCCAAACTCCCTGTAGGCAGCAGTATAACCCAAAAGGTTAAAGACTTCCTGTGCTGCTCAATGGACAGGAAAGAAAAATGATTAAAAAGGTACTTGAAACAGAATCTTCAGCATTCACCACACCTGGTGTGTCAGGTACCCCCCGCTGCACTCTAATGTTCCACTGACTGCTTGTTCACGTGACAAGGTACTGACATAGGAGCTGTTGGATGGAACCACTGCACAAAGGGGGACCAGGCATCAATACATCCAGAAGTGTGTTGGGTGCTGAAGATTCTTTGCCCGCCAAACCAAAACCATATTAAATATAGATGTACTTGTGTGGCCTTCATATATATTTCACCAACCCCCACCTCATTTTAGATCTTCAGTCTTCCATTTACTTCCCTCATTGGGGGGCCCTGGTAATATTTAAAGGGATACTAGAAGGCTTCCTATGACACAGCTACTGTTGTGTTTGAAGAATTCTACAGGCAAAAAGTATGAGCCTTCAGGCAATCTGGACTGGCTGAGATTTAGAACCCTCGGAGGATCGCAAATTCACATTTGTGGGCTTTTTACTACTTAACAGCATTATGTTCATTACTAAATCACTGCTGCACTTCAGGACACCTCCATAAATGAAGCCCAGAGCGGGGCCACAACTAGGGTCTGTGTTGATGGGCTTTTGTTCGCGTCAAGAGGGTTTTGCATTTTCTAAGACTAAGAGAATGCAAAACCTGCTTAAAGTTGAATGCAGGTCAGGAGATGGCCAGCCGCAGGTCAGGAGATGGCCAGCCGCAGGTCAGGAGATGGCCAGGCGCAGGTCACAAGGAGGCCAGGCGCAGGTCACAAGGAGGCCAGGCGCAGGTCACAAGGAGGCCAGGCGCAGGTCACAAGGAGGCCAGGCGCAGGACAAATGCACCTCTCAATCTTAGAAGCATCTCCAGTGGTCATCAACTGAAGCCCAAAGCCTGTTGACATAACCCCTTCCTTGTGCTGCTTCTGTAGCCAACAGATGACATCATTTGGCCCAGATCCAACCACACAGATATTATATCCCATTCACACCGACATCAGCCTTTTCATCTGCAAGAACCAACACTGCCGCTCACAGGAACATGTGAATCTGCATACAAATCACACTGTTAAAAATCAGAAGTTTAATAAAGTTTTCTTTACGCACCGTCTCCGTGCACATTATAAACTCTTTTTTACAAGTATATTAAGACATTTAAAAAAAAAATATGCAAAAGTTCAAAACCTAATTTTGATACGCAGGAGGGGGTGGGGTGGGGGTGAAGAGGTGGATTCTGAAAATGTAAGTAAGAAGGAACTGTGGCCCCTGATTACCGGATTGCACCGGGGAAAGGTGACAAGGTTGAATTTAGTGATTGTGCCATGTTTGCTGTTTTAACTACGGATGCGCCGATGCAGAGTAGATTTTTTTTTTACAGTACTCGCCGATACAGAGTACTGTGGAAAGAACTCCGGCTTCACTTCCCTCGTGACAGTGCGAGGTAGCCTGGCTTCCTGACCAATCAGGAAGTCGGGTGGCACGTCATGAACTGCCGCTCGGCTTCCTGATTGGTCAGAAAGCCCGACTGCCTAGCAATATGTGAAGCCAGCTTCCTAGACAGTCAGGAACCCGTGAGGCATGTCATAACACATCTCTGGGCTTCCTGATTGGCTAGGAAGCTGGCTTTATGATGCAAGGCAATTGGTCAGGAAGCCAGGCTGCCTAGCAACAAGTAAAGCCAGTTTCCTAGCCAATCAGGAAACCGGGCGGCGGGTAATGGCTAGGAAGCCGGCTTCCCCTATTGCTAGGCAGTCTGGCTTCCTAGCCATAACCAGCCGTCCAGCAAGCCGGCTCCATGCTCCCTGCCGGTCAGAGGGAGATCTCCCTCAGACCGTAATTTCCAGGGGGGGGGACTGGAAGTATCGGAGAATTTGGGTGAGTACTCGCCCAAATACTTGGTATCGGCACTGATACTAGTATTGGAATCGGTGCACCTCTAGTTTTTACAAATAGTCCCCCGGCTATTGCGCGAGTTCTATTCCTGTAAAATCTTTTGTCGGAATCAATATCAGTCCACGGATCCAAGGAAAAAACTTGGATATATTGGTCGGAATTAAAGAGACATTGGCAGCTTGCCCATTCAGAGCAAAGTGACAGTGTTTATGGAAAGCCCAGACCAGACCATCTTATACTCACCTCCCCAGTGCTCCCTTGCTGCTACCAAAATACCTCGTGTTGGCTGGTGCTGAGAAGGAGCAGTGACTTCACCCCCTCCATCATGTGATAGGATTTTGGCGATCGGTTGCTAGGCCCAAGCACTGCATCAAGGAAGAAACTCACATGCTCCCCGATAGCAGCAAGCACCAAGTATTGTGCAATGGCAGTCACAGAAGAAGCTATTAGAGAGAGTAACAAAGTGATTGGAGGGGGACAATGTTAGCTTGCTGCAAATGGACAAGGTGACAGCGTCTCTTTAAAGCCGTTGCAGAACATGATCTGTATGACAACACCCTGAAATAAATGGCACCTGGTGAGTTCAAAGAAGCATCCATCTTGTACAATTACCCAACATGCCTTATGTCCCGGTGTCCCTTGTTTCTAGGAAGTCCTTAGTCTGCCCATAGACAGGAGATGTTGTTTGTGGCCTGTTCAGGTGACTATCTCATGTCTATGGGAGAGATGGACGCCTGCTGACAGAGGGATGGACTAATCACACAGGTTAGGAATTAGGGATGCACCGATACTAGTATCGATATCGGTGCCGATACCGAGTATTTGGGCGAGTACTCGTACTCGCCCAAATGCTCGATGCCTAGCACGAGTACTTCCTGTATCACTTGTGATGAGAGCATGGAGCCGACTTCCCGGCCAATCAGGAAGTCGGGCAGCGTGTAATGACGCGCTGCCCGGCTTCCTGATTGGTCAGGAAGCTGGCCGATCAGGAAGCCGGGCGCTGTGTAATGACGCAGCGCCCAGCATTCTGACTGGCCGGGAAGCTGGCTCCATGCTTGGAGCCGGCCTCCCGGCCATTCAGAAAGCAGGGCGTTGCGTCATTTCACGGCGCACGGCTTCCTGAATGGCCAGCCAGACGGCTCTGGCTGGGTACCGGAGGAAGGCCCCTGTTCTGGCTGGAGAGGCCCCGGGGGTGACAGGCTGGACATACCAAGGTAAGAGGGGACAGACTTTCTTGTTAATCAGGAAGCCAGGTGGCGAGTCTTTGCACGCCACCTGGCTTCATGAATTGGACTTCCGTTACTCGGTAATTGGCATCGGCGAGTACTGAAACCAAATTATCGGTACTCGTACTCGGTACATCCCTATTAGGAATTGTTATTAGGAATCACACAGGTTAGGAACTCATATTGCCACCTGCATGATAGGTGGCCCAGCAGTATCTGCCAGAGCAGAGCCAGGGGAGGAGTGCAAGAAGGCAGCTGGACTATGCCTGCATGCCCGACCACCTTCTGGGGTCTCTGGTCACCCTGAGTCTAGTTAGTGGTCCAGGTCGCACAGTGGCTGCCTCCCTCTACAATGTAAAGAACAGGTTTCCTGTTGACCTGTAAGATTATATTTAGCATATGTGTAACAATGGAAGGGAGTAATCCCGCACCAGGACTTCAATATCTCAACACTGTAAGACAGAGTTCTAGATCAGAAAAATCCTGCGCGATATCCTGCATAGCGTTCCTGCACCACGTTGGAATATTCAGACACAAGCAAACGGCGTTCCTGCACTGGATCTGAATATTCTAACAGCAGAAGAATCTGAACAATCACCTGGACTCCACAGGTAAACATTATTGGTAAGGAGTGCAGCAAGATACATCTGTATATAAGATCTGAACAATCGGACCCAAGCAGGTCCCTGCGCCAAATGTTACTATTCTAATATCTAAGTCCTTTAATGTCAGAAGTGTAAACCAAGAAGGGGATCTGACAGTAAAGGCCTTGCCGTAAATATCCTGGACACGCGCGAGCTTGAACGTTCTCCAGGAGGCTTCAAGTCTGGCAGTGCCACAAGTTCACAGAACCGGTAACGTCTGCTCCGAGGAAAGAAGATGAAAATAGATTTGGTTAGAACTAGGGAAAGGCTGCATCACGTCTGTGCCAGGCAGAGCTCTTCAAGGCCGTTTTTGCCAATCCGGTAGCGGGCGAGATCTTTCCTGGTGACCAAACCCACGACCTGCAGGTTAGAGAAAGACAATGAGTTGGCGGTTCTGGTTGGGTAGCAAAGAGTTGTATTTACTAAAACAAGTAGTAAAAAAGTACTCTCCACAAACAGCCCAATAAGGAGAACCAAGCAATTAGATATCGCCAAAAAGATTTGAGGACTTAGGCCCATGTCACTCTAGTGATGCTCTTCCTGGTGACAACCTGGCAGCAACTGGATTGCTAAGAAAGCAGAGAGGACTCGCCTATTCCTATGGCAGCACTGCCTCGCCGGTCAAACTCAACGATGATGCTTCCTTGCTGGAAAGCAAGATTTTGCAGCAGGTGCCGCAGAAGAACCAGATTAAAGTCAATCTTTTTTTTGCCCCTTCCCAATCCTGCTGTAGGGACTTAACTTAAATGATGCCTCTTGATGCTATCATCTTCTTTCCTGTCCTTTCCAGCTGTCCCTCCAGTGCTGGTGCGGGTCTCCGATCCAACGCTGACTCCTCTGTGTTAGCTTGCGCTTCCTGTCCCACGGTGTCTGTCCATAGGTGCACGCTGCTGGATAGACTTACCTTGTCTCTCATCGTCTCCCGGCCGAATATATGAACTGCGCATGCGCCCGCCCCAAGATCCTTTGCAGCCGCCCGAGACTCTTTAGATGTTTGGACGGGAGCGCGCGGGGAAGACACAGGTAAGTTTTAACCTGTTTGAAGGGGATTTACACTGAGATTAAATTATGACCACCCCATCAGTACTTAGTTGGGCCGCCTCGTGACTCCATCGAGATGATGAAAGGTGATGTGAGGAATCTGACACGGCACTGTTGCCCTTCTGTTGTCTTGTATGAGGGTTTATTAACCCTTTAAGTGATCTCTTTAGCGATCCTATGGCTGGTGAGTTGCTGTCTGCGTACAATACAAAATGTTTGCCCCAGCAAGCCAGTGAAGGCGTCTTGGTTGCCAATACTGAACTGGATTACAGCGGTCATTCTTACTGCGCAGATCGGAAATATTTCTGATTTACATGAACAACTTCTCCCATTTTCAGAAATGTCAGCAGTAATAATTAGAATATGTAGAAATAAAGCGGTGTACTTACTCTATTATGACTGTTTACCACAACCAGATGCCGCAGTCCGAGCGCACGGAACAGCTTAAACACTCGCGGTAATGATGCTTCCTGTGAATGACATACACACGATGATTGGCACATGTACACCGATTGTCATTAATACATTGCTGTGGGTGACACAGGTAGTAACTAGAGTTTGTTACAGGACAGCTCCATGCCAACCTGATATTTTAGGTTTATGTATTTCCTGCCTAGTTGAATCACACAATTGCTTCTTATTTGGTCAGGAGCTCCGCTGGCAGGATCTCCGTGCCAGAATTGTCATTTGCCTAGCTGCTTTGATCATCACAAAGATCAAACAATGGCGTCCTGTTCCCCACAGACTCTCCATAAAGATGAACAAACTATTTGGGAATCCAGCTGCATGAGAACTTCATTATAGCCTTGTGGGAGAAGGTGGACACACCAAATACTGCAGGTCAGAACTACTAGTGAAACCAATAATCCAACTGGTACCTACACAATGCTGACATTTCTTTTGGGTGGAATTGGCTCTTACAGGGCTTCCCCTTCAAATGCTGTCGTTATTAAGAGGTTGAACTGCTCAAAATTCATTTTTCAGGTTATGGCAAAGGCCATATAACTATTAAAGACCTCAGTGGAGATTCCTGGAGCTCAGCTCCCACCTTGGCAGATGTAAAGGCAGGGTGGGCGACGAGCCAGAAACAAACCAACCGGAGTCTACAATGGATAGATGTGGGCGGGAGATTCATGGCTTTGGGTGGACTGACCCTTTAAGGAAATGGGTGCTTTACCATTTGGGCAAGTCTATATGCTCAGTGAAGAGAAGGAAACTCATTTTACTAATAATGTTGATAAAAACTTCTTACCAAAGAGCTTTGAGCTTGCAAAGACTAGCCATGGACATACGATGGTGGTCAGAAGATGGGACTGTCGACCATTAGCTGAATGACTGTAGCAGAAAAGTGCACAGTTGTTTATGTCTGTGTGTAGTGGGCACATTTATGTCCAGTGCTTATAATCCTACAATCATCTCATACCTATGGGAAGCCGTATAATCTGCAAGAGGCCATTGACCTGCCCATGAAGGAGGCCCAGGCCCTCAAACAGATCGTATAAGAGGCCTGAGCCCTGACAAGAAAGCTTGATCATCACCCCCATTCAGGGTTCAGAAGAGAATAAGTCTGTACAAAAATAATACAAAAATGGACCCACCTGAGGCACCGTGTACGGAGTGGGGTTCATGAACTCCGAGAGATCCATCAGACACTCCTTCTCGTCCTGTGACACATGTATAGACTGGATAGGTGGGAAGCGGGGGTACGCATCTCGGAAATCTTTCAGCTTTAACCTCCTCAGATTCAAGCTCATGTTCTCCCTCTCTACAAACACCTATAGAGAAGACGATGGAGTAATGTCATTTAGCTTTCACAGGAGGAAAAAAAAAAAACCCCTACAAAACAACAAAAATTTGCAAAATGTATAACGAGCTAAAGGTGCGAATGTGAGAGGTAAATGAAACAAAGGGCTCATGCAGCCGTACCTTATGCTTGAGGAGAACGATCAGCTGGGATCTCAGGATCAGGCCACATAACCGAGGTGGCTGTAAACAAGGAGATAAGAAGCAGGTAAGAAATATTATGTTTTCATTATTTTTTCGTATGCGGAGTGAATATAAACACACAAACATATAGAGGGGTTGTCTTAATTTGGACTGCAAATATGGAAATACACTTTAAAATGAACGTTAGCAGTGTGTATGTTTCAAACCAACAACCGCATATGACTGCAGGGGCCACAAGGTGGCAGTACACACTGCTGACTTCAGAAGATCTCGCCACTGTGTGCCCAGGGAGCCCCTCCATTCGCACACTACACACACACTGCTCCAGTCGGAGTTCACGTCTTTTATTCCTGATATAGTAGACATGTCAGCACTAGGATCTCTGCGTTTGGCTCTGTCCTCACCTCTCCTGAATCATTTTCTACAACTGGGAATCCATTGTGGTTTGTGGTAGTGTTGCTCAGGAGGTCCACGATGATGCCCACTTTCTCTTTCCGGCGCAGGCAGGTGACCGGTGTGCTCATCACCTCCCTCAAATAAGAAAGAAACACAGAAAATGAGAACAGTGACACCAAACAGGAAGCAGAAGCTGTCAGGTTGTCCTAGCTCATCTATCACCCCTCATATTGTCCTAGCTCATCTATCACCCCTCATCGTGTCCTAGCTCATCTATCACCCCTCATCGTGTCCTAGCTCATCTATCACCCCTCATCGTGTCCTAGCTCATCTATCACCCCTCATCGTGTCCTAGCTCATCTATCACCCCTCATCGTGTCCTAGCTCATCTATCACCCCTCATCGTGTCCTAGCTCATCTATCACCCCTCATCGTGTCCTAGCTCATCTATCACCCCTCATCGTGTCCTAGCTCATCTATCACCCCTCATCGTGTCCTAGCTCATCTATCACCCCTCATCGTGTCCTAGCTCATCTATCACCCCTCATCGTGTCCTAGCTCATCTATCACCCCTCATCGTGTCCTAGCTCATCTATCACCCCTCATCGTGTCCTAGCTCATCTATCACCCCTCATCGTGTCCTAGCTCATCTATCACCCCTCATCGTGTCCTAGCTCATCTATCACCCCTCATCGTGTCCTAGCTCATCTATCACCCCTCATCGTGTCCTAGCTCATCTATCACCCCTCATCGTGTCCTAGCTCATCTATCACCCCTCATCGTGTCCTAGCTCATCTATCACCCCTCATCGTGTCCTAGCTCATCTATCACCCCTCATCGTGTCCTAGCTCATCTATCACCCCTCATCGTGTCCTAGCTCATCTATCACCCCTCATCGTGTCCTAGCTCATCTATCACCCCTCATCGTGTCCTAGCTCATCTATCACCCCTCATCGTGTCCTAGCTCATCTATCACCCCTCATCGTGTCCTAGCTCATCTATCACCCCTCATCGTGTCCTAGCTCATCTATCACCCCTCATCGTGTCCTAGCTCATCTATCACCCCTCATCGTGTCCTAGCTCATCTATCACCCCTCATCGTGTCCTAGCTCATCTATCACCCCTCATCGTGTCCTAGCTCATCTATCACCCCTCATCGTGTCCTAGCTCATCTATCACCCCTCATCGTGTCCTAGCTCATCTATCACCCCTCATCGTGTCCTAGCTCATCTATCACCCCTCATCGTGTCCTAGCTCATCTATCACCCCTCATCGTGTCCTAGCTCATCTATCACCCCTCATCGTGTCCTAGCTCATCTATCACCCCTCATCGTGTCCTAGCTCATCTATCACCCCTCATCGTGTCCTAGCTCATCTATCACCCCTCATCGTGTCCTAGCTCATCTATCACCCCTCATCGTGTCCTAGCTCATCTATCACCCCTCATCGTGTCCTAGCTCATCTATCACCCCTCATCGTGTCCTAGCTCATCTATCACCCCTCATCGTGTCCTAGCTCATCTATCACCCCTCATCGTGTCCTAGCTCATCTATCACCCCTCATCGTGTCCTAGCTCATCTATCACCCCTCATCGTGTCCTAGCTCATCTATCACCCCTCATCGTGTCCTAGCTCATCTATCACCCCTCATCGTGTCCTAGCTCATCTATCACCCCTCATCGTGTCCTAGCTCATCTATCACCCCTCATCGTGTCCTAGCTCATCTATCACCCCTCATCGTGTCCTAGCTCATCTATCACCCCTCATCGTGTCCTAGCTCATCTATCACCCCTCATCGTGTCCTAGCTCATCTATCACCCCTCATCGTGTCCTAGCTCATCTATCACCCCTCATAGTGTCCTAGCTCATCTATCACCCCTCATATTCTCCTAGCTCATCTATCACCCCTTATAGTGTCCTAGCTCATCTATCACCCCTCATAGTGTCCTAGCTCATCTATCACCCCGCATAATGTCCTAGCTCATCTATCACCCCGCATAATGTCCTAGCTCATCTATCACCCCGCATAATGTCCTAGCTCATCTATCACCCCGCATAATGTCCTAGCTCATCTATCACCCCGCATAATGTCCTAGCTCATCTATCACCCCGCATAATGTCCTAGCTCATCTATCACCCCGCATAATGTCCTAGCTCATCTATCACCCCGCATAATGTCCTAGCTCATCTATCACCCCGCATAATGTCCTAGCTCATCTATCACCCCGCATAATGTCCTAGCTCATCTATCACCCCGCATAATGTCCTAGCTCATCTATCACCCCGCATAATGTCCTAGCTCATCTATCACCCCGCATAATGTCCTAGCTCATCTATCACCCCGCATAATGTCCTAGCTCATCTATCACCCCGCATAATGTCCTAGCTCATCTATCACCCCGCATAATGTCCTAGCTCATCTATCACCCCGCATAATGTCCTAGCTCATCTATCACCCCGCATAATGTCCTAGCTCATCTATCACCCCGCATAATGTCCTAGCTCATCTATCACCCCGCATAATGTCCTAGCTCATCTATCACCCCGCATAATGTCCTAGCTCATCTATCACCCCGCATAATGTCCTAGCTCATCTATCACCCCGCATAATGTCCTAGCTCATCTATCACCCCGCATAATGTCCTAGCTCATCTATCACCCCGCATAATGTCCTAGCTCATCTATCACCCCGCATAATGTCCTAGCTCATCTATCACCCCGCATAATGTCCTAGCTCATCTATCACCCCGCATAATGTCCTAGCTCATCTATCACCCCGCATAATGTCCTAGCTCATCTATCACCCCGCATAATGTCCTAGCTCATCTATCACCCCGCATAATGTCCTAGCTCATCTATCACCCCGCATAATGTCCTAGCTCATCTATCACCCCGCATAATGTCCTAGCTCATCTATCACCCCGCATAATGTCCTAGCTCATCTATCACCCCGCATAATGTCCTAGCTCATCTATCACCCCGCATAATGTCCTAGCTCATCTATCACCCCGCATAATGTCCTAGCTCATCTATCACCCCGCATAATGTCCTAGCTCATCTATCACCCCGCATAATGTCCTAGCTCATCTATCACCCCGCATAATGTCCTAGCTCATCTATCACCCCGCATAATGTCCTAGCTCATCTATCACCCCGCATAATGTCCTAGCTCATCTATCACCCCGCATAATGTCCTAGCTCATCTATCACCCCGCATAATGTCCTAGCTCATCTATCACCCCGCATAATGTCCTAGCTCATCTATCACCCCGCATAATGTCCTAGCTCATCTATCACCCCGCATAATGTCCTAGCTCATCTATCACCCCGCATAATGTCCTAGCTCATCTATCACCCCGCATAATGTCCTAGCTCATCTATCACCCCGCATAATGTCCTAGCTCATCTATCACCCCGCATAATGTCCTAGCTCATCTATCACCCCGCATAATGTCCTAGCTCATCTATCACCCCGCATAATGTCCTAGCTCATCTATCACCCCGCATAATGTCCTAGCTCATCTATCACCCCGCATAATGTCCTAGCTCATCTATCACCCCGCATAATGTCCTAGCTCATCTATCACCCCGCATAATGTCCTAGCTCATCTATCACCCCGCATAATGTCCTAGCTCATCTATCACCCCGCATAATGTCCTAGCTCATCTATCACCCCGCATAATGTCCTAGCTCATCTATCACCCCGCATAATGTCCTAGCTCATCTATCACCCCGCATAATGTCCTAGCTCATCTATCACCCCGCATAATGTCCTAGCTCATCTATCACCCCGCATAATGTCCTAGCTCATCTATCACCCCGCATAATGTCCTAGCTCATCTATCACCCCGCATAATGTCCTAGCTCATCTATCACCCCGCATAATGTCCTAGCTCATCTATCACCCCGCATAATGTCCTAGCTCATCTATCACCCCGCATAATGTCCTAGCTCATCTATCACCCCGCATAATGTCCTAGCTCATCTATCACCCCTTATAGTGTCCTAGCTCATCTATAACCCCTCATAGTGTCCTAGCTCATCTATAACCCCCCATAGTGTCTTAGCTCATCTATCACCCCTCATAGTGTCCTAGCTCATCTATCACCCCTCATATTGTCCTAGCTCATCTATAACCCCTCATAGTGTCCTAGCTCATCTATCACCCCTCATAGTGTCCTAGCTCATCTATCACCCCTCATATTGTCCTAGCTCATCTATCACCCCTCATAGTGTCCTAGCTCATCTATCACCCCCTCCATGTTGTTTTAGCTCATCTATAACACCTCATATTGTCCTCAACACAAGACAGTCTTGCTGGCAGCTCTCTTACAAAGTGTATTCTTGGAGCATGAAAGGTTACAAATTAATTATCAGCTCCACTTGGAATATTCATGTAAAACCAATTTATTTTAGATCAAGCGTAAATAAACTTCACCAGGAAGAGGAGTCGGCAGATTTCCTCACATTGCACACTGTACAAAGCCCCATTCTATCATTTGTTATGGAGAATGTAATGCTTAAACTGGGCAGAACCAGCTGTACAACATCAGCTACATTCCAGAGGAAGGCAAATATTCCGATAACCGCACCACAAACTGCTGGAACAGAAGCAGTTTTCTGTGAATTACAATCTGTGATAAGATGACACAAGTGGCAAGCTTCAAAACTCTTCAAAGACAATTTGCGGGATTTGCAACCTCTTTTTTTTTTTTAACTTCATTTATTGTTTCTATTTTGATCTCACCTCGTTACATAGTATTACGTTTTTACAGAGTGATAAATTAGGACGGCCATAAACAGCTTGACGATAACAACCAAAACTCTCCATTGTGTGGTAGTTGGCCTGTTTTTTGTACTCAGAGGCACCTGTTCTATTAGAAGCCCATTTGGAAAATCTCACTTACAGCTGACCTGATCCTTCTCTGCGCTGGAGCAGAATTGTGGACCAAAGTACCCAACATGCACCTCGTCACCGCTGGACCAGTATCGCATCAAGTCCTGCCACTTCACAGACTTGCAAAACGATTGCCGGATCTAACGCCACCTATCATTTTTAGGGAAATGTCCGTCTATCTTATAGCAGACTTTCCATCTCTTTTTACATTTTGGAAATATTTTTTTCTCTTGTTCTGTTCCCCTGACTTCCATATGCCTAGGCGAGAATGATGTAGGCTGCACTAGCCGCAGGGCCTGGGATACAAACGTCATATATCCCAGAAGTCTTCAGGCAACACTGCGTCCTTGCAATATTTCCTTCTTGACCTGGTGGCATTGGCAACACTATGGCAACATGTAAATATGATAACATTCCTTGGCTACAGCACCACCAATGCCGCATAAGGCGTACACAGCACTCTACGCGGGGAATTATGTTATTTACATGTTGCCACAGTATCAGTGACATGTAAAAACATACGATTCCCTGGCTAGAGCGCTGGGTGCACATGTGGGGGTGGCGCATCATCAATGAGGCCAGCTTAGAAAACACGGAAGAAGTCAGATCACCAGAAGATGCTGATGCGGAATTGATGAGGAAGTTGAAAGTTTACCGGAATGCAAGATAACGCTTGCCTGCATGGAATTGTAAGTACATAAGTGTCATGTGATAACATTTCTAAAATTTACAGGTACTGGTGAAGCTTCTCTTTAACCCACCGAGTGCTAAAATTGATGTTCCCGTAATAACTACAATCTCCATACAAATGAGTAAACTAAACATGAGACTGTAGTCCATCACGGGAGTGAGCTTGGAGCGGTGACTACTTTACAACACACACAGGGACCATGGGGAAGAAAAGTAGCCCCCCTCCAGAAGGAAGGACGGTGTCAGCACCAATTCAGAGATGATTGGAGGATCTACAGCTGAGTGATACACAAATAAGATACATTGTTGTTAATAGTTAAGATATTTGAATGCATTTTTAAGATTTAACTCCTGAGATTAGCGTCACTTTAATTTATTCAACAGACTTACCTGGCGGTGAGAGAA
This sequence comes from Nanorana parkeri, assembly GCF_000935625.1. Classification (NCBI taxonomy): domain Eukaryota; kingdom Metazoa; phylum Chordata; class Amphibia; order Anura; family Dicroglossidae; genus Nanorana; species Nanorana parkeri. The sequence continues at coordinate 707,525 of NW_017306615.1, read as the reverse complement.
TGGGACGTGACCGGAGCTTCCCAGTGCAAGAACGGGACACTCTGCAGCTTGATGTGAAGATCATACAGACCCTGAAAAACAGGACCACACAGAGATCACCGATATCTCTCATATCTTGTCAACACATCGCATGACATACAAGGGTCAAGAGTACCTGTTGACAACCTTGAAAGTAGGTGAGCAGTAGTCTCACTCACCTCAATAAAGAAATCTCCGACTATTTTTGCCGTTATGAGGACAAGCATGATGGGAAAACCATAGGTGACATTTCCCGTGGCTTCGACCATGATGACTGTTAGGCTCAGGGTCATCCGTACTATGCCGCCTGTGGAGGAAAAGACGACACGGGAATTATACTAAAACATGACACTCAATACAGAAATCTGCACAAATACCCAACAACACCTACACACCCTAACCTCTATCATTGCATATGATAAAATAACATGTTATTCTTCCGTCCCACCCAATGATTCAGATGAGAATAGCAGTGCTAGATTTTAAAGCCAAGCATGAGGCAGATGCAAAAGATAAACATTAATGCAGCTGCTGTATTAAAAATACACTTAATGATGTATTAATAAATAAAATATTGCAAATACCAGAACTGAATGTGATATCTGTCTTTTTGCAATCCCTGTACTAGGTATGCAGCGATACCAAGTACCGTGCTCGGTACAAGTACAAGTACAGATACTTTTCCAGCTCCAAGACTGGACTAGAGAAAAATTCAAAAGTTAGGAGACAGCTGTCATTTGTAAGGAGCACACGGAGCTCCTGGGATTTGAACATCTCTGTTTTAATGTATGACTTTGTTTTTATAAACCTATATACCGTATTTTGCGGTCCATAAGACGCACCGGACCATAGGACGCAGGGAGGTCCGGCGCGCCTTATGGAGCACTCGAGACTGTAGCTTCTGCGACAGCTTCTATGACAGAAGCTGTGACAGAAGCTGCAGTTAGTGACCGCTGAGACAGGTGGCGCTGTGATTACAGCGCCACGGTCTCAGTGATGACACAGAGCAGGCGAAGAACGTCTATTCTTCGTCTGCTCTATGGTTATCTCGATCGTCGCCGCTGCTCGGTTTTAATACGAGTGATCTCATTAGATCACTCGTATTAAACGAGCAGTGGCTCCTGCTGCTGAACTCGATCGCCGCCGCCGCTGCTCGGCTTTAATACGAGTGATCTCGTTAGATCACTCGTATTAAACGAGCAGTGGCTCCTACTACTCGCCCGGCGCCCGAAACTGCATGTCTCGGGCGTCGGGATTCGCTCCATAAGACGCAGGCACTTTTTCCCCCTCCTTTTGGGGGGAAAAAAGTGTGTCTTATGGAGCGAAAAATACGGAAAGTAGTGCACCAATACCATTTTTGCAAGTACAAGTCCTGATACTTGCCCAAGTACTCACAGACACAAGTACTGATACATTTTTGTTTGTCACATGACAGTTTTTCTAAAAACAATACAGACTAATGATTTCTGGACAGTGGTGGAGCGCCAGAGCCCGGTCCCAGCTGCAACCCTGGGAGTTCTCATGAAAATGCCAAGTATCGGCATTGGTATCTGAACTGGTATCGGTGCATCCCTACCCTGTACCATAAAGTTCAGACTGGGGGAGGAAGAAGCAGCACAAGGAGCCAATCAGTAATGCTGTAGTGCTAACAAGAAACATGTTGATAGGAAGAGGGAGCAGAACAGAGAGAAGAGTTCATCAGTCTGCTGATGCTCCATTCACTGTCCAGTCACAGGCTGGGGGAGGGACAAGACCTGTAAATGTCAACTGAAATGCAGCAGAGAAAAATCAGGTCTACTGCCACTCTCGTCAGGTATGTGCTGTGTTGCAGAGCTGCTTAAAGTTATTGCTGTAAAATAATTTTTAGCCTTACACATTACGTACTCACCTAGCTGTGCTGCTGCACCCATCAGAGCGTATTTCCCAGGATCGGCCCATAACTGTACGAGACAAAAAAATTAAACCAAAGACTGTCATAGAGTTCCAGTTCTTCTGCCATTTACAAAGTTTAAATCTGACCTCTTGTGTGCAGCCACTCCTCGTTCTTAGCATAGAGAACAGAATACAGAATTAGGAAAGAATAAACTGTTTCTAACATGCAGAAGGCCCGTTTCCCGTTCTTTCCTGTATAGGCAATGATCACAGGTGGTGTATGCACAAAGGATGGCAGGATGGCATATCAGCTGTTACCGTATTTTGCGGTCCATAAGACGCACCGGACCATAGGACGCAGGGAGGTCCGGCGCGCCTTATGGAGCACTCGAGACTGTAGCTTCTGCGACAGCTTCTATGACAGAAGCTGTGACAGAAGCTGCAGTTAGTGACCGCTGAGACAGGTGGCGCTGTGATTACAGCGCCACGGTCTCAGTGATGACACAGAGCAGGCGAAGAACGTCTATTCTTCGTCTGCTCTATGGTTATCTCGATCGTCGCCGCTGCTCGGTTTTAATACGAGTGATCTCATTAGATCACTCGTATTAAACGAGCAGTGGCTCCTGCTGCTGAACTCGATCGCCGCCGCCGCTGCTCGGCTTTAATACGAGTGATCTCGTTAGATCACTCGTATTAAACGAGCAGTGGCTCCTACTACTCGCCCGGCGCCCGAAACTGCATGTCTCGGGCGTCGGGATTCGCTCCATAAGACGCAGGCACTTTTTCCCCCTCCTTTTGGGGGGAAAAAAGTGTGTCTTATGGAGCGAAAAATACGGAAAGTAGTGCACCAATACCATTTTTGCAAGTACAAGTCCTGATACTTGCCCAAGTACTCACAGACACAAGTACTGATACATTTTTGTTTGTCACATGACAGTTTTTCTAAAAACAATACAGACTAATGATTTCTGGACAGTGGTGGAGCGCCAGAGCCCGGTCCCAGCTGCAACCCTGGGAGTTCTCATGAAAATGCCAAGTATCGGCATTGGTATCTGAACTGGTATCGGTGCATCCCTACCCTGTACCATAAAGTTCAGACTGGGGGAGGAAGAAGCAGCACAAGGAGCCAATCAGTAATGCTGTAGTGCTAACAAGAAACATGTTGATAGGAAGAGGGAGCAGAACAGAGAGAAGAGTTCATCAGTCTGCTGATGCTCCATTCACTGTCCAGTCACAGGCTGGGGGAGGGACAAGACCTGTAAATGTCAACTGAAATGCAGCAGAGAAAAATCAGGTCTACTGCCACTCTCGTCAGGTATGTGCTGTGTTGCAGAGCTGCTTAAAGTTATTGCTGTAAAATAATTTTTAGCCTTACACATTACGTACTCACCTAGCTGTGCTGCTGCACCCATCAGAGCGTATTTCCCAGGATCGGCCCATAACTGTACGAGACAAAAAAATTAAACCAAAGACTGTCATAGAGTTCCAGTTCTTCTGCCATTTACAAAGTTTAAATCTGACCTCTTGTGTGCAGCCACTCCTCGTTCTTAGCATAGAGAACAGAATACAGAATTAGGAAAGAATAAACTGTTTCTAACATGCAGAAGGCCCGTTTCCCGTTCTTTCCTGTATAGGCAATGATCACAGGTGGTGTATGCACAAAGGATGGCAGGATGGCATATCAGCTGAATTCCCAAAGAAAGCAAATCCCACTTTTTTTATTTCAATGGTGTGAGCGCTTTCATAACAGACGTTGCATCCACTTCCTGCAGCCTCCTCACGGAATTTGGAAGACCAAACTTCAGATTTAGGCAAAGAGAAGCTTTCACTGTCCAGTATATATGGATTGGTCTTCTGGAAAACCTACAAACTCTGAAACAGTATGGACCGAGCTGAAGCTGGAGATGGGCAGGGCTTTGAAAATGCCTTAATTGCAAGGCCCTCAACAATTGCATAGCATTCCAGGGAAATGCACACACGGTGCCCCTCCTTGACAGCCTTCGCAGTGAATACTTTATCCTAAAAGCCTGGATTAAAAGTGCTGGCAGTAAGGAACTTACTGTAATAGAAACCAGGCACATCAAAAGGCTTGGCTATGCGACGGTCACCTTAAAGGAGAACTATGGGGTTAGGGCTTTTCCCCATAGTTCTCCCAAGGGAAACGGGAGGACACAAACTAACATTCTCCCGTGACCCAAAGCTCAGTATACCGCGAGCTACAGCTTGCGGTATACTGAGACGCCGCAGCCAGAACGGATCCCAACATTGATGTCAAGATCCACCCAGCTGTGGGATTGACAGCTGGCTCTGCCTATACAGAGGCAGGGAGCCATGAGTGACAGTCACAGCGAGCGCCGGTATGTGTTCGCTCACTTCTCGATCTACTGAGCCGACCTGTGACAGTCTACTGACCCGACCTGTGACAGTTTCATTGTCACAGATCGGCTCAGATTATGAGGCTGAGTGAAAATCACTCACCTCAATACTCCTTTAATGTCCCCCTGCAGTTCTGTGAAGGGACCGTTAAGGTCACTGCATTACGCTGCTTGCAGCTAGAAGTTACCATCGAAGCCACAGGTAGTATTTTCGTTGACTCTTCCCACTTCACTGACATCCCTCTATATTACAAGAGTATAAACAATGATATGGGAATTCTTCCCCTCCCTGTCCCAACCCACAAACCCATGAAGAAATACACATAAGGTACACTGCAGACTTCTCACGTCGGCCGCTGACATTAGACGTGGACTAAGTTTGGCACCAGTTTTGAAAACGTTTTTCCCGTTTCGACCACTAGAGGGGGATATTACAAAAGCAGCCAACAGTATACTGGTCACAGTTCACTGCACGGGCCATTGACTTTCACTGTACCTGTCCTGGAAAACATCCTCCGTAGGTGCTAGAGAAATGCATACAATTCAATTCATTTGATTTATTTTGGAAAATGTATTTAAATTTTCCATTGTTTTTCCCCCTTACCGTTTTTGGCAACGGTTAGTCATCAACAATGTCCTTTACATCAGTGGTCCCCAACCCCCGGTCCGCGGATCAAATGGTACCGGGCCGCACAGTCTCAGTGCGGTCCGGTCCTGCAATATGGGGCAGTGCAGGGTCCCGGTGTTCGAACACCGGGGCCCCGCACTGCCGACGGGCTTCACAGTGAGGGGGCGGGTCCTGTGACTCACCTCCCCTCCCGGCCGCGTCCATAGTAACAGGAGGCGGTAAATGCTGCATGCACTATTTTGTGCAGATTGTACTGGACCAGAACGCGGGCACTAATGTGTCACACGTGTGGGTGCGGCGTAATAATGATATATTTATATATTATAAAATATAAACAATCAACGCCCCCCCCCTCAGCGGGCCACGGTAAAATTATTAAACGTTGACCGGTCCGCGGCGATAAAAAGGTTGGGGAGCACTGCTTTACATGAACAGACGATCAGTGTCGGAAAACCGAAAGCAAAAAGGGCAAAGCGTTCCGCCTCTCCAGCAGCACAGGTTGCAGGATTTTACCTTTTTTGCACAACCCCCCCACTCCTGAAGTGCTTAAAGGAGAACTATGAGGCGAGTGAAAATCGAGGCGAGTGAAAATCGAGCCGACGTGCGACAATGAAACTGTCACAGGTCGGTTCAATAGATCGGGAAGTGAGCGAACACATACCGGCGCTCGCTCACTTCTCGATCTATCCCGGCAGAGAGCAGTGACTGTCACTCACGGCTCCCTGCAGGGATTCCCCTTCCCCTGTCTAATCCTCCAGCGCTGACTGGCGGAACGGACGGGGGCGGGCACAGCTGGCTCTGCCTCTAGATAGGCAGAGCCAGCTGTCAATCACACAGTGGGTGGATCTCGACAGTAATGTCGGGATCCGTCACAGCTGCGGCGTCTCAGTATACCGCGAGCTGTATACTGAGCTTCGGGTGACGGGAGGACGCTAGTTTGTGTCCTCCCGTTACCCTTAGGAGAACTATGGGGAAAATCCCTGACCCCATAGTTCTCCTTTAAGGCGGCCCACCCTCTTCTGCCTACCCCTCGTTTACATGTTATTTGCGCCATCTTTTTCTATGTTTGCACTTTCATTAGCTTTGTGTCACGCTGGCTGATAATGTGCAATAGCAACTGTCAATCTTTTTATCAGCTAAAGTCCTGTGCAGCTAATTTGAGGAAGTTCTTTACACCCATAAATGTGTAGACAGGGTCATACATCGCATCCTAGAACTCTCACCCGAGCATGCTGACAGCTAGCAGGCAATTCTGGGATTTCCCACCCAACATGTGTAGGATAAAGTGTTTTATTTGCATTACATAGGACAGCAACAAGCCAAAAAGGTGAAATGGACTCTGCACCTAAGAAACAAAAACCTGAACTTCCCCAAAAAAGACTTACAATAGTGTCGGTGGAGAGTTTGGTGATCAGGATTCCAAAGAGGCGTCCCCACGCGGCTCCGAGAAGGAGAGACGGGATGAAGATGCCTGCAGACACCGTCAAGCCGTACGTCCAGCAGGCCAGGAAGAAATACAGCAACGTGAACAGGCCCAACGTCTGGGGGTTAAAAGAACCTGAGGGGGGTATAAGCAATTTATTAAAGAATAACTCTGGACAAACATGAAGAATTAGCTATCTGACAGGTAAAACAGTTTACATACATGTACTTCAAAAAATGTATTTAGTGGTTTCATCAGAAGTCTGCTTTAAGGGTCTGAAGCGTTCAGCGGCACTTCCTCTTCTTTCTTCCATATTCCTTCAGGCAAACCTTTAGGGGCACACTCTGCTAAAATGTCAGCTCCCACTGCAAAAACTACATGACCAATTCCTTAATGCTGCTCTCATGAATGGACACCTGTGGGATGTAGGACTGCTGAAGATCATTGGGGGGGGGGGGGGGGGGCGGAGCACGGGGTCGGC
>NW_017306615.1:668856-700679 GCF_000935625.1 Nanorana parkeri | reverse complement strand
GGGGGGGGGGGGGGGGGGGGCAGGCCAATGTTCTGGCAGAGTCCTACACCCCACTGGAGTCCCATTAGGTGACCAACATCGAGGAATTGGTAGTCTCTGCCAGAATGTCAGCCCCCCCAAGATCCTCAGCAGAGTCCTTCATCCCACAGGTATCTCAGACTGCAGCTTTGGTGTCGTTTCTCCACCCCCTTCTACCCATGGCCATTCTTAGTGGCCAAAGAGAGAGAGAGGGGTAGAAAACGACATCAACTTTAAAGAAGGAACAGAAAAAGATGCACCTTCGTGTAGCAAGTGTAGGTAGATAAGAAGACAGGCATTTGTTGTTGTGACGATCTGTCCAATTACATGGACATATTGAAAGATATTACCGAGTGCTGGTGATCCTCATCTTCTGCCTTCGTGTAGCAAGTTGTACATCCCACTAGTGTCCGACCATGTGACCAGTATCAAAGATTTGGTGATGTAGTCTCTGCCAGAATGTCAACACCCCCCCCTGAGGGGCCCAAGATCCTCAGCAGAGACTGCATGACCAATTCCTACGTGCCGGTCACATGGCTGGACACCGGTGAAATGTAAGACTTGCTATAGTAAGAAGGTACAGGTTTCATAGTCTGCATCACTGGTCTCGTTTCTCTATCCCACTTCCCATGGCCATTCACAGTGTCCAATGGGAGCAGGGTATGCGTGGAGAAACAAGCACCAATGCTCCGGTATTTCTATCAGTATCTGAAACTGTAAAGGTATAACGAGCACGCAAAGACTGAACTCACCAGGGGGATCATGAAAGAGCCTGCGCACACTGCTCTCCGGTGTGGTGAAGAAGGCTGACGCCATGGCATTGTATTGGCCATCTGGGCAGAAGAGCTGAAAAGCACAAAAACAAACATTGGAGGTTAAGAGGTTCTTTCACAAAAACACAGATAATCTACGTCCAAGCAATTGCAATGGCCGGTCCATCTGTAATATCTTTTCTTGCTTCTACCGGTGCCTCCCTTTGCTTTACCCTGAATAGTATGACACATTTTCTAAGCCAGCAATTATTTTGGTGTCACTGCCCCGCCTCCTGAGTCACATGGTACCCCTCTGTCTAAACTACCCCTTCATCCACTCTCAGCGCCTGCAGTACAGAAGCATAAGAGCATCATAAGCTACCTGCAGCGCGTATTCACCAGAGCCCTCCCGCAGCGGCTGGCAGTCAGAGGAGGAATAGATCAAGACAAAGGCAATGGTGGCCGTCACAGCTGCTACCAACATGGCTTCGATCACCTGCAGGCCGCGACGGTGTAAGTACCTGAAGAGAGAAAAGATTTTAGTTATACAGTACGAAACCTTCAATGTATTTCATACAAATGCAATGTGCAACAGAGCCATCCCGTATATATATATATATATATGTGTGAGATTTGGTTGTCCCCATGGGCATGTATGACAGCAGTGCAGATGTAGTCCCTCCTACCCTACAGAAAGTCCACCCATCTGTGGTGGAGGGTGGGCACCAATAAAGCACACTACACACTATCTACCAGGGATCTTAAAGAGAAGCTGCGCTGTAGAAGATGTGATCAAAGCAGGTAAGCAGAGGGCAAAGGACTAGTCACCAGTATTGTCTGTGGTCTCCCTGCAGCTGACTTTTTCCCCATTACTGACTTGGCATGCAGTTCTTGACCTTGTTCTACGCTGTTTTGCAGGAGAGGTCCATAAAGCTCATATTGATGGAATACATAAAACAGAAGCAGGAAGACCCTTGCATTGCAGGCCTTCAGGCACAGCTTTCTCTCCAGCAAGGAGAACATTACCGACTTGATTCTGCACAAGGTCTGGGTATGGAAGTAGCCGTCTCAATAAACCAGCAGTGCTTTGCTTCCTCATGTCAGAGCTGCCCCCCGATGAATAGTGATCTGATGACCGGTGGGGTAATGATCAAGAAGCAGCAGGACTGGTGAAGGGAAGACAGAAAAAAAGCAAAAAAAGCAGCGTGCAAAGGACTAGTCTGTAGTGCTGTCTGAGGTGTCCCTGCAGCTGATCTTTTCTCCATCACTGACTTACCATGCAGTTTGTGACCTTGTTCTACACGAAAAGGTCCATGAAGCTCATATTCATAGAATGAATGGAGCAGAAGCAGGGAGATCTTTGCACTGCAGGTCCTCCGGTAGAGCTTCCTCTCCAGCAAGGGAGAACAGCGAGCAGCTCAGAAGTGACATCACCAAATCTCACTCCAAATCTGGTGATACCAGGAGTAAGAGGCAGCAGTGCCTTAGATATCGCACTGGCACATGATCGCCTAGGTGCCCTCACATCTCAGGAAGTTCACTGCTATTTTTCAGGAGGAATTCAATTCCCATAAGGTAAATATTTCAGAAAAACACATTTGATTTTGCTTCAAACACAGATTTGTTCAGTTAACAGTGTGGAGATTAACAGGGAAGCAAAGTCCTGCCTCTACCAAGATGGCCACCTCCATAAAGAGATACACTGAAGACCAAGGCACGGTACGTCAGTAATGTGGAAAAGATCAGCTGCAGGGAGACCACAGGCAATACTGGTAACAAGTCCGTTGGCCTCTGCTTGCCTTTTGGCCACAGCATCCACAGTACAGGTCCTCTTAACAGACCTCTACGGCTGAAAGGCATTTTTTACTGCACATCTGATTTTATCATCTCTATTCTACAGCGGTCATTGTTACTAATGTGACTGGCATTTACACCCACTCATGCTGTCATCACAGGACGAGCTATGCATATTCCTGCAGATCCATTCATTACTGCACATGAGCTTCTTAAATTACCCAAAAGACAAATGACAAAATACGGGGGAAATTATTGTTGGCAATACAAGGACCTGAATGAAAACTCAAACCATTCCAGTCAGGAAGAGGGAAATTAATGACATTCATCTTATTGCAGACAGAAGGTAAAGCTGTTTTCCATGGTAATAGTAAAACCAAAGGTTGAAAGGAAAAAAAAGAAAAAATGTCAGCGGTCACATCTGTTAAAGTGAAACTTCTCTTTTTTTTGAAGGAAAAAAAAAAAAAAAAAATGTTCTCCAGATCACCTTTATACACTGAATGCACAGATCCACGGGCAGCAATATAACCGCTGATCACTCTATTCCAAGCAAAGTAAAAAGAAAGGGCTAGTACCAGTATGAACCCAGGTCTTATGTTACTGAGGTGGTCAGAGTAATCTGGAAGGGAGCATAGATGGGGAGGGGGGGGGCAATGATTGGAAAAGGTTCCGTCATAAGTCCCCCAGTCTCTGACCATCTCCCGCAGCAAGCCTCCCAGTCCTACGCAGCAAGTCCCCTTCAACAAGCCTCCCAGTCCCCTTCAACAAGCCTCCCAGTCCCCTTCAACAAGCCTCCCAGTCCCCTTCAACAAGCCTCCCAGTCCCCTTCAACAAGCCTCCCAGTCCCCTTCAACAAGCCTCCCAGTCCCCTTCAACAAGCCTCCCAGTCCCCTTCAACAAGCCTCCCAGTCCCTGACAGTCTACTGCAGGAGGTTATCCAGTCCCTGACCATCTTATGCATATGCTCAGTATAATGCGAAGCCCCTTATCTCTGGTAAATTAAATACAAAATGTGCTACAATGCAGGAAATGAAGTTACATAGTATTTGAGGTTGAATAAAGACATTAGTCCATCAAGTCCAACCTCTGAACAAATTCTACCAGATAATCCTTTATTATGCCCTCAAGTTGTGCAACACAACTGACTTCCCGTCTTGTAATAAGATAAATAAGAAGATTTCTACCAACTGACAGTAGTATGCTTCATCATATCGATCTATCCTGGAGCAGAACATCACAACAAAGTCATAGGTGTGAAATCTCCCGCTCTCTGTGAAGGGTGTGGGGTCCTTTACAAACAATACTGCAAATGTGATTATTACAAACAATGTTTTTACACCATGCAGTCCTATTGTTTCACACTCGCAGGTCATTTCATGGTTCCGTTTATACACATTGTATATGAAAGCAGCGAGAGTTGATTAATTCCTGCACTGAAAGAACAAACACATCATCTTATGAGGCGTCAAGTGTGCCTGTGCTCATTTGCTGCAGCACATGAGACAAAATGGAACAGGCATCAAACATCACCTGAGTCCGGGCACATGTCTAGTACTTATAGACAGGGCCGGTGCACACACTAGGCAAACTAGGCAGCCGCCTAGGGCGCTCTGCTCCCTAGGGCGCAGCCTTGACTATTCACCCCCCACGGTGCCCCCGTCTATTTCAAATTGCAAAAGCCAATAGCAGGCTGGCTATTGCACCCGCCCACTGAGCAGAGGAGCGTAAATGAGAGACAACTTTCTCTCTCAGGTTCGCTCCTCTGCTCAGTGGTTGGGGTTTCAATAGCCAGTCTGCTATTGGCTATTTCAAATTAAATTACATCCACCCGTCGCCTGCAGAAGCTAACTCGCAGGAGAATGGCGCTGCGCGCAGGGGGTGGGGTGCAAGTAGCTGGTCTTGCCTAGGGCGCAAAATAATCTAGAACCGGCCCTGCTTATAGAGCGCCTGAAAAGTCCTGAAAAGCTCCGCCCTCTAACCTAAAAGTGTAATTGCCAATTTCATCATGGTTTTCCAAAATCACAGCAGCTGCAGGGTGAACTGGATCAGAATACTGTTTCCATGAAGGGGTGTAACTTGGTCAGCAACAATGTTTAGGTCGGTGGTAAGTGTTGAACTAACATCCAGGACCCAAGGTTTCCTAATATTGCCCAAAGCATCACACTGCCTCCTCCGGCTTGCATTCCCATAGTGCATCTTGGTGCCATCTCCTGCCCAGGTAAGTGACACACACGCACCCAGCTAGCCACATGATGTAAAAGAAAATGTGATTCATCAGACCAGACCACCTTCTTCCATTGCTCTGTGATCCAGTTCTGATGCTCACGTGCCCAAGGAGCTTTTGGTGGTGGTCAGCATGGGCACCCTTACTGGTCTGTGGCCAAACAGCCCCATAACGCAACAAACTACAATGCTCTGTGTGTTCAGACTCCTTTCTATGAGAACCAGCATTAACGTTTTCAGCAATATGAGCCCCCAGCAACCACCAACACCCCAGTATCTCTTCTATTGGATTGCACTACACGGGCCAGCTGTTTACATATTTTATTAAATATTAGACACGTGCGATTATTTTCGGAAAAATTTGTTGCGGACGAATTTTCATTATTCGGATGTATCCAAATTTCCGAATACCAGAAATGACGAATGAAAACGAATCCGAATTTCCAAACGAAAATTAGTTAGCGGAAGTCTGCAAGACTTTTTGTTTGTAGACGTATTTTCGTTACAGCAAAGGGACTGCAACAACAGAACCGAAAATTCGTACAGACTACCGAAACCAATTGACTTTCGGACCCCAATCCCGAAACACACACACATTTTTTTTTTAATATATAGATTTTTTTTTCCTTATTCTGTAAAGAAGACTTTCCTTGAAGTAAATGGAACAACCCTCTAACAGAAGAACTCCTATATGCTTCTTCTCCTTCCTGTGCATTAAGACCACAGCATCACTGAGGCGCCAAACAGGAGCGCAGACAACAAGAGGTAAATAAAAAAGTCAAATAAATAATGAAGGCATCACTTTACCGGATCCTAAACACCGTCAGCCAGTTGTTGAAGGCATTAAACAGCGCTCCCAGCATGCCACCTGCCAAGAAAGGATAAAGGGCGGCATAACGTGACAAGTACATAGACTTTTTGACATATGAGGTATAACAAATTCATTTAAATTAAAGTGAGTGCTTTTCACTCACCTCATAGTTCTAGCCGACCTGTGACAATGAGACTGTCACAGGTCGGCTTAGTAGATCGGGAGGTGAGCGAACACGTACCGCCGTTCGCTCACCTCTCGATCCTGTCACGGCTCTCTGCCGTGACAGGGGAGGGGCTGGATTCCCCCCTCCGATCTGCCAGCGCTGACTGGCGGAACGGACGGGGAGGGGGCGGGTACAGCTGGCTCTGCCTCTAGATAGGCAGAGCCAGCTGTCAGTCACACAGCTGGGCTGATCCCGGCGCAATTGTCGGGATCCGCTTCAGCTGCGGTGTCTCAGTATACTGCGAGCTGCAGCTCGCGGTATACTGAGCCTAGGGTGACGGGAGGACGCTAGTTTGTGTCCTCCCGTTACCCTAAGGAGAACTATGGGGAAAAGACTTAACCCCATAGTCCTCCTTTAAGTATTATATATACGGTTTTCAAATGCATCGGTATTATCATAGGAAAATTCAACAAATATTCAACTGCATGATAAAGAACAAAATCTCTTTCCTCTGCATTGAGTATGAAAAGGTTCTATATATTGGTCTTACCTATTGCTCCCATGACAATAAAGATTGGAAGTTCAAAGTACTTGTAGCTGTTTTGCTGCCAATCAAGAAACAGAATAGATTAGGAAAGGAACACTCCATTGTACAACCATCATAGAAAATTGTTACATTTCTACATACAAAACATTTTTTCGGACAGAGTAGGAAACAGAACCCCTGTTAGGATTTTATTGCTGTCGGTGTCTCCGACGGGGAGATTCAGCATCTCTGTTGGTCCTGCGGACCATTATCACCGGCACAGATTTTGATCCAAAAGGTGCTTGTTGTAAAACAGAACAGAAATAAATAGGAGCAGGTGGGATTTCCACTCACGTTGGAGAGATTTCCTCTTACTTCCTGTGTCCCTAGTATAGGCAATAAAGAGACATCTCCCCAATAATAATAAATGGGGCTGATGGTGTTTTAACTAGGAATGCACCGCTACTGGTTTTTTGGTATCGAAATTTTGCTTTCGGTACTCGTCGATACCGATGCTTCCGCCAGCAGCAAGCCGGCTTCAAGAGCAATCAGGAAGCCGGGTGGAGTGTAATGACATGCCGTCCGGCTTCCCGATTGCCCAGGAAGCCGGCTCCATGTTGTTTGGCAGGCTCGATTGTGATTGGCCGGGAACCCAGCTTCCCAGCCAATCAGGAAAGCGGGTGGCGAGTAAGGACCCGTCTCCCTGAAAGGGCGGGAAGCTGGCACCATACCGATTGGCTGGAGAGCTGGCTTCTCAGCCAATCAGCAAAGAGCCAGCTGTTCGGATGACTCCATGCTAATTGGCTGAGAAGCAGCCTTTCCAGCCAATTAGTATGGAGCCGGCTTCCCGCCCAATTAGTTAGCTGGGAGGCGGGTCATTCTTGCACTGCAGGTCCTCAGGTACAGCTTCCACTCCAGCAAGGAGAACAATGAACAGCACAGTAGTGTCATCACCAAATCTGGTGAGACTAGGAGTCAGAGGCAGCAGTGCCTTATATCTCACACTGCAGATATACAGCTATAAGGCTACAGAACAGGTGTGCCTAGGCATAGGGAATACACTGCTGTTTTTCAGGAGCAATTCAAGATGAACAGGACAACTTCATACAAATAGAATTTCTAGATGTACAGGTTCACTTTAATCTGGCTGTACACAGTGGTGGGAGGGAGAGAACCTACATTGGAATTGCTGCATTTGTTTCTCTTGGGAAAGACTATGGAAAGATCTGTAATGAGCAGCCATTGGGAGTTCAAGAATGCCCGAGAGCAAACATTCTTCCTGGGATAGTACACGTTATTCCAGACTTTTATGGGTTACCATTTCTTTCAGAGAAGGGGTGAGCCATGAGACCACCAGGACATGTCATTAGGATCACAAGACTCACTCCTGACTGCACTGTCTCTGATGGTTTCTATTCATAGAGGTTTAGGAGATAAATGAATTGTGGTGTTTTTTTTCTCTCCATAATTTACTAACCCCATTATGTCACACGCAGAAGTAATTGCTCAGGCAGTGGAAGGGAGAACAAAGATCTGCGTGTCTCTCTCTCTCTCTGAACAGGAGGTTCATACAAACAGTCTACAGGATGTGCAGAGAGACAAAATATTAAAGCTGAACTCCGGCCTTCCCTTCAGTCTTCTATCTGACCTCCGGCCTTCCCTTCAGTCTTCTATCTGACCTCCGGCCTTCGCTCCAGTCTTATATCTGACCACCGGTCTTCGCTCCAATCTTCTATCTGACCTGAGGCTTCTCAATGCAATGCAGGTAGATCATGACTGGTGGGAGGGGTTAGCGGGGTGCTGTACATAGCTTCCTGAAAACATCACAGCACCCTGCCGGCCCCTCCCACCAGTCATGATCTACCTGCATTGCATAGAGAAGCACAAAGATCCAGCGATGATGTCATTGGGTCTACAATAAGGCATATAATGAAGTCTGAAAGCTTTTAAGTAAAAACTTCCTTAGCATGACACTAAGGGGTCTATTTATAAACTGTTTGCACATCGAGCAAGAGTCACAGCGCTTTATGGCCACTACATGGAGCCAATGGGCATAGCAAATTCCTACTCTCTTCGGGTCAATCTATCGGCCATAATGAGCTGCAAATCTGGTTCGCACAACTGCTGGCTGTTCATAAATGGACCACTACAAATTTTTGCCAGATTTTAGTTCCACTTTAATATTTGACTTCATTTCAAGTGGAACTTGAAAGGTTTTTCATTGCAGAAGAGGCATACCATTTCTCTGCAGCGATAAAAGCTTCTTCCTTGCCTGCTATCCAACATCCCTTGGTGCCGGGATGAATTAATTATCCCGGGTTGGCCAATCAAGACCAAGGTGCACAGCCAGGAAGAACACAGTGCAAGGGAGTTTGTAGACATGGCATAGTTGAGGCACGTTTGCTTAATTAAAATATTTAATTATATTATTATAATAATATTAAAATAAATATTATATCTAATAAAATATTCACTTAAAAAGTAATTTTTTCTAAAAAAATAAAATATTTTGTTTATTGATGGAGTTTTGTTAGTCATACACTGAATATTAAGATCTTGAAAAATGTAAGCAATACTGGCTCTAAGAAGCAAACACCAAGTCTTTGAGCCAAGCCAGCAGCTATGGTTAGGGTAGGCAACATCCCATTCCATATGTTGTTGAACTACAAATCCCATGATGCACTGCAAGACTGACAAGTCACAGGAACGACTCCCAGAGACATGATGGAATTTGTAGTTGCAGCAAAGCTGGAGTGCCAAACCTGTCAGCCCCCTGAGTTATAGACTCGTCAAAAAGGCCCATAAAGGAGGACCAGAGACTCACATCTGTGTCAAATCTTCCGAAGTTTATGAGACCCGGGTTGCTCAGGTCGCCCGGCTTGCGGTTGTAAATGCTGAGGACAAAGTTCAGGGTGAAGGTGGAGATCATTGAGGCAAAGAACTGTGAAAGAAGGGAGAAAAAAAAAAAATCATACAATGGAAAAAAAATAATACAATGGGTAAAAGAACCTGATGTGGGACTTGACAGTTTGATAGCTCCACATGAGGAAGACGTTATAGGGGGATACAAGGGGAGGATGAAATTGGTCAGAAAATAAGAAACATAAAGCAGCTGGGCAGCCATCTTGTCTCAATCATACTGGAGGAACGAGTATTACAAGGTTCAACACAGAGACTGAACATGTTCTTACATGGAACCTTCAGCCAAGTAGTTCAAGTAGATGTAAACCTCAGCTGGATGACATTTACCTTACTCTGTGTGCTGCGATTCAAAGAGTTGAGATATATATAAATATATATCTATATCTATCTATATATCTATCTATAGATCTATAGCTATCTATATAGATATATCTAGAAGTTGCTTTTAACTTTATTTTTCTATTATGTGTTGCATGTCGGAGTGTTAAACTCCTGCTGCTGCCGCTTCAGTTCTGCCGTGATGGCTGCATGGTATTTCTCAGGGCAGCTTTAGAGATGGTGACAACAGCAGACCATGGGTGACTTATGTGTTGCTTGTAGTCTCCGTTTAAACCCGTGTGACAAGGTAGGAGAGAGGGACAGAGCGTTGTCACCCTATAACAGGAAGTGCCCACAGAAGCACCTTCATGGCAGGATCTCCCGGTATTATATAATGAAAGCCGTACACAAACTATAAGGTCACACTTTATATGTTAATAGCCATGTATCCCCGAATGTTATGAGAACGACCATTGCTTAGAAATGCTTTAGAACACCCTTTTTTTTTCTTCCCTCAGGCAAAAGGTGTCCTCCTGCTCTTACACTGCAGTGTTCTGTGCTGGCAGAGCCGAGTAACAGCCACACACTCGGCACAAGTGTCAGCGTACAGACTTATACTGCAGAGATGGGGAGGGAGCGTGCCTGACCAGGTTGGTGTGATTTACTAAGTGCTCATTACAGAGATCACCGGGCCTCTTCTGGTGCCTATTCGACTGTACAGTCATATTTAGACACCGTGCACAACTGCAGTAACAGGAAAGGGGCAAAGTTAGTACAAAGTCTGACTGCATGGAAGGACCGGTCTAAAGCCGGCCATACACCTATAGATTATCTGCAGATTTTCTATGGTCAGATGGAAAAAGTGCAACAGATTCCTCCATCTATGCTAAACTGTGTGGATGGAGTAATCTCCACCTGGGCCAACCTTCAGTCTCTTGTTGGTCGGCCCTACTGGCTCTCCAAATACCTGAACAATGCCTGCGTCCAATCAGATTGTTCAGGTATTTGGAGAGCCAGCGGGGCCGACTAGCAAGATACTGAAGCTTGGCCCAGCGGGAGATTCCTCCATGCACTTTTTCCATAGAAAATCTGCAGATAATTAATCTATAAGTGTATGGCCAACTTTAGAGCAAGCCAGCTCGGAGGATCAGGTGAGTATAACTTTTTGATTTCCCTCCGTAGACCATAACGAGCAGTTAACCCTTGCAGTGCGGGAGGGTAAATATTTGTAGAGGTTTGCACAAATCTGTATACCACCAACCCTTGCTCAGCTATATATCTACACTGCACCTTCCAGAGCCTTTGATTTGTCCATGGCACTACCTGCGATTTGACCTACTAGCGAGCATCGCACTGATCACCTCCAGCTCTCTCCATTTTGTAAGTTGAACTAAATATCCGCTCCGGCTCCCTGCTTGGAGTTACCCTTTAACCCATACAGGCAACTCTTACAGGGTTCCACTAATTCGGAGTGTTTCGGTTGGGTTAGAGGAGGTCAATAACGAACCTTTGCCAATCCTTGTGATCGGGATCAGCCCTTTTACCTCCCCTGGCCCCAAAATACTACGATATCGGAAAATATTTCCAGTCCTGGAGATCACTGTAACAGAACAATGTCTGCTCTGTCTGCAACAAAAGCTGCTGGCTAAAATTCTTGACTTTTACTAGAAACACAGAAGGTTCTCCTAACAACACAAATATCTCTTGTACATTTGTATCTGATAAAGTCATGGAAGAATCTATATACACAATGTGAAAACTGCAATATAGATTGTCTGTCTGTTGTATGTTGCCTTGCACAAATAATGTCCGGCATGTGTGCCAACCATGAGGACCTGGACCAAGCAACTAGCATTTCTTTTAGAAGGAAGGGTCTGAAATGGAAGCATCAGGTCTGCAGGTTTGATCTGGCCAGTCAGAAGAGGTCCCCTGGCTGTTTTCTCACATTACACATGAATGCCTGGACCCTTTAACTGGCAGTTTTTACCACTGCGTTATAGTTTGTGCTCCAAAAAGGTAGCAGATGTATCAACATTGTTTTACGCAATGTAGGGGAGAGATGAGTCTAAGTGAGGAGGACTTGCTCCTGGGGCACTCGGCAGAGGATTCTGTAAAAGGCAGCATTATGTATCAAGAGGGCGTCACAGGGGGGGTTGACACCAAAATGACCGATAGTCATTTTGGTGTCACCCCCTCGGAAAAGTCGGGCACTTGTTCATGGACAGAGAGCCCTCCAGCTGCAGGAGAGAGAGGAGGGGACCCGGCGGCACACCTTATCCTGCCGGATGAACGTCTCCTTCTCTCTGCCGGCGCCCATCACCAAGATGGCCGCCGGCAGGTATCAAAAAGATGACCGCACGTGCGCGATTACATCACGGCGGGGTGTCACCCAGTAATCTGCTCCGGGTGACACCTGGCCTCGGGACGCCCCTGTGTATCAATACCTTCTGGTGCCTTTTATCACCCCCTTCTCCCAAATGCAGTGCTGGTACTCGTCAATGGTTTTCCAAGCAAACCAACCATCAGAAAGAGCTGGACACTTACTATTCTCCAAGTCAGCAGCTGGTTCCAGAATGAGGCCCCTTCTTCCAAACTAAAGAGCACACCACCTACAGGAGACACAGACAGGACACACACAGTTTACACAGCATTCAAAGTAATGTGCACCACATCCACATACAGGTGACCTACAGCCAAATATGCACCCCAAATTTAAGGTCTGCTTATTTGTCACCCCCTTCCCTTGCCCAAGGCAAAAAATGGTAAACTGAACTAAATAATTGGACCTTGTGAGTGAGCAAGACCTGAAATAGGTGCCTGTCCAGCTCCAGGCTCCCTCCAATGCTACTCAACCAAAGGCTGTTTCCAGCTGAATGAGAATTCCTTCCCCTATTGGCATCCTATCCAGCACTTAATTTTCTGTAAGACTACATTGTACTGAAATAGGTTAAATCAACTGAAATATCAGACTACCTTCCCTCACTCAGGGCTAGCGTATGGTATTTATAACTACCATTTCCCAATCGCAGCAGTCAGGGAGGTAGGAGGAAGCTGCGGTCACAAGGGGAAGCTGTGGTCAGAATCCTCAGACTTCCCAAAGAAGTAACTACATCTGACAAAGTTTCCTTAATCCCTCCTGGAAACATTATTACAGGATGTGAAAATACTGAACTCCAAAACACATGCCAAATACATCATTTAATCCAGACATGTTTTTCATTAAAAAAGTATAAAATGTAATGAAAAAGAACAAAGCATAAGTAGCCCGGAGCACAACACTTAGAGAGGGAGAGGATGGGGCAGCAATGTTAGCCAATAAAGCTTCATGGAATACTTCCTCTCTATCCGCTTCCGGTCTAACAAAGTGAAGATGCCTACAGAAGGAAGAAGCCCAAATGATGACCTCATCCCTGTGCTGCTGCTTCTTCATTTCACAGCATAAGGCAGATTTTACTCTAGGCTGGGTTCACACCTAGGCGTACGGAATATGCGCGTTTTTACAGCGAATTGCGGTAAAAGAAACGCGCGACAAATGCGCGTTTCCGAGGGCTATCCGGCTGTATCCCAATGGATACGCGCGGCAAATACGCCACAAAGAAGCTCCTGTACTTCTTTGGGCGTAGGGTGTTTTACAGCTCGTTCTTACGCGCTGTAAACCGCCCAGGTGGGAACCATGCCCATAGGCAATCATTGGTTTTCACAACATGAGCGTTTTACAGCGCGTAGGAACACGCTGTAAAACGCCCAGGTGTGAACCAGGCCTTAGTGCATTGCTGCAAAGTAGTCAGCAGGGAGGTCCAGAACCTGGTTGTGCTCTCTGACCATAGGTCCCTGGACCGCAAGACTGCTCACAAAGAAATACCAATCCACAGCCAGGTGAAAACAGTTATATCAATGTGCTTCGGTTGAGTATTCAGCGGTTTGCCTGGAGTCCATCTTTAAAATGCTGACTCAAATCATACAAATGCGGTCAACTTCGGTAATAGCTGAATGCAACAGTGATGTCACCGTCTCATTGTAAACCAATCCTTGCTGAAATCCAGGTAGTAGCAGCAAGACAGGGGCCCTTAACATGCTCAGCATGGAATACTTCAGCAGGCGGGTTCTCTTTGGACACTCAGGGCAAGAAACTGGATTTCTGCAAGGCCGCACCAAGCAGCTTTAAAAAGAATTGAAGCCTCTGCCAGGAAAATACAAAAATAAGGCCCAGAAAATAGCAGCATGGGCTACTGGATATAAATAAAGAAATCTCCTGGTTTAAAAGCTGATTAGATGACTCCAGTAGGACAGCACACAACACATGCCCAATTTCAGCATAAAACTGGAAGCAACTGAGGGGGGTAGTAATAGCTTTCCCCTCAAATGGGAGAGCACAACGATCCTTGAGATGACTTACTATTTTTCCTAAGGTAACTGAAGTTTTAAATTGCCACTATACTGTATACTTTGTATACAGCTAAATCACAGTTTCAATACACGTACGTTCTGCACTAGGGATGCACCGAAATTTCGGACGCTGAAACATTTCAGCCGAAAATGGCACTTTGGGCAAAATGCCGAAAGTGCCATGATGGCCGAAAATGCGGCTAAAAGTTCAGTGCCCCCCCCAGCTTCTCTCCTCCCTGCTGGGTGCCAGTCTGTGTGTCTTCCGATGCAGCGTCCAGCATCCAGAGGGGAGGAGAGATGGTTTCAGGATGCAGAGCGCTCGGGAGGGAGAACCGCTTTCAGCACTGCAGGGGGCCGAGCTCTCCTCCCACACCTACTTGGGTCTATTCCAATCTCTGCATTGGTCTGTGTTGAAGCTTGCAAAGGGCTTATGGCCTCCTTTCCTATTTTTGAGGGCTCTGACATAGGAACGAAGCAGCGGTGGGAAACGGGGAAGGTAAAGAAAAGCATGTAGGCAATGGAGTTAAATGGAAAAAAATGAGATTCTCTTTGAGAGAGCAGGACGATCAGGGAGGTGGAGGTGACAGGGATTGTTATCCCAGCATCAGTTAAATAATTCCTACTATATATTTTATATTACACACACACATATTTAGCGCCAACAGTTTACACACCACTTTACACACTGCACATTCACATCAGTTCCTGCCCTCAAGGAGCTTACAATCTAAGGTCCCTAACTCACATGCATTCAGGGCCAGTTTAGACAGGCGCCAATTAACCTACCAGCATGTCTTTGAAGTGTGAGAGGAGGAGACCGGAGTACCCGGAAGAAACCCACGCAGGCACCAGGAGAACATGCAAACTCCTTGCAGATAGAAACCTGGCCAGGATTTGAACCAGGGACCCCCAGTGCTGCAAAGCAGAAGTGCTAACCACTAAGCCACTGTACTGTCCTACTATCATATCGTCAGAAGTTGACCCAAAATATACCAACTGCCGAGTGGACTTTCACGAGTAAGGAGACACATACCGACTGGTGCTCCAAAAGCTGCTGACACCCCAGCAGCGGCCCCTGCTGACACAAAGTCCCTCTTCTCTGTGTCCCTGCGGAAGTATTCAAAGATCTGCAAAGACACAAAATGATCATTCACAAACAAGTCATGCTGTGAACACTCCCAATCAGTCCTTTTGAGCTGCAAGTGAGGCCTCGGCCGGAGGGGATAACAATGTATTGAAACTCAAAGATAGATTGCAGTTTACCAGTCCTTAGCTGTGGTGGCCGCATTAGTTTTCTTTTTTAGCATATGTTCCTTTATATTCAGAAATAGAAGAATGAAGCTCACTAGCAGAAAAAAAGTATCAAACATTTTGGGGAAAAAACAACAAACTTTTACCTACATTATGTAATGACACTTATTATTAGCCAATTTTTGGGGTAAAATATTAAAGACGGGGTCACGTCGGGTAAACATGCCAAGCCTTAAAATTGGGTGCGCCTGTGAAATCGAAAAAACGAACATATCCTAAATTTACCATAAGCGATGCTTTAAAAAGCTTTTTCTGCTCATCAGTTTAGTGTTATCAGTGATTGATGGCCCTAGAGTTATTGCTTGCACTCGGACATTCACAGTGATATGTACCGTGAGTGGCGCAATCCTCATTTTTGCACGTAGGTGCGCCTGATGCATGTTTGGGTTTGTATATGCGTGTAAATGGGGGCGGTGACTTTTTTTTTCTTTTAAGTGTCTTTTTATATGCGACTCATTTTTGAAACTTTATTTTTTTTTACACTTAACTTTATTGCCATCACATAGGGGGCTAACATGCCCAATATGTGATAGCACAGACACAGTGACTTTAGGAAGACATCAGGGGTCTATTAGACCCCCAAAGAAGCTGATGAAGCAGAGATTGTGCTTCACCAGCTTCATCTCCGGCTACAGCAGCCAGAGAAATGACACACTGAAACTGGAAGTGATGTAATAAACATTGCTTCTGGGTTCAGGGATCGTAGGGGAGATCAGCCACTGGAAGTGTGCAGAGACCTGCTGTGTTGGTTCTGCACGGGGGACAGCGGTGCCCAGGAAAGCCAGCAATATGGGGAGGGGGCCACACTTCCCCAGGACCGTACAAAGTGATCAGGCAGCTCTATAGGCCTGCTGCCTGTACGCCTGTATGTAATACTCATCTCCGGCTGTATAAAATGCTCAGTTTCCCGCTACTGTGGGGAGCAGGAAAAGCCATTTAAAAGGGGCCAGCACTTAATTACAAGCAGTTAAAGTGACATTAAACCCTCAGATTTTTTAACATAAAACAATACTGTAATGTGTGCCCTACTGTAATCCATGGTTGTTTCCCTTCTCTTTGCTGCTCTTCCTTTTAAATCTGTATCTGTTCTCATGCTCTGCAGAACTTCTGTTTTGCAGCAGACTGCCTTGTCTCTGGAATGGATACACGGTGTCTGTGTAGCCGTTTGTATAGGCTTGAAACCTGAGCCAACAGTACAGGAAGAGGCCCTGAGCTGAAAAGGGAAGTTCTGCAGAGCATGAGAACAGATACAGATTTAAAAGGAAGAGCAGCAAAGAGAAGGGAAACAACCCTGGATTACAGTAAGGCGCACATTACAGTATTGGTTTATGCTAAAAAATCTGAGGGTTTAATGTCACTTTAAGTTGCTTCCTACATTTCCCACATTTATAGATACAATCTCCTACTTTTCAGCAAGCAAGAATGTTTCTTTTTAAAGCACGATATCTTGTATACAAGCATGTTTGAGTTAACAATACCAAATAAATCCACAACATTTTCTAAGCATGGCTGCTGGCAAATAAAAACCTAATAGCCGATGGGCTGCTGCGGGCAACACAGGAAGTTCTATTTTCATACATCAGCCTTGTTCTGAACGTTTGGTGTAACGAATCCACGAAAGCCACAGAATGAGATCTGGTTCCTGTAAAACAGAACTGACCTTGAAGTCTTTCTTGAGCGATGTAGATCTGCCTTGAGAAATACCGGCTGCCACCACCGCTCCGGAATGAATCATCGGCCCTTCCTAAATTCAGAAGGAGCAAAGGTCAGCACAGTGCTTTCCAATTTCATTCAACCTGTGACAAATGTAACGATCAGGAAGCAGGACTGAACAGATATATACACAGATGCGTGCGTTCGAACACAAAAGGCAGCGTTTGACCTGCTTCTCCTGCAATGCATCTCTAAAGCCACATTCACACTAAGCAACACTCACCTCGAGCGGATTTCGGACGTTCCAGCGACGATCGCGCGACCTTCACCGTCGCGCTGCATTATTTTTTTTTAAAAAGAGGAAATTCGCGCGACACTTTGCAGGGCGGTGGCCCGGTGACTTCTCACGATATCACGCGGCAAAAATGCACGCTATCGCACTGGAAATCGCGGGATTTTTCCCTCAGTGTGAATGGGGCCTAATAGGACTTGCTGCACCCAGAGAAGTGCAAAACAAAGCAAGTCAAGTGCAGTCCTAAAACAGTCGTCCACACTGTACCCATAGGAATCTGCTGACCTGCGCTTCAATCACATATGCACACCCATTGTATGCACACAAGGCTTCAGGGAGATCTGGAGGAAAAAAGGAAAACATTTGTTTTTTTACTAACCTTGCCCACAGCCAGTCCACCGACTACAGACATGATGACTCCCCACACCTTCACCACCAAGGTCTGCCAAAAAAGCACAAAGAAAGTAAAAAGTCAGAGAGATTTCTGTAAAAAAAAAAAAGTCTGGTTTAAAGTTTTGTCATCAGGCCGTAGAAAAGTGGTGTTCAACCTTCTTGATGTATTAGACAGCAAGTGTGGCTCCCTAGCATTACCATAGGGCTGCACATAAGAAGCGAATGTAATGGTATACAAAGCTGTCAAGACATTGCAGACATATAACAAAAAATAGTCATGGTCGACATGGTCAGAGGCTGCAGACATGTTAAACGACATGGTCAGAGGCTGCAGACATGCTAAACGACATGGTCAGAGGCTGCAGACATCCTTAACGACATGGTCAGAGGCTGCAGACATCCTTAACGACATGGTCAGAGGCTGCAGACATCCTTAACGACATGGTCAGAGGCTGCAGACATCCTTAACGACATGGTCAGAGGCTGCAGACATCCTTAACGACATGGTCAGAGGCTGCAGACATCCTTAACGACATGGTCAGAGGCTGCAGACATCCTTAACGACATGGTCAGAGGCTGCAGACATCCTTAACGACATGGTCAGAGGCTGCAGACATCCTTAACGACATGGTCAGAGGCTGCAGACATCCTTAACGACATGGTCAGAGGCTGCAGACATCCTTAACGACATGGTCAGAGGCTGCAGACATCCTTAACGACATGGTCAGAGGCTGCAGACATCCTTAACGACATGGTCAGAGGCTGCAGACATCCTTAACGACATGGTCAGAGGCTGCAGACATCCTTAACGACATGGTCAGAGGCTGCAGACATCCTTAACGACATGGTCAGAGGCTGCAGACATCCTTAACGACATGGTCAGAGGCTGCAGACATCCTTAACGACATGGTCAGAGGCTGCAGACATCCTTAACGACATGGTCAGAGGCTGCAGACATCCTTAACGACATGGTCAGAGGCTGCAGACATCCTTAACGACATGGTCAGAGGCTGCAGACATCCTTAACGACATGGTCAGAGGCTGCAGACATCCTTAACGACATGGTCAGAGGCTGCAGACATCCTTAACGACATGGTCAGAGGCTGCAGACATCCTTAACGACATGGTCAGAGGCTGCAGACATCCTTAACGACATGGTCAGAGGCTGCAGACATCCTTAACGACATGGTCAGAGGCTGCAGACATCCTTAACGACATGGTCAGAGGCTGCAGACATCCTTAACGACATGGTCAGAGGCTGCAGACATCCTTAACGACATGGTCAGAGGCTGCAGACATCCTTAACGACATGGTCAGAGGCTGCAGACATCCTTAACGACATGGTCAGAGGCTGCAGACATCCTTAACGACATGGTCAGAGGCTGCAGACATCCTTAACGACATGGTCAGAGGCTGCAGACATCCTTAACGACATGGTCAGAGGCTGCAGACATCCTTAACGACATGGTCAGAGGCTGCAGACATCCTTAACGACATGGTCAGAGGCTGCAGACATCCTTAACGACATGGTCAGAGGCTGCAGACATCCTTAACGACATGGTCAGAGGCTGCAGACATCCTTAACGACATGGTCAGAGGCTGCAGACATCCTTAACGACATGGTCAGAGGCTGCAGACATCCTTAACGACATGGTCAGAGGCTGCAGACATCCTAAACGACATGGCCAGAGGCTGCAGACATCCTAAACGACATGGTCAGAGGCTGACATGCTACAAGTAAATGGTCTGAGACTACAGACATGTAACAAGAGATGGCCAGAGACTGCAGGCATCCTATAAGAGATGGTCAGAGACTACAGACATGCTACAAGAGATTGTCAGAGACTGCAGACATCCTATAGTCACACACTGATGACACAATATGGGATCACTGCTATTACAAATCAATACTTCCACATCTGTCCTCCCTACAGGCCCCGGTATTTGTGCCACATCTGACATTTCTCTCAAAAATCCATTACAAAAGATCGGAGGGAAAAACAAACATAGAAAGTTAATAGGAATCGGCAGCACAGAAGTAAGATAGTGAGAAATAAAACAAGCCATGTGACTATTTTCTTACCTTAAGTCGCACAACGTGTGGGATTTTTACCCCGTTCAGGAAACACTTGATCTGAGGAATGCCGCTTCCGGCTGCCACCGGCTGAAAGATAAAAGAAGTAAATAAGACTTCAGATTTATAGAAATGGAAAATGATGGCATCAAGCTAGCCTCTGATACAGACATGGGCATTCTACGGCCCATGGTCCTTACCCGGCTCTTGGTCTGTGGCAGTCGCGCCCGCGGTCCACAAACGGACCGATCGCCAACCTGCACTCGTTTATGGCTGGCTGCCAGTGGATGCATCGGCCTCCAAGGCCTGTACATCCACTGCATGCTATAGCCCAGCGCAGGTCAGCGATCAGTCTGGACCGTGTCTCTCTTCAGTCCTTGGTTGCTAGGATCTCTGGCTTCCTAGCAACCAATGACGTCAAGTTTCCTCTGCAATCAATGGTTGCTAGGACTGCTGGGCGATCCAAACAGCCAGTGACAAAGTCTTCCTGCCCCCAGCTTTACCCTTGTATGTGGCACATACTTAGTATTAGGACCAAGTGTCCCTGCGTTAATTGTAGTTCTGTGCGATCAACACGGTAGCACGCAACGCACCTACCATGCGGTAACAGTGCAGGAGGTGTGCTGCTTTGCCATTCATTTGAATGGTACCCCAAAAGCACCTCCTGGCTGCAACGGAATCGACCACACAGTACCGCAATACCGTGTGTTGCGGCAAGACTGAAAAAAAACAAACAGTGCATGCACTACTTTTTTTCCATCATACCACAACGTACAGTATGGCGGGAACCGCGCGGTTGATCCCATTGCAGCCAGGAGTTGCATTTGAGGTGCCATCGAAATAAATGGCAATGCAACGCACCTGCCGCACTATAACACACGGTAGGTCTGTTGTGTGGTACACCATGCGTTAATCACATTAACGCATGGAGAAACTGGAATGGCTGTGGAGGGCCCAACCAACAGGCCCCTATTAGTTTGGCCCTCCCCAACAGTCCCAGTTTCTCATGTGGCCCCTTAAAAAAATGAATTGCCCGCCTCTGCTCTGATAAATGGCTGCAAAAGCCAGCTTCAGTGACCTTACCTCCACGAAGGCGACAGGGAGTGACCCAATCATGACAATGGCAGCGTTAAAAACCGCCCACAGCAGCAAAGAGAAAGACAGTCCTCCTTTTTCTGTAAACTTATCGATATCTGACAGTTCTGGATAAGGACACTAGAATAATCCACAGTGGCAGCTGCACGGTTTTAGTACAAAGGTGTATGAGCATTTTTTGAGGAGCAAGCATGTGAAGGTTTGTAAATCCTCCCATGGAATTCAGCTCATGTTACTGTGCCTGGGTAGAGAGTAGAAAGAATATTAGTCTGCTGTAGGCAGGAGGAAGCATTTCCTCAGTCTCCCCTCCCTTCAGTGGTCAGGCTGCAAACATTATAACTTTGTAGCAAATTACAGTATCTGACCCGTGTCAAACATTTGTGAACACAGACAAGGGGACCGGGATTTACATGGTTGTGAAAGCCAGCTTCCTGATGCGCCGGGAAAGCCAGCTTCCTCATGGGCCGGGAAAGCCAGCTTCCTCATGGGCCGGGAAAGCCAGCTTCCTCATGGGCCGGGAAAGCCAGCTTCCTCATGGGCCGGGAAAGCCAGCTTCCTCATGGGCCGGGAAAGCCAGCTTCCTCATGGGCCGGGAAAGCCAGCTTCCTCATGGGCCGGGAAAGCCAGCTTCCTCATGGGCCGGGAAAGCCAGCTTCCTCATGGGCCGGGAAAGCCAGCTTCCTCATGGGCCGGGAAAGCCAGCTTCATCATGGGCTGGGAAAGCCAGCTTCCTCATGGGCCGGTAAAAGCCAGCTAGGTGCTGACTGACAGGAAGCCAGCTTCCCGGTCAAACAGCATGGATTCCTGGCCAATCGGCAAGCCGGGCGGCGAGTCAGCACCCGCCGCCTGGCTTCCTGATTGGCCGGGAAGCCAGCTCTATGTTCCCTCGACACTACTGGTCAGAGGAAATCTCCCTCTGACCGGAAGTTCGGTGCATCCCTACTGTGTATCATTTGGGAAATTTCCCTAACAGGAAGTTAGAGGAAATCTCCCAAAGCAAGATGAATTTCCCTATTCAGCTGCTCCCTGGAACAGGTGTCCCCATTGAAGATTTCTTCTTTTGTTCTGGAGACAATTGTAAAATTTTGGATTTCTTCTCCTTTTCTCTCACTGAAAATGGTCCCCAGTACAAATAGAGTGGTGAATCTCCCCCTACTACACGGGTTTTTATTCATTTTCTAGAGTTCACCTTTAATTTCAACCAATTTACATCCCCTGCAATGATAGGCTGACTATTTTACGTCCCCAACAGCTTGGAGTCTTCCAGATATTATCAGATGTGACACAGAGATACCGGGCCTGACGCATTTCACAGAAACCACCTGCCTTCTGTTGTTCATTACGGAGCTCCTGTGAAGAGGAGGCGGCTCGCTCCCGGGATGGACTACAATCTCATGTTTAGATTACTGATTGGTATTGAGATTGTAGTCCATCACAGGAGTGAGCTTGGAGCGGTGACTACTTTACACACACAGGGACCATGGGGAACAAAAGTAGACCCCCTGCAGAAGGAAGGACAGTGTCAGTACCAATTCAGAGATGATTTGAGGATCTACAGCCGAGTGATACACAAATAAGGTCCAGTATTGTTAATGGTTCAGGTACCTGAATGTATTTTTAAGATTTATCTCCTGAGATTGGTGTCACTTTAATAGCTCTCGAAGTTTAAACATTATACATCAGAGATTTGTTTATAAAGGATACTGCTTTTAATGACTTGGTACTTAAATCCGGCCAGTAGCTCCACCATAATGTCAATAAAGCAAGCGATAAGGCCGGTCAGAATCCCGATCAATCCACAGATGACCCATCGTGTTACCTCCACAGAGCGGAAAGCCTGGAGCAAGAAAAGAACACAGGAGAGGAACCATTAGGGGCTTTTTGCTTTGATGGGTTTTGCATTTCCATACAAGCCAAAGGGTATGCAGGGCCAAAGGACGGCAACTATAGGTCAGATGCACCTGCCAATTCATTTTAAATGATCTCAGCTGATGCCATCGACACAAATCCATAAGTTGGCCATACACCTATAGATGATCTGCAGAGTTTCTCTGGTCAGATGGAAAAGGTGCAACATATTCCTCCATCTACGCTAAACTGTGTGTATGGAGGAATCTCCCACTGGGCCGAGCTTCAGTATCTTGCTAGTCGGCTCCGCTGGCTGTCCAAATACCTGAACAATCTGATTGGATGCAGGCATTGTTCAAAAGGAGAAATATGGGGGGTCAGGGCTTTTCCCCATAGTTCTCCTAAGGGTAACGGGAGGACACAAACTAGCGTCCTCCCGTCACCCAAAGCTCAGTATACCGCGAGCTGCAGCTTGCGGTTTTCCCGAGACGCCGCAGCTGGGACGGATCCCGACATTACTGTTGAGATCCACCCAGCTGCGTGAGTGACAGCTGGCTCTGCCTATCTAGAGACAGAGCCAGCTGTACCCGCCCCCTCCCCTGTTCGTTCCGCCAGTCAGCGCTGGAGGATCGGAGCGGGGAGGGGAGGAATTCCTGCAGGGAGCCGTGACTGACAGGCTCTCTGCAGGGATAGGATCGAGAAGTCAGCGAACGACGGTATGTGTTCGCTCACTTCCCGATCTATTGAGCCGACCTGTGACAGTCTCATTGTCACACGTCGGCTCAAACTATGAGGCTGAGTGATTTTCACTCGCCTCATAGTTCTCCTTTAAGTGTTTTGAGAGCCAGCGGGGCCGACTAGCAAGATACTGAAGCTTGGCCCAGCGGGAGATTCCTTCATGCACACAGTTTAGCGTAGACGGAGGAATCTGACCATAGAAAATCTGCAGATAATCTATAGGTGTATGGTCAGCTTTAGACAGCGGAGCTACATGAGATCACCACAGAGGTGCTGCCACATGCAGATGAGGGTTACAGATCTATAACAGGGATAGGCAACCTTGGCACTCCAGCTGCTGTGAAACTACAAGTCCCACGAGGCATTGCAAGACTAACAGCCACAGACATGAGCACCAGGGACAGAGGCATTGTGGGGTTTATAGTGTCACCTAAGGTTGCTTCCCTCTTATCTATAATGTCACTGCACTTCCCCATAACAGAACTCTACAGCTTTGTTTTATATCCTTCCCCCAGGTTTACCTGACTGATACACTTTATTATTTCCTGCAACGAATAACTCCGGGAGGAACTCCAGGAATGTCAAAAGTTAACCCTTGCAGTGGGGCTTCCCACGCGCTGCAAGGGTTAACTGCTCGACTTTCCCTAGGGGATCCAATAAAATAAATATACTCACCTGATCCTCAATCCCACCTTGCTGCTAGACCAGCCCCAGCAGCCTCTTCTAAGCCCCGCTGACACCATCATGTCTAATGCAGTCAATTCACTTGCATTAGACGTGAGAATGCCGAGGGACATACCCCAAAAGGAGCAGGAGGGGAGGTGCGGAGTCACAGCCACAGAACCGAGGATCAGGTAAATATATCTTTTTGTTTTCTTTCAACCCTAGAGAAAAATGAGTAGTTAACCCTTAACCTGCAGTGTGTGTGTGGGGGTGAGGTGGGGGGGATAGCCCCACTGCAAGGGTTAACTTTTTGCATACCTGGAGTCCATCTTTAAATGACTATTTTTAATTGGCTCTCGCTCATTTGCGACACCTTTCAGGCAAAACCCCTCCCGTTCACCCCCTTCCTTCCTCTGCATCAAATCTCTGAATGGAATCACATACCAGTGCACCCAGATTGTGTATTCATTCCCTATTCTGTTATTGTAAGCTGAGGCAGCGCCCACAGCTAAGAGAGAACTTATAATCAGGGGATTCTATGGAAGCCAAAGGATTTATTATTTGTATTGCACTGTATACAATTGCTCTCCAAACCCCACAAGCCCCATGATGTTCATGCTACAAGGGCTTTATAAAAGAAAATAACTGGGGAGCAGAGTAGATAGTTACCGCATGGTTTATCCTCATCTCTTCTTCAATGAACAGCTGGTTATCACTGTTGTCGTAATCCAAACTCTACAGAAAGCAGATTGGGAACAAGTTGAATTCTTGTAAAAAAAATGTCTGCTAGTGAACAGAACGGGTTTCATTTATTTATTATTTATATAGCGTCAGCAATGTACACAGCGTTTTACATAGTGCACATTCCCATCAGTCCCTGCCATCAAGGAGCTTACAATCTAAGGTCCCCAACTTACATGCATGCAGGGCCAGTTTAGGCAGGAGCCAATTAACCCACCAGCATGTCTTTGGAGTGTGGGAGGAAACCCACACAAGCACAGGGAGAACATGCAAATTCCTTGCAGATAGTGACCTGACTAGGGATGCACGGATACCGCTCCTAGCATCAGTGCCGATACTGAATATTTGGGTGAGTACTCATACTCGCCCAAATGCTCCGATACTTACCTCCCCCTGACCAGCAGTGCAGAGGGAGCATGGAGCCGGCTTCCTTTCCAATCAGGAAGCCGGCCTCCCAGCTTTCCGATTGGCTAGGAAGCCGGCTTCACTTGTTGAGAGGCAGCCGGGTTTCCTAACCAATAAGGAAGCCGTGGGGCACTTAATGATCCACCTCCCGCCTGATTGGTCAGGAAGCCAGGCTGTCTAGGAACAAAAGAAGGCGGCTTCCTAGCCAATCAGGAACCCGGGAGACAGGTCATGACGTGACGCCCGGCTTCCTTATTGGCTAGGAAGCCAGCTTCTCTTGTTGCGAGGCAGCCTGGCTTCCTAACCAATCAGGAAACCGGGCAGCACGTAATGACCCGCCTCCCAGCTTTCTGATTGGTCAGGAAGCCAGGCTGCCTCGGCAAGTGGAGCCGGTGTTGTTTCACTAGGACACCGGCTTCACAGGCAATCAGGAAGCCGGGCAACGGGTCATGATCTGCCGCCCAACATACTGATAATTGGGGCACTCTTTATCGGCCAAGTACCGGAAAAAAAAATATTGGTACTCGATACCGAAAAAACGGTATCGGTGCATCCCTAATCCTGACCCTAAAGTGGTATTTCAGGTACAGGTGAGGTTGGGTGGTCCAAGTCACATGATGGCTTCTTATGTCTGTGCTCTCCCAGCATCTGAGTGTACATAACGGCATCAAACAACAGAGCTGCGAGGTCAATAGGAACAAACCATCTGTTATTTTACACTGTTAAGCACACTCAGGAGAGGAGAGACAATGCTTTATATTGTCATCAAGTCAGGCAACAAGGTAAAGCCACATACAAACAGGCAAATATCAATCTTTTTACAAGGAAGTCCGGACAATTACAATTTAAAAACAAAGTCTTTCATTCGCCGAATCACATCTGGTTCTCCTGAATGACAGCGCTGCAACAGAGCTTTCCTTACCTGTGATTTAATATTTTATGCATCCAGTCTCCTGACTCTCGCTTTATAACATTCAGACTGAGGAACCGAAAACAGCTTTTGCTCAGAACAACCTGAACATCAAGACACACACACTGCCACATGAACTCATGACAAACTGTTGCAGGAATGGGGACACTCTGTACATGTTCAATTCTAAGGGGTGTATCCATAAAGAATTAGCAGTCATTCATCCTGGGAAATTTAATCCACGATCGTTTTTTTTCAAATGAAGACAAAAACGAATGTTATTGGTAGATTTTCTCTCTGGGCCGAATGAAATAGCAGGTAAATACCACCTCATGGCCACTAGATGGAGCTGAGAAGAAATGGATTTAAATATTCCTCCCTAAGCTCCTCAGCTCCAACTATTGGCCATACTGTGGTATTTTCGTAATATCACATTCTACCTGGAAAGAACATATGCTAAATAACATTCTTCATTGCCTCCAATCACACAGAACGAAAGTGCAAAGTTCCAGGGTGAATGGATCTAATTACACCCCCTAAATCTTACAAACAAAGCTCCAGTTTAACCTCAATAGATCTGAGCTGAAAGAAATAC
The DNA here is from genome assembly GCF_000935625.1 of Nanorana parkeri. Lineage (NCBI taxonomy): Eukaryota > Metazoa > Chordata > Amphibia > Anura > Dicroglossidae > Nanorana > Nanorana parkeri. The sequence continues at coordinate 674,045 of NW_017306615.1, read as the reverse complement.
ATACCTCATATTTGAGCGAGAGCAGGTTGTCAGTGTGAGGAATTTCTTTGAGGACCATGGAGGAAAGATCCGTTTCCTAAAAAAATAAATAAACATACATATAAAATATAAATACATATATAATAATGTACATCTCATATGGTGTACCAGTACGGCCATGTTTAAAAACCAGCTGAGGGTAAGAATGAGTTGAAGACAACCCCAGGAGCTACAACATATGTTTTACTTCCCTACCAAGTGCCAATGGAGTATCCAAATGTGGATGGATGTGGCATGGTATGACGGGATGGATGGAAAATTAACCGCCATGGAACCAATACACTCAAAACGGTATGAACAAACATCCAGTGCATATCTGTCACCCTATACATGGGAATGAAAATGAATGACTTGTAACAGGGTTTGGCAAACAGTGTCCTGTAGAACCTTAGGCCCCATTCACACGTAGCGATATATCGCGGCAAAAATGTGCTATATCGCGAGAAGTCGCCGGCTAATGATATTCAATGGAGCCGTCTTAGCCCCATGTCTCGCGTCGCTCGTCGCGGGTCTCTTCTACAGGACCCTTTTTTCTGCGGATTTTGCTTTTTTCTAATGGAGCCCGACGGAGAAGGTCGCGCTACCGTCGCTGGAACGTCGCCCCGAAAGTCGCGCTATCCCGGCCGCTGCAAAAGGTATGTCGCTATGTGTGAATGGGGCCTAAGAATTCCTCTAGAGCAGGGGTAGGCAACCTCAGCACTCCAGCTGTGATGAAACTCCAAATCCCATGAGGCATTGCAAGACTCTGACAGCCACAGGCATGATTCGCAGGGGCACTATTGCAGTTGTAGCTTCACCACAGCTGGAGTGCCAAGGTTGCCATCTCTGATTTAGGTCATGTTCCTAACCTCCTATTGAGCACTCCCCGACACATAAAGAGAAGAAAACCATTTAATCTAAAAGGCTCAACACACAGGAGTGCTCAGCAAACCCTCTAATCAAACATATGACGCAGGACACCCACCCTGGATTATAGTTTAGCTAACAGTGAGGGAATGCATTGCTTTAAAGCGGACCTTTACCCATATGTATAAAATAACAACAAACGCACCTCTAGTAATGCGTAGTGCTGACAATCTACAAACACATACTTCTAGATAATTGCCGGCATTGTATTCTTTGCATTCCTTATTTCTCTTTTCTTCTGGCAGTGGCCATGTTAACTAAGGGCAGATTACTAGCTCTCCTACTTCCTGTATTTCTGGCACATGTGACTAGGACATGTGACCATACACATCATCTCAGGGGAGGAAAATGCCTTTCCCTGAGATCTCGCGAGATTTCCCAGCAATGCTCTGCTGATGACAAGGCAATCCCAGTGTGCATTGCTTTGGCAAACTCAAGTCATTTTGCCCTTACAAAGCAGGAAGTGAATGCTCTGCAAGTGTAAGTATTTCACAATCACAGCCTTTTACACCTGACATGTCTATGTTATTATTAATCATCATACACAGAGGGAAGCATGGGTAGAATTAGATTTTTGAGTGTAAAGGTCCGCTTTAATGTCTACAACTCACCAGTTCCTGATTTTCATCTTCGAGGTCCACTGTGCTCAGCTGCCCGATACGGAACAGGAGAGAACTAGAATGCTGGAAAACAAAACGTCTGTTAAATAAAATCCAGAGAGGGCTGAGTGATGACGCTCAGACAGTCACAAGTGACATAGTATCAGCAACTAATGCACATGATCTGGGTTATGACATGGCAGCTATTTGGGTGCTAATAAATTAGTTGATTTTGGGCTAGAGGGGTCAGGAGGAACCAGAGAGGGCAAAACAAAAAGATTAAAAGGATATCTATAAGGTAAATGATTTCCACTCAGCCTCATAGTTCAAGCAGACGTGTGACAATGAGACTGTCACAGGTCAGCTCAATAGATCGAGAAGTGAGGGAACACATACCATCGCTCGCTCACTTTCTGATCATCTCCCTGCAGAGAGCCGTGACTGTCAGACACCGCTGCCCGCAGGGATTCCCCCCGCCCCTCTCCGATCCTCCAGCGCTGAGTGGAGGAACAGACAGTGGAGGGGGCGGGTACAGCTGGCTCCGCCTCTAGATAGGCAGAGTCCACTATCACTCACGCAGCTGGGTGGATCTCGAAAGCATTGTCCGGATCCATCCCGCCTGCGGCGCTCTTGGTATATAGTGAGCTGTAGCTCGCCACATACTGAGTTTTGGGTCACGGGAGGATGTTAGTATATGTCCTCCTGTGACCCTGAAGAGAACTATGGGGTAAAACGGTTACTCCATAGTTTTCTTTTAGGTCTCGTTCACACCTAGGCGTATTGCATATGCGCGACCGTCGCGGGTTTTTTTACCGCGATCCGCGGTAAAAAAGTTGCGCGACCGTTGCGCGTTTCCGAAGACTACTTGGCTGTATCCCAATGGAAACGCGCAACAAAACGGCCCAAAGTAGTACCTGTACCTTTTCAGGCGTGGGCCGTTTTGTAGCGCGTTAGGGACGGGCGGAAATACGCCAAGGTGGGAACGAGACCATTGAATACAATGGGATTTATATTTTGAGCGTTTTGTAGAGCGTTCGTCGAGCGTAGAACACGCTACAAAACGTTCAGGTGTGAACGAGGGCTTAAGCTTCGGCTTGGATGGAGTAGTAAGGGGTTAGAACCTCTGTCCTTTTATAACTGCCGTCTACCTCCATGTTCACACTGTCCTGGTAACCAAGGGACAGAAAGTGAAGGAAAGCCCAAATGTTCCAGAACAAGAATAGAGGGGAAATCTTCCAATGGGGAAGTGACTGCATAAGAGGAGATTTCCCCCCATTTGGGGAGATCTTCACCAATTTCCTGTTGTGAATGATGTGAAACCTCGCGCCACTACTCTAATCAAGTTAAGCAGCAGCTGAAATCTGTGTGGTCAGATATAACGTATGAAATTAATGGTAAAATCCGCGCTGTGTGAATGAGACCGCAAAGTATCAGATATAGTAGATACTGACCTTGGAGTAATGTGATACAATGTGTAAAAAGTGCAAAACAAAAAAGAAACGCATGTATATAACATGCACCTTAGTGTAAATGTAATTGCTACAAAATATCCATAATGAAAAATCAAATGCACTAAATATTAACTGTGAATCAATGTGATGCAATGTGCAAAGAATACCGACAAGAAAAACGCATGTGTGTAACTTGCACTCCAGTGAAAATAATAAATGGTTAAAAAATGTCCATGATCCTGGATCTTCAATAGTCCATTAAGTAAATAGAAGATAAAACATTGGATGTAGAATAAACTTAGTCTCCTGTGACCATCAACAGAGAAATCTTCTGGAATGCCCCTCACCTTTAGCAGAGACCCACCAGGGTCTGTATGCGCTGTTCCTCTAATTCGAAACAGGTAGAGGAAGCACCTGATGCCCAATACCTCCGAGTGATTACCTCCTCTCAGGTACAGACTCTCTTGCAGTCTCAGGAATTGGAAACAGACAGTTCATCCGAATGGCCCATGCATCAAATAAAGTAAAAAGTGGAAACTCGTAGTGCAGATGGTTTTAAAAAGGATACCAGACTTTATTAAAAAAAAAGGGAATACTACTCACATATCATAGATAAAATTGAGATATTTTGTAAGCAGCCACAGACACTGTGTGCAAATCGCTCAGCTTCTCTACTCCACAGGGTGGAGTAGAGGAGCTGAGCGATTTGCACACAGTGTGGAGTAGAGTGGGGAGTTGAGGACCACAGGGTGGAGTAGAGGAGCTGAGCGATTTGCACACAGTGTGGAGTAGAGTGGGGAGTTGAGGACCACAGGGGGAGTAGAGGAGCTAATTTCCTGTTGTGTCTACAGGACAGGAAGTCAAGAGACACAGATGGCAGAAAAACAAAAGAAAGATTTGCACCATTTCCCAAAAAAAATAAAATGTTTGGGGTTTATTCCAAAAACTGGGCAACTCTGGCCCTCCAGCTGTGCTTTAACTACAAGTCCCAGCATACCTCTACCTCTGGGAGTCATGCCTGTAAGTGTCACTCTTGCAATGCCTCATGGGACTTGTAGTTCCACAAGAAATGGAGGGCTGGAGTTGCCCACCCTTGCTCTAAAAGGAGAGAAGCATGGGAACTGCCATTATTGTCTTGTTTGTGAAGTTGTATGTGCCAGAGCCACAAATGACAGTCCTGGAGCTTGCACACACTATTGGTGCCGCACTGCAAGAGGTCATTTTTGAGGAGTTCTCCTTTAAGGGTCAGTCTCTCTCATTATCCTACGTGTCTGGGCAAAGTAAGACGTTAGCTCCACAGCAAGGCCCTCAGCCACTGGTGCCAAATGTCCCACTTGCTTCCTTGCCACCAAGTACCCTAGTTGATCCCAAAAGGAAAGTCCTTCCTTCCTTTCACAATGCCAGACCCAAACGCTGTCACGTGGGAACCTCAAACCTCACCTGGAACTTACACAGGGATTTTGGGGTGTTGAACAGGATGGTAAAGCCAATGGAAGGTGCCACCAGCAGAGGGGAAGCTGCTAAACCTGTTTTGTGATCTGTACATAGGTGCAGCCATCAGAAACCATGATCTGAACTGTGATTGGTTGCTATAGGTTCAAGCTCCTTGCCTGCCTCCCTTACTACATAAGCCTGCAAGCAAAGCTAATGGAATAAATACAAATGGTAACAGCTGATGAGGAAGTACAATGACAGAAAGAGGAACAACCCCATTGAACAGGAAGTGCTAGTAAGTGAGGTCACTTGTGTTTCCAAGTACCCAAGACTGAGTTGAGTTTCATGAAGAAACCTTTTAACATTCTGCTGAACAGTGACTATGGAAAGCCGTCATTCTCATAGCTGATCATGTGATGTGAATGCTCACCACGGCCTGATCCCTTTACCCCAGAGGAACCCTGCAAATAATACGGAGGTCTCGCAGAACCCCTGCAATTAGATCTACACTTCACCGCAAAATACCACGATCGGTAAGCTGGTGAACATTTTAATAGAAAGAATGAGAAATATAACGTACTTAGAGTATTTCACCCAGAGACAAATATTTTACAACATTCATTTGCTCTATACATCAGTGACAATCACTTCAATAATTAATAATGGTCAGAAAAAATGGCCCTTTGCGTCGGGGGTCCCTGGAGAAATGGCCCTTTGCCCCGGGGGTCCCTGGAGAAATGGCCCTTTGCCCCGGGGGTCA
>NW_017306615.1:662808-668783 GCF_000935625.1 Nanorana parkeri | reverse complement strand
GGTGTCAGTGGAGAAATGGTCCTATCCATGGGGGAGCAGTGGAGAGATGACCCTTTTTACATTGGTGGTCAGTGGCCTACCCCTGCTCTAGAAACCCTGGTTGAGAAAGCCTGTTATAACAAGCGGTCACCAGGACACAGACACAGATAGAAGCCTGACAAGGGTTTGGGGTTGCGGTGCATTACTGCATGCACATTATTGTGCCATATTTTGCACATTAATATGCATTGCGGCTTCCAAGTCATTTAAAATAGAAGGTCCACTGCAGCAGCTCATTCATTAAGATTGGGCAGCCAACACAAAGCAACAGAGCAATACCCAGACCCGCACCTTCTAGATGTGTGTCATACTGCACCGCAGGGCAGGTCCATCAGTACCTAGCGTACCTGTGCGTAAAGGAGCCATTCTAAATACATGGCAATACAACGCACCCAACAGCGTGTCGTGCATTATGGGAACAGGCGTTACACATGCGTTTCACCATGCATTACAGCAATGCATAGGTAAGAGAGTTCCATTATTTGACCCTTGTACCCAACAGACTCAGAACCCATTCATACTTGTCCATGCTCCTGCAGCAAAATCCATTCCGAGCAGCAATCCCATTCGTTCCCAATGTGACGAGTTCACACCAAACTGCTGCAGCCTATTATTACCATTTGTAAAATATGAGAGATGTTGCAACGCAGAAATACTTAATCTCCGAGTCTCTGCCAAACCATAATCACACATCTCTCTGACGGTGTATACACATCAAACACACACCTGACGACTGCTTTGGGAAATCGTGTGAATAAACGGCCACTTGCTGCCCTAACTGGAGGGGGGAGGGGGGGGAAGAGGAGGAGAACCTTCAAAGCAGGAAAACTGGTTCCACCGCACAATCCGCCTCAAGTGTTTAGATGATTATGAAAGCTGTCAGAACGAATGAAGGTTGCAGAATGATTTCATTAACAACCTATTAAGTCTTCATTCCAGATCTTCTTAGCCTAAAGCGTCCATCCTGGTCAACTTACGGTGAGGTGGGCATAAGGGACCAAAAGCCCACCACTAAACCACTGAAAAGTATCGGCTTCTTACAACAGAAGGTATTGTCATAACACCTGACACCACAAAAAACAAGAATAACTAAGTATGCTCCTCATTTTTAGAATAGCTGGTAGAGGAATGTCTCTGCTCTCGGAGTGGCAGAGCAAACAAACATGGCAGACTGAGCAAGTAAAGCTTCACTCTAAGCTGGCCACGTACATGAAGGACCTTACAACCGAAGGTCCCCATCTCACACATTAGGGCCAATTTAGACAGGACCCAATTAACCTTCCATCATGTCTTTGGAGTGTGGGAGGAATCTGCAGTACATGGAGGAAACCCACATAAGCATGCAAACTCAGGTGTCCAGGCCTGGATTTGAACCGGGGACCCCCAGTGCTGCAAGGAAGATGAAGTGTTACCACTGAGCCACTGTACAACCTGATTATGTAATCATAATGATTCAACGCCCATTGCAAATCAGGCTTATTGGCAACATTGACAGGCTGTCAGCTGTTTGCAATGAACAAATGGAACAAAAGCAACTGAAATAGGTCAACGCAATGAATGTTTCAAATGATTTCCCCAAATTCAGCTTCTAATGACTTGCAGTCTCAAATTATTCAACCCTTTCGTCGTCATGCCGTCTGTGAGGAAGCTGAAGCTTTGGGTGTCATTGGACCTTCCGACAGGACAACGATCCCCAGCATACATCAAACTCCACCAGGGCTTGGTTGCAGAAGTCGTCCTGGAAGATTCTACAGTGGCAATCACAGTCACGTGACTTGAATCCCATAGAAAATCTCGGGTGGGATTTGAAGAGGGCGGTTGCAGTACACAAGCCCAAGAATATTAGTGAACTGGAGGCCGTTGCTCATGATGAATGGGTTAAGATTCGCTGCCATAAGCTGGTGTCTGGCTATGCATCTCGTCTGAAGCAGGTCATAACAGCAGCAGGTGCTCCACTGAGTACTAAAGATGCTTGCCATTTGTCCGATCTTAATACGACTTCTTGATTGCCCGGGAAGCCGGCTCCGTGTTGTTTGGCTGGTTTAATTGTAATTGGCCGGGAAACCGGCTTCCCAGCCAATCAGGATTGAGCCGGCTACCTGGCCAATCAGGAAGCTGGGTGGCGAGTAATGATCCGACCCCCAGCTTACTGATTGGCGGAACAGCCGGCTCATTACCAATTGGCTGGGAAGCCGATGCTGCTTGGCCGGGAAGCCGGCTTCCAGACCAATCAGTTCAATGCTGCTTGGCCAGGAAGCCGGCTTCCCGACCAGCCAGCATAGAGCTTACTTCCCGGCCAATCAGGTAGCCAGGAGGTGGGCTATTACTCACTGCCCAGCTTCCTGATCGCACGGGAAGCTTGCTCCATGTTCCCCTATGGCACTTCCGGTCAGAGGAAATCTTCCTCTGAAAAGGAAGTTCAGGTATTGGGGAAGGTATCGGAGCATTTGGGGCGAATACTCTGTATAGGCACCAATACCGATACTAGTATCGATGCATTCCTAATAAATAGGCTTTTGTTTAGACCAGAGTTCTTCCTTGAAAGTCTGTACACAATCGCTGTTACTGTATTATATAAATATTGCATAAAATGTTCCAATCCGTTGATTCTATAAAGTTCTGGTGCAACAAAGTTTCAGGCGTTGTTCTGGCAGCGGATAAAACCGCATCTAACCGATGTGTGCGCTAATTAAGTACGACTCCTCCGCTTCTGCCCAAACAAAGTTCTTATTAAGAGTCTGATGTTTTCCATGACCGACATGCCGATTCCCATTTCCTGCCGTGACATTGAGGCCTTCTATAGAACACGAGAATTAGAACGCCGTCAAAATGCAACGGCTGATATAAAAGCCGGCTTATTTCATCGTGGCTGCTGCATAAAATCAGACATTAAAGGGAACTTATGCTGAACCATCAAAATACAACTAGAAACAGGTGCATGGAGTACTAATATTCCCGACATTCTTCTAGCTGTACACCGCTCTGACACACAGCACAGCGCGGTCCTGTCTGGCCAGGCAAGAGATCCGATTGTCACTTGCGGGGGGTATAATTGTCGGCTTTTTATTCTTAGCACACCTTTTTCTTCCCATTCTTCTCACAGCGGCCATTTTTATTAAGGGCGGATTAATCCATCTCCCTTTACTTCCTGGAACTTGTGACTAGGACATGTGACCATGCACATCCTCTCAGGGGAGGAAAATGCCTTTCCCTGAGATCCCGTGAGATTACAAATGAGATTTCCCAGCAAGTCGCTTGGTCAAGGAGTCGCCCATCACTAACGATCACGCTGTCGGTGCCATTATTTTCTAATGGCGCGCCGGGCTCATCGTACGGTTTCCCGCCACGATTCCGCCCGCATCCGAATGCGATAAAATAGCCGCACGTCGTGTATCGCAAAATTGCCGCACGTCGTGTATCTGCAATTGCCGTGCAGACGTACCCCATTGAAATCAATGGGGCTGCGCAGCAATCGCTTTCTGCAAGTGTGCACGACCGCTTGATTCTGGGACGTGCGTCCCGGATCGCTCAGCTCTGCACCGGCCCCTCAGAGGTGGGCAGATAATAATCGTGTATGAAGTCTCGGACTGATTGAATTAATATGTGTAAACATATGAAAAGTTATTATAAAAAGAGCTGTTTGTGCAAAGAATGTATCATTTTGGGGATCTATAGGGAATGTGAGAGTAGAATGTACCCAGATTTGCTAATTAAATAGGAGAAAGGTCAATTGCAACGCTTTATAGTCAGTATAGTTAGGAAGGTTGGAAAAGACAAGGCCATCGAGGATTCTTCCTGAATCCCGACCCATCGATTCCATTTGGAAAGTGTATCTTCACTGAATGGAATTCCTGAATATGAAGCGTGACGAACGGGGAGATACAGATCTCGGAAAATGAGTTATTTTAAACTGAAGGGGGCCTATTACTCCCGGTCATCTGACTGCGGAGTCACAAGGCAATTGATGCGGTTATCCCAGAGGAACAATGTACACTTTCTGATGATGTGATCTGATTAGCAGCTATGACAGTCTCAGGGTATGTCTACACAACAGTCGTATGTGCTACTGCAGGGGAAGGCGGCAACCCTGGCACTCCAGCTGTGGTGAAACTAGAAGTGTCACGAAACCTCTGCCTCCAGCAGTCATGCATTTGGCTGCCAGACTCTTGGAAAGCCTCATGGGACATGTAGCTCCACAATAGCTGGAGTGTAAAGGTTGCCTACCCCTGTGCTACTGTGTACCTTATGGCCTAGGCCAGGGGGCAGGCAACCTCGAAACTGCAGCTGTTGTGGAACTGCAAGTCCCATGAGGCAGGAGAAGGCCGACAGGCGCGGACAGGGGAAGGCCGACAGGCGCGGACAGGGGAAGGCCGACAGGCGCGGACAGGGGAAGGCCGACAGCCGCGGACAGGGGAAGGCCGACAGCCGCGGACAGGGGAAGGCCGACAGCCGCGGACAGGGGAAGGCCGACAGCCGCGGACACGAAAAGACCGACAGCCGCGGACACGAGAAGCAGAGGTCTGATGGAATTTGAACTTTCGCCACGGCTGGAGTGCCAAGGTTGCCTATGTCTGGCCTAAGTGCTCATCCAAAAAGGTAACATAAGCCAGGGCTAGAAACATCAAAGGGTCAGTCCACCCAAAACCGATATGCCATTTAATTTATTCTTCATGGTGCCTTAAGGTATCAATGCAAAAGGAGTATTGTATTGTTTCCCCCTGCCTCCCTACAATGGATTCCCTACTAATAGAGCAGCCAACCACCATGCACGCAATGCCTGTGTACGGTTCAACTAAAGCTGGACTGAGTGACTATTTAACCCGTCATCTCTGATGACTTGGGCCGCGTGTGCCCCTGTCGATTATTCCCACTGCTGTGTGAGGTAGGGTCGCCGACAGGGGCCACACACACGCCGCTCGAATCTCAGCCGCGTCAGCAGAACAGGGAGGCGGACGTGCAATAGACGCCAAGTAAATCCTATTAAAGCTCCATAAGAAGGCTGTTGCAGAATACGGGCAAAGTACAAGCTTAGCCAACATGACTACTACACCGCGCACGCCAATTCACACTGTTTGCACGGATTTAAAGAATGTACTTCAAGACGTGTCCTCCTCCTCCACAAAGGCAAACTTTGGTCAGGATAGCTAATTATCAGGTCACACCAAACAAACCTCAGACGGGAGATTACGCAACCAATGTTTGTAGAAGACGGCGATATGGAATAATGCTTTTCTATAGGTGCAGGAAAAGGGTACGACCTCCCCGAAATCTCAATACCAAGCACACCCATATGCAAGTCAAAGATAAGCAAGTCTGGTTCAGTTCAAACAACATACCCGCCTTTCCACCAGCCAATGCGTGTGCCTACATTGGCCATAAGGACCGCCGTGCCACCCCATTGGCCATATTAGACAATGGGGTGGCACACATGAGAGCCTTGGCTCCAAAGTGAAAAAAAAGCCAACCAAGTAAAGCTGGCCGCATCTCGAATTTCTGCTGCATCGCCCGAAATATGAGCCATGGGGGGCCCTTGCCCACTACCGGCTTCCTGATAACAATGGGGAACTATGGTTGTGTAACGGGTGTCAGGAGAGCCACTTATAGTCTCCAGCATGGTCACATGTGACAGCGCAGGAGAGAAATTGGGAGAGAGTTGTCACCCTGGTGTCTGAAAAAGAATCTTCATGGCAGGATCACCAGAATTTTAAAGAACAATGAACAAACAAAACAAAAAAAGTACCCTTGCAATGGGGATACCCCCGGCACTGCAAGGGTTAAGTGCTTGTTTTTTGTTTTGTAGTCAGTTCAAATAAAAGCAGATCTACTTTCCTGATCCTCGGTCATGCCGGCTCCCTCTGGGCTTCAAGCTGACCTCATCACGTATAATGAAGGTCTATTGACTTGCATTAGACGTGAGGATGCGGCAGCGGGACGGG
>NW_017306615.1:659121-662681 GCF_000935625.1 Nanorana parkeri | reverse complement strand
CCCCCTAGGGGAGCACATCTGCTTGATTCCATCCCCCTAGGGGAGCACATCTGCTTGATTCCATCCCCCTAGGGGAGCACATCTGCTTGATTCCATCCCCCTAGGGGAGCACATCTGCTTGATTCCATCCCCCTAGGGGAGCACATCTGCTTGATTCCACCCACCCCCCCTAGGGGAGCACATCTGCTTGATTCCATCCCCTAGGGGAGCAGATCTGCTTGATTCCATCCCCTAGGGGAGCAGATCTGCTTGATTCCATCCCCCAGACAAGATAAGCACTTACCCCTTGGGTTCAGGGTAAGCCCCACCGACAACAACTAGAGGAAACCTCAAAAGTTGGGCACCGGCTGTAAGGCGCACTGCCGACCCGGCTCCTGCAACATGTTAAACCTTCAATAAGATTTCAGTGGACGGGTTCTGATCTGTGACACCAGTTTGACCAGTTTTAAAAAAAACTCTTTGATGATGGTTCCTGCAACCCCCCCACATTGGAAGACTGCGAAATCTCGGATTGTCAAGCATTCCGCAGCAAACCACAAGCTCTATTGTGCAACTGAGGACCCAGGAGAGCTCCGCTGTGCACAAAAGGGATCTGTGATTTGCTGCAACAGGAAGTGGAAGTGTCCCTGCCGGGCAAACCAGAGCAAACCGTCACACGCATTACCAGGAAAACGGCAGCCTTAGGCAATCTGCGGCATTCCGCAGCAATGGAACCAAAGGTCCCAGCATGCTCTGCAAACCTCCTTCGGCCCGGGGATAGGCCTGCTGGGACTTGCAGTGGCGCGGCGGCCGAAGCACTTGGCATTGATTACCTCTAACGGGAAACAGATGGGTGATTTTCACGGTTAAGCCCTTCTCAAAAAATAATAAACAGGCCTGCTGCATCAAACCCCTTTGTCTGCGGGGAGCAGTGTCGGCCTGGCAAACGGAGAGAGACAACCCGTTGAAATGAAAACAAAAACAGATAAAGCACGCAACATCTGCACGAAGCAGGAGGTCTGAATTGCTGAAATAGTTCAGGAGACGCTCTGCAGATATTGCTCGGCCCTGCGGACGAAGTTACACAAGAAGGTTATATAGAGACGTCTGTGAGACATTTCTGAACACGCAGATAACGTGATGAAATGTATAATACATGTACATTATAACTAGGGATGCACCGATACTAGTATTTGTATTGGTGCCGATACCGAGTATTTGGCCGAGTACTCGTTCGCCCAAATGCTGCGATACCTTTCCCGATACCGGAACTTCTGGTCAGGGGGAGATTTCCTCTGACCGGCAGTGCCGCAAGGGAACATGGAGCCGGGAAGCTGGCTGCATGCCGTTTGGCCGGCTTGATGCTGATTGGCCGGGAAGCCGGCTTCCTGGCCAATCAGTGTCGAGTAAGGCAAACAAATCTGGCGACACGACCCCCTCCCTGCCAGCACCTCATTCCCCTCATATAGAGCCTTAGCAGCAGTCATTACCGTACCAGTCCCTCGGCCAGCTGGGCAGACACCGCTCTCCAAGATCTGCCCACGGCTCCTGTGTGCACAGGATTTCTGATTGAGAGCGCTGGGCAGTCTACGCATGCGCAGTAACAGGCTGAGGGCCGATCACACGGGCGCTGTGCACACAGAAGACATGGGCAGATCCGGGAGAGCTTGGAGAGCGGTGTATGCCCAGCTGGCCGGGGGACTGCTATGGTAATGACGGCTGCTAAGGATCTATGTGAGGGGGAATGAGGTGTCTGCAGGGTGCTTTCCTGGCCAATCAGCATCGAGCCGGCCAAACAGAATGGAGTCGGCTTCCCGGGCAATCAAGAAGCCAGGCGGTGGGTAATGACACGCCGCCTGGCTTCCTGATTACCCGGAAGTCGGCTCTATGCTACCGGAAGTACCGAAATATAAATATCGGTACTCGATACCGAAAAACCGGTATTGGTGCATCCCTAATTATAACCATGTATTCCCTACACCTGGTCCCCCTCCTCCCCCTTCCCAGGCCTGTCATGTCCCATCAATGTCAGACGTGTGTGTTGCGGAATGCAGATCCTATTTGCTCAGCTGTCATGTTGATCGGATTATCTCTTCCCACTTCCTGACAGTAAAACTGAAGCAGATGTACCCGCAAGACGCTGGATGGAGGTCGCTGCGCCCGCCACCTCGCTACCTACCTCTACCGTCACCTTGTGACATCACCACTCCTCATCCAATCACATGCCTGCTACTGAAGAGTATCGGGAACATGTTCCTAAACACTCACCTGTTATGGATTGTGGCTCTGGGGGCTTGTTCACACCATGACCGGATCATGTCCGGACCAGAACAGCATCCCAATGGATCCCTATGTTATTTCTGGGCTCTGTTCACACCAGCGCAGTCCAATCCGGTCCAGACCAGAAAAGTACTGCTGGTCTCATCTTCCTACTGAGACCCTTATAGGGGTGACACCAGCACTGATCACACTGAGAGACCCTCATGGGGTGTCACCAGCACTGATCACACTGAGACCCTTATAGGGGTGACACCAGCACTGATCACACTGAGAGACCCTCATGGGGTGTCACCAGCACTGATCACACTGAGAACCTTATAGGGGTGACACCAGCACTGATCACACTGAGACCCTCGTGGGGTGTCACCAGCACTGATCACACAGAGACCCTCATGGGGTGTCACCAGCACTGATCACACTGAGAACCTTATAGGGGTGACACCAGCACTGATCACACTGAGACCCTCATGGGGTGTCACCAGCACTGATCACACTGAGAGACCCTCATGGGGTGTCACCAGCACTGATCACACTGAGAGACCCTCATGGGGTGACACCAGCACTGACAAAAATGACACAATCTGCTGCATTAAGGGCAGACTTCTTTATAGGGTGACAACAACACAGAGAAACCCTCCTAGGGTGACACCAACACTGATCACATTGAGAGAACCTCATAAAAGGTGACACCAACACTGATCACACAGAGACCCTCAGGGGGTGACACCAACACTTATCACACTGAGAAACCCTCATAAAAGGTGACACCAACACTGATCACACCGAGAGATTCTCATGAGGCGTCACCAGCACTGACCACACTGACAGAATCTGGTACATTGAGAGCAGACTTCCTTATAGGGTGTCACCAACACTGATCACACTGACAGAGATATACACTGAGCACATCCCCATGATAGGGTGACATTAGTACTGACAACTCTCACTTAAGAGATACACTGATGGACTGACAGCACAGCCCCAATCAGGTAAGCGTACTACAGAACAGAGCGCAGAACAGAGCGCAGAACAGAGCGCAGAACAGAGCGCAGCACCCCCCAGGTAACGGCACTACAGAGCACACCCTATGAGGGGCTCTCAGTGTGATCAGTGCTGGTGTCACCCTATGAGGGGCTCTCAGTGTGATCAGTGCTGGTGTCACCCTATGAGGGACTCTCAATGTGGTCAGTCCTGGTGTCACCCTATGAGGGGCTCTCACCCCTGGTGTCCCTGTCGGTGTGCTCTCACCTGTCGTGGCGTTCCGGCTCCGTTCAGCAGGGGGGTCCTCTCGGCTGCTGCTG
>NW_017306615.1:657407-658707 GCF_000935625.1 Nanorana parkeri | reverse complement strand
CTGCAGCTGCCGCCGCTGCCTCTTCTTCGGGCCGGCCGGACCAGGACTCTCTGGTGGCCACGTTGGCCATGTCTCTCCCGCTGTGTCTCCGCCGGCCAGTGTTTGGGCACGTGACAACCTCAGGTCTGAGAGATCCCCGAATCACGTGACCAGCCAACTACGGACTGCCCCTGGGTCCACGCCAGGACGTGTCATCCCGCTGCATGACGGGAGATGTAGTCCTAGCGGCAATGTGGCAACGTGAGAGCGGCTTCCCTCACTATTCAGGAGAGCACGTGTGGATGTTACCCATAGCAACCCGTCAGGGATCCGTTGTTCATTGGCCAGAAATAATGAAAGGAAGAATTTAATAGGTTACAGTTTAAAGACTTCCACATGCCATCTTCCACCCCCAGCTCTGTGTGTGAGAGACTCCTTACACAGAGATAAGAGGGGAATTTATTATTCTGGGGCAGTTGCCCATAGCAACCAATCAGCTTTTACCTTCAGTTTTTTTCAATAAAGGTTTGAAAATGAAAATTAGAAGGTGAATGGTTGCCATGAGATTCTGCCTGATCCAGTTTTGATAAAATTCCCCCCTCTATGTGATCTTTGGCCCCATAGACTTCAGTGCCAACGCATGAAAACTGCATGTAACATGCATTTTAGCGCATGGCAACAAAGCCACACCCCCTAGCGACCTATACTTTATTTCAGCATCATTGACCAAACAAAAAAACACATTGAGGGGAGTTTATCGAAACTGAAGGAGGGAGAATCTGGAGCAGTTGCCCATGGCGACCAATCATTTTCTCTCTTTAGTTTGTTCAGTTTGCCTTTGAAAATGAGAGATACTGATTGGTTGTCATGGTAAACTGCTCCAGACTGTCTTTGCTCCAGGTTTGATCAATTTCCTTCACTATAAAACACAAATAAACACGGAATTGATTTCTCACTATAGACTGTAGTGCCTCAATGCCGGGGAGAAGTCCTGCTCCTTCTCTCTCTTCTCTCCTCTACTCCCCCCTGCCTCCCACCTCTCTCTCTCTCTCCCCTCTCTTTTCTCTCCCTCCTTCTCTCTCCCCCACACCCTCTCTTTCCTCCCCTCTCTCTCTCCATCCCTCTCTCTTTTGTCTCTCTCCCTTTCTCTTTTCTCCCCCTCTCTCACCCTCCCTCTCTTTTCTCCCCCTCTTTCTCCCTTTCTCCCTCCACCTCTCTCTCTGTTTTTTTTTCTCTCTCCCTCCCTCTCTCTTTTCTCTCTCCCTCCCTCTCTCTTTTCTCTCCCCCTCTCCCTCCCTCTCTCTTTTCTCTCTCCCCTCTC
>NW_017306615.1:628630-648111 GCF_000935625.1 Nanorana parkeri | reverse complement strand
TGTCCTCCCCACCGTGTCCTCCCCACGTCCTCACCATCGTGTCCTCCCCACCTCCTCACCACCGTGTCCTCACCACCATGTCCTCCCCACCGTGTCCTCCCCTCGTCCTCACCATCGTGTCCTCCCCACCATGTCCTCCCTACGTCCTCACCATCGTGTCCTCACCACCTTGTCCTCACCATCGTGCCCTCTGCGTCTGTTGTCATTTATTTCTTTTTGTCTCATAAAATATTTATTGTTTATAAAATATATTGAACACAGAAAACAATAACAACAACGTATGATTTTGGTAAATGTTTATTTGTTTGGCAGAAAAATAAAATATAATCGTGAGAAACGTAAATTCGTGAAAAGTGTTTATAGTAGAACATAAATGTCGGTAATTACAGAGGGGGAAGCAATGTGCAGGCGTTGCCCGTAGCAACCAATGAGCCTTATTACAGACTTTATTGTAGTTTTGGATAAAGTAAAAAAGTTTAACATTCTATTAGGTTCCAATTTGTGTCCCCATTGGGGAGATTTCCTCTCACATCCTGTCCATGTGACAAGGGGGGTGCAGTGGTCACAAGGACAGCAGGCAGGGGCAAAAATACTGTCACCCTTCCTCATGCTTCTGACAGGAAGTGAGGGGCAATTTCACCCCCGATAGGTACAAAGATGGCAACAAAAACCTGTCAAGAAATTTGGACAGAAGACCTGTGTATTGGTTAGCCGGTGTGCAGAGGTGGACATCCCCTTGAAATCAGTGGAGATAACACTTGACGGTAGCAGCGACCGCCAGCACTACATTTTTGTATCTTTTCTCAAAAGCTAAATAGGATTCTGCTGATGGCCTCCATCCAACACCAACATCAAGTCTATTTATAAACAATCAGCAGGGCCCCCTGTCCTGCGAATATCTGTGAACGGTCCTTATGTGCGAATAAAGGCAAAAACAAATGTTCTTCTTATATTTTATTTTCAGCGCGAATGTATTGTGATGTAATATTACACCATGGCCACTAGATGGAGCTGAAGGGCATAGGAAAGAAATACATATTGTCTATGCTCCTCAGCTCCATCTAGTGGCCATACTGCAGTATTACATCACAATAGATTTTAAGCTAAAACGGAAATATATTAACCAGGTTTGTTTTTGCTTCCATTCGCACAGAACAAATGTTCACAGATATCCACGGGACGGAGGGCCCTGCAAATTGTGGTTGGTGTTGGATGGAGGCCATCAGCAGAATCCTTTTTAGCTTTTGAGACACAGGAATTCAGTGCTGGCAGTCGCTACTGCCATCAACTAAGTGTCACCCCTACTGATTTCAAGGGGATGTCCACTTCTGTCCACTAGCTGACCAATGAACAGTGTGCAGTGAAAGCAGAGTAAGCAATTTCAATCCAGGAGAGGAGCCTGAGAGACTTAAGGGAAGGCACGAGGTCAGCTTTAACAAGCCGATTGAGGAAGGCGGTAGTTTAAAAGTGACTGGTCCTCTTTAGATTTCTAGTGAATACCAGTTACAAAATATCTGCCTCCATCTAATGGCCGCCTCCACTCCCTTCCTTTGGCTTCGCCGACACCTGGCCCGTGTTCCGTGCCGCCTCCAGCCCGGTGACCCGCTGGTACAGTTCCTCCAGCAGCTCATTGTGGCCGTTCAGTAACTCGGCGAGAGCTGCCACCTTGTTGGCGAGTTGGGAATTGCTGACTTTGACCTTCCTGCCCCCTTTAATGTTGTTCCTACAAGTCTTTGAGCTGCAGGTCCTGTGAGCCGGCGGCTCGGAGATGGTCTGGTTCACTTCTGTTTGGTTTCCGGATTCAACGGGCTCCACGGAGGTCTGATTTGCCGGTTCCGGTTTCAGCGCCTCTTCCATAGTTTCCAGTTTTTTTTGGACCAGCGCCATTTGGTTCTCTATAATGTCCATTCTGGCAGGCACTCGGGTGAACAGTTCGGTGACATTTTCTTTCAGTTCTGCAACAAACAGATTGGGATATAAGTATTAACAGAATGAATCATGGGGGACCAATGGGGCGCTGTTGACTTGACTTCCAGGGCTAACTTTGATACCCAATGATAAATGTGACACATACGCACAGATCCCTTTACCTGCTCCATATCTAAGGAGGGTTCAAGGGGAATGTTCCATTAAGCTGGAAGGTCTTACTGTGTGAGAATAAGTATCCTTGAATCGCCATGAGATGGCAAAGGATGCTCGCAACCAGGAGGTTGTGTTTGTGGTCACCAATGATGTTCAACAGCTCTGATTAAACTCCCCGATCAAAGTAGACTTAAATACCCCAATCCTAGTGTCTCACCAGGTGAAAATTAAGGGAAAAAGCCCCCCCTATTTAAGGACTGGTCCACAACAATATCACATTTTTGGGTTCAGATACGCTTTAAACATTTTTTTATGAATAGGGAAATCATTTACCTTGGCAGGACCCGGCAGACGTTCTTGTCATCCTCTTCACTTTCCTCCATGCCTCTTCCTGCTCCTTCTGCAAATTTTGGAACTGAAGCCATAACTCAACCAGTCCAATGTACATCCTGGGGACAGCCTGCAACACAGGGCGACAATCTGCTCACTGCACGGGATCTGGGAGCCAGCTGACACAGCAGAGACCTTGTAAGCCTCTGAACACACACACACACACACACACACACACAGAGCCTATTGATTAAAGATCAAAACTGATATCTCAACTTCTACATGTAGTTGTCATGCCTACGTTGGCCATTATAGCCTATGGCTCTAGGTTTCAATCACAGGTTCCCTTCACAGGTCAGTCCACCAAAAAAGTATACTTCAGATTTTTTTTTAGTAAAGTTTAATTCCTGACAATTTCTTCTAGGACTTGGGGACTTTACTGGTGAGATGGCTGCGCTGGGTTTCGGGGTCTGCAAATCTGCTGTACCCATTATAAGGGGATCCCACCATCTCCGAGCTGAGTTCCGGGATCTGCACACCTGCTGTGCCCATTAAGAGGGGTTCCCACCATCCCTGAGCTGAGTTCCCTGGTCTGTACACCTGCTGTGTCCATTATGAGGGGTCCCACCATCCCTGTGCTGAGCTCCCATATTTGCACATCTGCTGTGCCCATTATGAGGGGTCCCACCATCCTTGCACTAAGTTCCTGGGTCTGTACACCTGCTGTGCCCATTATGAGGGGTTCCCACCAACCTTGAGCTGCGTTCCCAGGTCTGTACACCCGCTGAGCACATTATGAGGGGTCCCACCATCCCCGCACTAAGTTCCCAGATCTGAACACCTGCTGTACTCATAATGAGGGGTCCCACCATCCCCGCACTAAGTTCCCAGATCATAACACCTGCTGTACTCATAATGAGGGGTCCCACCATCCTTGAGCTGAGTTCCCAGGTTTGTACATCTGATGTGCCCATTATGGGGGGTTCCCATCATCCCTGTGCTGAGTTCCTTGGTCTTTCCAGCTGTTGTGACTATCATGAGCGGTTCTTCTCACCATTCCTGTGCTGAGTTCCTTGGTCTCTACACCCGCTGTGCCCATTATGAGGGTCTCCCACCATCTATGCTGGATCATTTATTTATTTTATATTATGGGGAATGTAACAGAAGAAGCTTGAACACACAAAGATGTCAACATCCAAAACTCCCTGGTGGACAGGAACTACAGCAGGGAAATGTTACTGTTCAAGTATCCCGGGTGTAAAAAGCCAGATGCTAAGATATTACTTTTAGGTGGACCAACAGTGGAGACATCAAGAAAGTGTACACGGATGACACCAGCTTTTATAATAAGGAGCGGTATTATGAAATCTGCATCCTTGGTGCTCGGAATGACCTAAACAGAACCACACTTGACAACAAAGCCTGTCACCTTGCCCATTTATGACAAAATTATAGGGTCATTATAAAGCCCGCCCTGCCCTTCCTATACCTATCTTCACAGCGCTATCTCCACTGCTCCGTTACCACCACAGCAAAATACCTGGGAAGGAATTCATCAAAACTGGAGCAGACAGAATCTAGGGCAGTTGCCCAAAGCAACCAATCAGGTTCTCTCTTCAGTTTGTTCATATGAGCTTTCAAAATGAAAGAGAGATGCTGATTGGTCTCAATGGACAACTGCTCCAGGTTGAGCCTTCTCCAGTCTTGATAAATTCCCCTTTTGGTGTAGGATCTTCCACAGGGTGGTGATGTGACCCTCTTCTGTCCTGCGACAAAGGTCCGATTAATGAATTGGCCGCTAAGCCTGAGCAGTGCACCAGGGAGGTCGCATATTCCCCCGTTCCCAGAAGCACCAGGTATTTTGCGGCAGCTGGAATGGAAGGTGGAACGTCATGCAAGAGCTGTGAAGGTTAATGTAAAGTGGCTGAGGAGGTAGAAACCTTCTCATATAGTCCTACAACTGCAAGGTGACAGGGTCGCCTAAAAAGTAATTACCAAGAGTTCCCCCTTATGAGTCTCTAGGCTACAGACACAACACAAGAACCTAAACCAGCCAATCTCAGGTCGAAGAAAATGTGGTACTCACCTGTTTTATAAGTTCAGGCCTCCATCCTTGGAATGTTGGTTGGTCCACAATCTGGAGAGCCTGGTTAAGCTCTTTCCTGATATCCGCTTCCGAGAAGTTCTTATTAGGTAGCTGCCACCCAACATCTCCACAAGACATGCCACAGAGGAGACAGAAGAAAATGCCAACCAAATTCCTATGGAGCTTCATTGCACTCATTCAAGTCATCCACTACAGGCAAAGCCTGGACCCCGTAAAATACCTCTTGTAACACGAAGACACATTAACAGTGAAGAAAGGATGGAAGAGAAACATGATCTGAGCCTCACCACCTCAACGACTTGTTATTCTTTGGTTATTTAAAGTTCCCTGCCCAGCAGGAAACCTTCGCCATATGACACAGAAGAAGCTCACGCCGGGTGGGAAGACTTTCTCCAAACATACGCCGACAAGTCAATGTTGTGAAACTATTTTCAGGGCAGCTGAAGGCTTCATAGTGTAAACTTTCACTGGATGATGTTTAGTTTGCAAAAGTACAGTGTAAGATAAACAATTGAAAGTTTTCTTGCCATAAAATAGTGTTTTCCCTTTTTTTTGTCCTTTTTTGGCATCTCGGTACCACTGATCTCCTCAAGTCTCTTTCAGTCATTTCCTGTCTATATGCACACACTCCAGCATCAGCTGCACGGCATTGTTCTGAACTGGCCTCCTCATAGGCCATGTTTGCTCGAAGTGTCTTGTTGTTTTCACCAGGGGCGTATGTGACAAGGCAGAGGGAACAATTTTGAGACAGTTGTCACCCCACAGCAGGAAGTCTCTGAACAAGAACCTTCAGGTCTTCAGAGTGGGACCTGAAGTCAATGACACATGGAGTGTATTATTTAGCTCCCCAGGGCCATTCCAGGTCGCATTTATTTCGGTCACGTAGGGCTGGCAGGCAGAGCGGCATGGCTGCTCTGCTGCACAATGTTTGCAGTGTGCCTGCCGCCCCCTTTCCAGCCAGAGTGTCCCAGGTTGCTAAAAACCAGGCGGGGAGATATGTAAGGGCCATATACATCTCTCCACCCAGCTTTTAACAACCTGGGACATTCTGCCTGGCGTCGTGCCCAACTCCTGGTAACCGATGCTGTCACTGGTTGCCAGGAGCTGGGCAAGATGCCGGCCAGAGCATCCTAGGTTGCTAAGAGCCGGGCTAGCAGCATGAACCCCCCACTGCCACCACCTCAGTTGGCAAAAAGGCAAGGGACACCATTTTGGCTATCTGTTCCCCATTCAGACTTCCAATCACAGCGCCTACCAGAGGGAAGTCTTCCAGCATCAACTTCCTTCCCAATGTCATGTGACCGAATGCCAAGAGCTACAATGGAAGATGATGCTGGAAGTCCTGCTGGCTTTTTCTCCCTTCACAGTTTGGACCTGGTGCACTTTCTTCGGCCCACTAAAATCTGTTCCTGCCATCAAAGTGCCAGTTGGTTACGTACGCTTCCGAGGCCAAAAGTTCCCAGCCCTCTCTTGTGATCTGGTAATAATATAAGTGAAATATAAGTGCTGGGAATACAACATTCATGGTTGAAAAACTAAATCACAACTGTGATAGTTGAATCAGTACTAGTATAATGAAAAGCTCCAAG
Organism: Nanorana parkeri; assembly: GCF_000935625.1. Lineage (NCBI taxonomy): Eukaryota > Metazoa > Chordata > Amphibia > Anura > Dicroglossidae > Nanorana > Nanorana parkeri. The sequence goes on along the minus strand of NW_017306615.1, from coordinate 642,003 downwards.
CCAAGGCAAGGGAAGGCAAGGCAGGACAGCCTCCTGCTTTAAGTGGTGGTAGTAGGGTGGGCTAAGCTGGGGTAGGAGCCTGTCCTTCTGTCATGTTTCTGTAGGACCCCAATGTCAATCTCACAGATCTGCTCTACCAGCATCATTGAAATCCACCGGCAGCCCTTTGTTCCAGGAGCGCCGGCTCCTCATTATGTCTGTCCTTGCACAATTTGTACATTTGCATTAGTGGAATTGTGTACTTATGCCAGGTATCTAAAATCTTGCTAGTGTGCCATAGTTAGCAGCAGCAGCTGCCTTGGATAACATGAGTAGCTGATGATTCTTCCATTAGCTCCAAATGCACAAAAAGTCAATTGCTCAGCAACTAAGCTACAAATTGCTTGGCGTGTCAGCGACACGGCCCATCCATTGACTGCATTACATAGTAGAGAGACATGGCCCTAAGGGAACAAATTGCCCACATTCTCAATGGAGGCTCTAGATGTGTTGATGCTGAGTATGTCCACTGGCTCTGTTTTGTTCTCCCCCCAGCCTTGGTGTGCTTGGATTTGGCTGACCTCTGACCTTGTTAGTGTGATACAAAGGTTAACAGGGGTGGAATGGGGGTGGAACAAGAGATTTGGCCCGGAGGGGGGCAGGAAGTATACATCCGACCCCGATGCTCTATCCTGGAGCGTGGGATACCCCCCTCTCAGGCTGAAAAATGCTGGACTCAGTGGGAGACCTTGCTTTATTGTATTGTATTGAGCACATGTTGTATTGTTCGGTTTGGACAAATTTGCTAATCATTACTTTTTAGATTTTTACGACTACTAAAAAAATTATAATAATAAAAAAAGGTTACAATATACAGGTTTATATTATAGTAGAAAAGTACAATGCAGCTAAAGGCTTCTGTATGACAGTCTAAACAAGTACCAAATCTAGTTACTATACAATGAAAAAGCCTTATAAATAAAAAAATAAAAAACTTCCTTTACCTTCCCTGACTGAGCCAGATGCTCCTTAATTTGTGTCTCACCCGCTCCCCCTCTCAGACACTGCAGCTCACAGTGGGAGGGTTTCAGCAACAGAGGCAGTGCTGTCAATCCAGAGAGCAGTGGGTGCTACAGGCCTACAAGTAAGCAGTGACAATGTTAATAGCCACGCCCCCTGCAAAATTTTCCCCTCCCACTGTAGTACTCCATGAGAGTGACAACTTTGCTCTGAATACAGGAGAAGTGCAGCATCGTTGCCACCCCATCACAGGAAGCTGCATTAGGTGGACATCACTGACAGGATCATTTGTGTAACTTTGCAGAGGGACTTTGAATTAATGTCTGCAGCACATATTGTATAGTATAGTATAGTATAGTGACCCTGTACTTTTTATGAGTTACTCTCTTTTTTTATGGGCATTTATATACTGGGAAGCTATACCCACTCATGTCACGGTTTCCCTTGCCCCCCAAGTTACTCTTTTTTATTCCATAGCTGAGAAATTCTATGATTTGTGGGGAGAACCTCAACACATGTAACTGCCAACTGCAAATGGATGGACGCACTTTGTTTCTTTCAGAGATACATTCATTGTCTACACCAGGGTTCCCCAAAGTGGTCAGTACCGGCCCCCAAGGATCCTTCAATGGGAGTCTCCAAGGAGTTGGTAAAATAGCTGGGTGCAGCGCAGGGACAAGGTCCTTTACTACCCAAGGTGAAAAGGCCAATGTGTGTCCTCTCCCAAAGCTATAAACTATGTCAGTAGCATCAATTGCAGGTCTTGCCCCCTCCTGCTGAGGAACCCAAGGCACTCACCCCTGTTTTATCTACTTCTTGACCCAGCCCTGGCTGAAGGACACCTAATGTCTGGGTGTCAATAGGATGTTGATAGATGATGGGAGGTGAATTGGGGACAATTCATAATTTTAAAGGAGAACTATGGGGTTAGGGCTTTTCCCCATAGTTCTCCTAAGGGTAACGGGAGGACACAAACTGGCGTCCTCCTGTCACCCTAAGCTCAGTATGCCGCGAGCTACAGCTCGCGGTATACTGAGACGCCGCAGCTGAAGCGTATCCCGACAATTATGTCTGGATCCGCCCAGCTGTGTGACTGACAGCTGGCTCTGCCTTTAGATAGGCAGAGCCAGCTGTCAGTCACACGTTGTAGCTCTACCCGCCCCCACCCCCGTCCGTTCCGCCTGTCAGCGCTGGCGGATCGGAGCGGGGAGGGAGGAATCCGGTCCCTCCCCTGTCACGGCAGAGAGCCGTGACAGGATCGAGAGGAGAGCGAACGCCGGTATGTGTTCGCTCACTTCCCGATCTACTGAGCCGACCTGTGACAGTCTCATTGTCACAGGTCGGCTAGAACTATGAGGTGAGTGAAAAGCACTCACCTCATACTTCTCCTTTAAGGTCTCTGTAGAGCTCCAGGACGACCCCTAGTCCCATTATTTGATGTTAAACGTTTTAGTTAAAAACAAGTATAATAAATCTTATGTGTTTCATATTTTAAATATTACCTCTTGCTAAAAGCGGCTTTCCCCTTCTCATGGTCATTATCCTCAATACCCTATTTAGGGATAAATCTTACTCCCTCATATGATCTCTTCATGGCGAATTTTCCACCTATGTTTAAAAAATTGAAGGGAGATCTTGAAAGATGGTCCCTGTGTAGCCTTTCCTGGTTGGGGAGAATAAATGCTATTAAAATGACCTTACTCCCTCGTCTGCTATACCTATTTAGGGCCCTTCCTATCCCGGTTCCTAAATCTGAATTAGCTATATTTCAGTCAGGTTTTATGGAGAAAGATTGTATTGTTGTTTTGTGGTATTGTGATTTTATGTTGTGATGAAAATAATAAAATTTTGAAACACATAAATATTACCTCTTGTTTAATAAAGTCATTATTAATATTATCATTTGTAGTACTATTATTTAAAGGAGTTGTGAAGTCTCAGCATATCCTCTCCTGTTATAACATCATCATTTTAATAGGAATAGTAGACATGTGCGATTCCTTTTGTTCTGAATTAAAATTCGTACTAATTTTCTGAAAATCGGACATTCGGACACATCCGAATTTCTGAATCCCAATGCATTTGAATGTTTCCGAATCCGAATTTCCGTTTCCGCATTTCGGATCCCGTCCGAATTTTGTTCAATAAACGAAATTGAATGGGACATGTGACTTTTCTGGCCAATCAGATGTGTTTTTTGGTTTAATGCATCCGAATGTGTCTGAATTTTGGTTACGGCAACATGGGAGCCATATACAGTATATACATATAGTACTAAAGCTGAGGTTCCTAGACCCCAATGGCATTCAGGATCTGAGTTTCCGAATTGCATTCGGGAGCTCCCAAATGCCATTTGGGTCTGGGAGCCTCAGCTTTAGTAATATATGTATATGGCTCCCAAACCCGAATTGCATTTGGAAGCTCCAGAATGCAATTCGGAAATTCAGATCCCGAATGCCATTCAGGTCTAGGAGTCTCAGTTTTAGTATTAATACCTGTATTTGGTTTTCTGTCGTATTCGCAACGAATATTCGTAAACTCATCCAAAACTAACGAAAATTCGGATTTCGTCCGAATTTGAAACCCGAACCGAATTGAATTTCAGATCCGAATCCCGAAATAACGAAATGTCCGAACCGAACCAAATTTTTCCACAGCTTACATGTCTAAAGCATACATACTGGAGTTGTTTCTGATAATACAATCAAAGTTTACTTGAAAAAATCCCTTTTATGTAGCCGCCTTCCGTCTGTCCATCACTTCCAACAACTTGCTGGATCCCCAGTGTGCTTTGCGTCTCTTTCCCTGCTGCTTGATGTGACGCAATCTCCATTTCTTAAGACCACATATCCCATCATGCATTGCTTCCAGCAAGCAATGATAATGTTACATTGTTCAGACGTTGAGTTGAAGTTTCTGAAGGCAGACGCTGTGAGACTTGTGACAGGAGAAAGCGAGTGATATGGTGTCAGTGCATTGAGGAAGTCAATCCTATGGGCATCTTCCATAAGTAAGTTTACTACTGGTTATTAGGAGTGGGAGAGAACTTATAGAAACTCAATATAGAAATACAGATTTTTAAAAATGTTTTTGACCATAGGTACCTTTTAACATTTTTATTTCATAAAATAAATGTTTGGGGGATCAATGAACAATCGGAAGGGATTGATGAACTGTAGAGTTTGGGGGACCCCTGGTGGCTCTTTTCCAGACTGACAATTGATAACAGGATCGTTGTCCTCAGCATTAAAGTCAATGGTAAACCTTCTTGTTTCAACTGACATTGTATATCAGATAAAATGGCCACAAGGATCAACATAAGCTCTTTTTATTCTCCTATAAATACAGAGAAAAGACTTTCCGGGGAAGCAATTCTTTTTACTGTATGAAAGTAAAAATGCCCCTTCCTTGGATGAAGCACAGACAGGTTCTTCCATCGATTGATTTTCTCTGCGATCAAAAAAATTGCATGACAACACCACTTTCCCCTGGTACTAAAGGGGATCCTTATCCATCCCTGGGATTGAACTGCTTTATTTCTATCACCCAGCGTGCGCACATCTATCTGTTACTGCAGCAATGCATTATGGGACATAAAGCCCAACTGAGATCTCACACCTGTTATTTTTCCTTTATAGTCCGGTACCCACATGTGTTATGATTCTTAGCTAATTTGTGCTAGTAAATGCTTTAAAGAAGAAATCCGATCATTTTAAAAACCTCCCATCTGTTCCTCAGCATTACAAGTCTGTGTGAGAAGGATTGTAATGAGGGGTGTGGCTGCTACTCTACCGATGCAAAGTACTGGAGTGGGAGGTAGGAAGTGCAGATCCACAAAGAGAAAAAGGCATTTTAAAGAAGAACTTTGGGTAGTTTAAAAACTTTTGCTTGCAGTGGTGCTACCCCCGGCATTGCAAGGGTTCAGTGCTCATTTTGTCTAGGGGGCTCAAATAAAACAGATTTGCTCACTGCTGCTAGACCGGTCCCTGCAGCCTATCCTGCCTGTCTGACAGCTGACGTCATCATGTCTAGTGCAGGCCCATTGACTTGCTTAATTCCATCCCCTAGAGCAGGGGTAGCCAAACTGCGGCCCTCCAGCTGTGATGAAACTAGTCCCAGTAGGCATTCCAAGTCTCTGACAGCCACAGGCATAGCCTACTGAGGCAGATGCATGATATTATTTGTAGTTTCCCCGCAGCAGGAGGGTCGCAGTTTGGCTACCCCTGCCCTAGAGAAACGCTTGTAGTGTGAGGGTAACCCCACTGCAGGGGAAAGTGTTTTTTAAAATGCCCGAAGTTCTACTTTAAAATACCTTTTTCTCTATGTAGATATGCACTTCCTACCTCCTACTCCAGTACCGTGCGTTGGCAGAGCAGAGTAACAGCCACACCCCTCATTACAATCCTTCTCACACAGAAGGAAGAAGTGTTGAGGAACGGAGGGGGCGTGTCTGACCTGAGAAGGGGTGTGTCTGACCGGGCCTGTTAGATTATGAAGTGCTTGGGGCAGTGTGGTCAACTCCTGGTCCCAATTAGACTGCCCAGTAACATCTGGACACTCTGCGCAAATTCTATTACAGGACTCCTGGTGTCAATTAGAATGTGTGGAAAGATCTAGACAAATGCTAATATAGGAAATTGAAGGTAAAGCCTATGAATCTAGTACAAGGCATTAGTACAATGTGTATCTTACTGAATTTCGGGCTTCAATGCCCGACTAGAACATTTCTAACAGGGCAGAGGCATACAGGCCCATGACACACCATATGAGAATGCTTAAGGGGGTCCTTGCAAGCAAACTTAATCATTGCAATAAAGAGATAAGGACAGGCTGATGATACAAAGATATACAGACATGTTCAAAATAAATTTAAAACAAATAACACGTTTAATGTATTTACTGAATAGTATACAAGTCACTTATTGCCCGGTAAGCAATGACAGAGAGATTACAATGCCACCTGCTGGTTGCTTAATAGGTCTGCGCAAAAAAGACGGGCCTGTCCCATTCATATACTGTGTGTAGTAATAATTACAATTACTCTCTATTAGTAGGGTTTTGCTAACAGGACTGCTGTTGGTCGCTGGCAGGAAAGAAGGTCCATGTGACACAGTGCTTGGTATCTGGTTTGCTTCCATCACCACCAACGTCATTAAGGACTGGAACCAAATCTCTTAGCAATACAGCATTTATCCTCATTATATCCAATATGTACAAAAATAGACTGAGTAGCACTCTCAAGGACAGTGCTCCAGGCAGGTACAGTCCACCCTTTCTACAGCTCCATGAATTAAGGGGTCATCCGCCAGTGTTAAAATGGTGCCCCTGGGCAACCCTTTCCCTGTGGCAATGCCGGAGACCTCTCCAGGCGACAAGGCCCGATTCCACATGGCAAAGCCGGCCAGACTTCCAACGAAGGCCTCCGAGCTGTCGAATCCGCCACCCAAGGTGTCCTGCTCCTGCCCAAGCACCAGCGATCCTCCGGGTGGGATATCATAGCCTTTCTGGAAACGCGACCCAGTGGATGTCAGTCTACGGTCAACGTAGAACCAGTACTTGCCCTGGATGGAGGACCAGATGAAACAAGTGTGGTGCCATTTGCCGTCAATCAAGGGCACCAGAGGTAATTCCCGGAAGGCAGGATCGCCAATAACGAAGTGGAAAGCGTCATAGGTGGCGCCGTTCCTGCCGTGGAGGACCAGCTTGTTGTCATTATCTTCTGTGGCGTAGGAAAGGATGGTGCCCAGGTAACTGGCATTGGTTTTGACCCAGCTACAGATAGACAGTTCATGAAGTGGTTCCCTCAGGCCTTTGGTGAAGGTGACATAGTTTTCCGTGGAGGAGTTTGGGAAAATGAGCATGGAGTGCACATTGCAAACTGTAAAAAGAACACAAGAGAGAACGTCATTAATGGACTATCAGAGCAATAAGCACATGAAGACATTCAAGCAACACTTACAGAAGAAAATGTAAAATAGACTCATCAAAGGTTGAATAGACTTGGACAGAATGGACTATGCAATTGAAATTCTCAGTGATGACCCTCAACCCTCCCTTTTAGATTGTAAGCCCTCAGGGACAGGGCCCTCCTTACCATCTTGTCTTGAATTGTATTGTGATTGTAATGTCTTCCATATATTGTAAAGTGCTGCGCAAACTGTTGACGCTATATAAATCCTGTATAATAATAATAACAAGCTAAAACAGTCATTTTTTTTAAACTCTTGGAAAACATGTTTTCATTGAAAGTCTATAGACTCCTGTCCATAGAGACAGGAAGAGCAGTGAAGCACAAGCAATATGGCGGCCCCCTTGGCCTCCATGTAATACATATTAATTATACAAGCCTACATTAGGTCTCCATATAAGCAGGTCTACATAGTTATTCCATTATAGTTACCTATGGACACATTTAAAAGCTTTATATATCCCTTAAAACTTTAAAAAAGCTTTAATATATCACTTCTTGACTTATGAATGGCACCATAGAGAACTTACTAGTGGCTGGGGTTTTGGTTCTTTTCTCTTCAAGTTTTAAAGCAGCTGTCGTATGTGGTGGTTTCCTAGTGGATAGAAGAGGTATTACTGTCTCTCCCGGTGGCCTGGTGTCTTTGGCCACAGAGCTACGTTGGGCTGATATCTGTATAATATTATCTGTAACAGGAGGAGGCAATTGTTGGAACTCAAGGAGGCTGGTCCTTTGGTTTGTGTCTGGCCCCATTGTAATGGACGGCACCATCGTAGTTTGGACATCAGACTTCTCCTCTTGTGTTGAACCTAGATTCCTGGTTACCACATCATGTTGAGCTGCCATGGGTTCCATTTTGTTTTTGCTGGGTAAAAGCAGTAGCTGCTCCTCATGGAACTTTTTCCTTTGGTTATGCTTGCTCTGTAGCTTGAGTAGTCGTTGTTGGACAGTTATTGGCCCTGGGTCATTTTGTGGGGGGTCCGGCTGTTTTTCTTTAGGGGTACGATTGATCTCTGAAGCCATTAAGGAGCTCAGTGGTAGAATTTCATTTTGTTGCATGTTCTGCAGCTGTTTTTCTAGCTCGGCAATTTTTCTGCCCTGAATCTCGACAGTCTCTCGGAAGACCTCCATCCCTTTCTGTAGCTCGCCCTTGTCTTTCACCAACTGGTAAATAATCCTTTTCTGGTTGCTCAGCAACGTTGTGAAGTTGCCCATAGCCACGTCCTGGGCCTTGTTTTCCTTGTTTATCTGCTTGTTCTTCTCAGCCATGGTTCCCTCCAGGGAAGAGATCTTCAAATCCAACTTTTTCGTTTTCTTCTGAACCTTTTTTAGCCAAAACTTTACCCCATTCAACTCTTGCTGAGTCACGTCACTTGAAGCATTGAGGGCTTCTGCCAGAGACTGTTGCTGGTCAGAAAGATGGTGGAAGCGAGCATCGATATTATAGGAGATGTTGTAGTTTTCGGCAATGCCTTGTAAGCGTTTCAACGTCATATCTTGGAATCGTCGAAACTGCAAAATAAATAAAATTGTTGTTCATGCTGAAAGCTCAAGAACAAATACATTCCAAAGTCTTCACATACAAGAATAGTGCATCTAGATAACATTACAAAGAAGTGTTTAAAATTCACGGAAACCCAAGGTAACTCATTACAATAAAAGGTAAAGATACCAATAGCCATGGGATGAAGGTCACAGATTAGGTCATTAGCTAAAGGCGGGAATAATCTTGCAGCTATTTTTGTTAAAGTTGGAGCTGGGCGTTGTTGTTGCACCCTCTGCACTTTACAGACTGAACACAAATGCTCCACCAAGCTGAACTTTTCTGTTTAGGGACCTATTGGCAAACACATATGCCCAAGGCAGTCAATCTGTGGCTGCATGTCCAACCACCCTTTAGGGTCTACGGGCAACTAAGAGTTTAGACCCCCAACTGCCACTTGATGAAGGTTTGATGAAATTTCTGCCTCTAGCCTCAATATTTTATTCCCCTCATCTCAATCCCTCTCCTGACATCTTTTTCTTATTTCCCTTCCTTCCCTCTTGTCTTCTTCCCTCTTTTCTCCTCAATTCTCCTTTCCCCACCTCTCATCTTCTCCCCTTCTTTCCACCCCAACCCCATTTCCTCTCCTCCTCGTCTTTCATATCCTCCATTCTCTAGCTTCCCACTCCTCTGCCATCCTCTCCTATTTTATTTTGCTTTCCTCCCCTTCTTTTTCTTTCCTCTCTCCTCCTCTACTCTCCTTCCATTGAACATAGAGAAGGTGGTACTAAGTGGGCAGGGTATGCTTTCCTGAATGCCTCTCCTGGACCAGTGCCTGTATTACCACTCTGCATCCAAAAAACATGACAGTAGCCAATTTCATGGTAGAAATTGAAGCCAGTGAAAGGTCAAGAATTAACATGGGGATGACAACTTCACAATAAACCTTTGTCCATTTTTAGATGGCTACAGTTCATATTTAAGTTTATTAGCCCTTTAAATAACTATTTTATTAACGCTGCCAACAACTGTTTCTCCCTGTGATCACCAAGACCTCCAGCAGAGTAATAAATGGTAAACTATCTGTATAACTTCGTGTGTGTGTGTGTTTGTGTGTGTGTGTGTGGGGGGGGTTCAATTCCTTTTCAAAGCCTAAAATGGCTGATATCACTATTGTTTAAAGGATATGTAGACATTTTAAAAAATCACCAAGTCTGGATCCACATTATCCTGTGTGCATGCAGCATATGTGGTAATGCCCATGTGTAGACATGAATGGGCCCATATGGTTTACTTTTCACTTTCACGCTAAACTGCGTGACATATATGTGAACCAGCCACATATGAAATAAAGGCATTTCTACTTGCAATACATCTTCATGCGGTAATATACAAGAGTGTTTGCTCACAGAATGTCACTCTCCAGTGACAGAGTGATTCCTTGCTCATTTCAATCTTGGCCAGCAAAAGGATCGCTAATGTGCCATGGCTCTTAGCAGGGAGCCGCTGTTTACTAAGGATGAAACAATGGTTATTCAGACTGAACCTGTACTATGACCATAGCAGTCAGTGGAAGGATTTTGTGATCAGCGGCATCACAAGGGGGGTGCGGCTCGCACCAGGTGACACCATCGGAGGGGGAGAAACCAAAATAACTGACAGTCATTTTGGTGTCACCCCCTCTTAAAAGTCGGGCACTCAGTCAGAGACCGCGAGCCCGACAGTTGCAGGAGAGAGGACGGGGCCGGGCGGCATACCTTATCCCGCCCCCTCCTTATCCCCCCGGCAGGTAAGCGCGTGTGACGTCATTATGCAGATGCGTGATCACCTCACATGCGTGATGATGCCGCGCATGCCTGATGACGTTCCAGTGAGGTGTCACCCGGCGGCCGCTCCAGGCGACACAACACCTGGGGACGCTCCTGCTTGTGATCATGCATTGCATTCCAAACCTTTTGTCAGATTTTTAAAATTCATTGCATGCATGTTTGGCTGCAGTTGCCCATTTTAATGGTGTTTATATGCGTGAAATGAACAAACCACAAGAGTTATTGTACTTTTATGGAACTACAGGTCAAAGCATGACATTTTAAACACCCTTTAAAAGTCTGCAAATTCTTGAGGCACCCCAGTCCAAAAAACAAAAACGTAAAAAACCATGTGACCCTTATCCGAGGTAGGGTCTGGTGTGAATTTTAATAGGGAACCCCTTGCAAACATACGAAAAAAGTAGGCTTCTCCCCTCTTGTCAGAATCCCCCCTCCACAGTAGAAGCTGCAGATGCGACAGCATGGCAGAGAATGCCACGTGGACCAGGCCTGGGATGAGGCAAACTTCTGCCCCTTGAATGGATTCCATACTGCTTGGATTAGCTAGGTATGTGGTGGTTTCCTAGCAGGTGGAATAGGTATTACTGTCTATCCTGGTGGCCTGGTGTCTCTGGACAAGGAGCTAGGTTGGGTTGGTATCTATATAATATTATCTGTGACAGGAGAAAGCGATTGTTTGAACTCAAGGATGCTGGTTCATTGGTTGGTCTGTGGCCCCATTGTAATGGACAGCACCATTGTAGATTGGACTTCTCCTCTTGTGATGGACCTAGTTTCCTGGTTACTACACCATGTTAAGCTCTAATAGGTTCCATTGTGTTTTTTCTGGGTATTCGTTTACATGGTGCTGGCGGCCAGCCCACTTACACCATGGAGAGGCATGTTGCTGTTAATAATTTCGAGGCACCTCAGAGGTAATCGGAAGGCACACCCAGGGTCGAAAAAGGCTGCTACCGGTATACCCCACTATAACCTTAATGCATATCTAGAGCCAAAACCTTTTTCTCTATTCCTGGATAGAGTACGGAAGTTTTAGAACCCATTGCATTTTGTTTTTCTTTTTGCAATTTGGATCCCATTGGGGATTTTTTTTTTCATTCCTGTTGCAGAGAAATCTCTCCGAAGTGAGGGAATTGCCATCTTAGTCACCAGGACAGGTGGAAGATTCCCCCTTCACCTCTTGCTCTGGGGACAACTGTAAAAATGTGGGTGTTTCCATCACTTTCCATGCCAGCGGGACAAATAAAAAGGGTGAATCTCCCCCACCGAGAACACAGACATCAATCAAAACCTAACCCGGGGGTTGCATTCCTATGCAATAAAATGAAAAAACAAAAAACATTTTGGCTTTAGATACACTTTGATGGGAATGCCTCTGGACTTACAATAACAGGTGCCATTGCTTAGGGTCATAGGTCACCTGACATCTAAAAGTTGCTGAAATGCCAACTGCCTGACCCCGCTCACTGTCCTCCATTAGAGTGGAGTTAGCATTGTGTGAGGTCAGGCAGATACCAAACAGCAACTGTCAGACTTTAGGTGACCTCAGACCCCTAGAAATCAGGAAAAGTAAAAGTTAGTAAAGCTGAAATGGGCCAAATATAAATCATCCATAACCTATCCCATACAATAATATTGATTAAAGACAGATTCCTGCACACTGTGATAGGTTCTCTTTAAAGCAAACCTGTGAGAAATATCGGCAAATGAAACCCCAAATTTCCTGGAATAAAATAAAAAGCGCTGACCACCAGCAGGTCACAATAATCGGCAGATCCACCTGGATTTGTATTTAATGTTCCTCTTTTTCCACTGAAGTCATGCTTGGTCTTGGTTCTGCCCACCATCCAAATTCCCTATTGGCCAATAAGACATGACTAATAGGGAGCCTCAAGAGGGGAGGGGCCAAGCCTGACTTTTACTGAAAAAGTCAAGATTTGCATGTAACCTTAGCTGACTCTTGGGATCTATTGACCGTCACTGCCAGGAACCTCTGCTTAGATATTTCTAAATCACATGATCCGCTTTAATTGGCCAAATGTGTAACATGTTTACTTTAATGTATAACCAAAACTAAAGCTCATTTTTACATTTTTGGATAGAGCATGAAATAGTCAAAAGCTGTCTGTGTCCCTTTGAGTAGACTTTCCTTTACTTCCTGCTTTGGAACACAAGAGGAAATCTCTCCAAAAGAAGGGAAATCTTCAGCTGTTACTCTTAGACAGTCCAACTGATATCATCGGTTTTATTACTATGCATACACAATATTTATTTCACAAATAAACATTCGCCACAAGCTGTTTGCTTTCAGGTTCTGTCTGTCTAATTGAAACTCTAAAGGGAACCATACAGAGAAGATATGGAGATGGGAGGAATGGTTCCTCTATTTCATTTAACCTTCTGAGCTCTATTTACCAAATGTTTCTCAGCAAAGACATTAAAGAAGGTTCCTTCTCTTATCCTGTCCAGGAGACCACTGCAAAATTATGGATTTCCAATCACATGGTCATCAGGACAAATAGAGGAGGTGAGCCTCCCCAGGGAGGACATAGACAGCCATAAAAACCTGACAAAGGTTGCAATCCCCAAGTGAAAGTTGGTTTCAGATACACCTTGAGGTTTGTTAGAAATTGTCCCACCAACCATTCCTGACCAAGTCTTGAAGTTCAAACACAAAGACCGACCAACCCTCACCTGTTCCTCCAGCCTCCTGAACCGATCGAAAAACGGCTTCCTCTGCTCCAGCACCCTCTGTTGTTCCATATAGACGCCATGTAGGCAGAAACCAGCCAAGAACAGGAACCCGAAGACGTGGCCTCCAGCCATCATGGTTGTTTCTCTTGATATCTCCTGCAAGATTTGGGTCTTCTTATACAGACTATGGACTCTGAACTTCTTTCAACTCCCGTATCCCTCAGTTTGCATCCTTTACTCTTTTTGCTTTCCAGTAGACTTCCTATTTGTGATAATTTGCCTTCCTCTATGGTTTCCAAAAAGTTGTATTCCCTCGTTTCTTCTTTTCTTACTGTTCCCTTATGTTTCCTCACGTGCAGACGCCGAACTTCTCCTTCGGTCTGAACCGTTCCTAGTCTGA
>NW_017306615.1:626290-628603 GCF_000935625.1 Nanorana parkeri | reverse complement strand
CAGCTTTGCAGGCACACAGACTATTCCCAATGAGCCAATTTTAGACGCAAGAAGGAGCGTCTTGTATGCCGGGGCTCCAGAAAAAAAAGTGATATTTATGGGACCGGCTACGAATGTGACGAGGTCAGTCTTATTTTAAGTCTTTTTACAGATACCAAGAGCTCCTCTTACAGCTGCACAGCTTTGACAGAGTCCCGGACAGCTCGGCGCGCACAATGGAATAAACACAAATAAATGGCCAGCTTGGTGTATAAGAGACCGCGAGGAAAGAATTGCGACAGGCACCAAGACGAGCCGCACTGCGAGAGGCATCCGACCAATCACAAGGGAATCCTAATTATATAGGTACTGAATACACAGGAATGTAATAAACCTAAAAGGAAATGATCATGTTATCGTTATTTATAGTCATATAATATATATATATACACTAGGGATGCACCAATACCGTTATTTTATCGGTGAGTACTGATAATTATAATTCGGTACTCGCCTATACCAAGTACCAGTACTTCCATTAGCATGGAGCCGGCTTCCCATTACTCGCTGTCATTACTCGCTGCCCGGCTTCCTGATTGGCAGGGAAGCAGGCTCTATGCTGTTTGGCCGGCTCCATGCTGATTGGACAGGAAGCCTGCTACCCAGTCAATAAGCATGGAGCTAGCTTCCCAGCCAATCAGGAAGCTGGGAGGGGGTCATTACCCACGGCCCGGCTTCCTGTTTGGCCAGAAAGCCGACTCCATGCTGATTGGTCGGGAATCACACTTCCCGGTAAATCAGGAAGCTGGAAGGCAGGTCATTACTCACAGCCTGGCTTCTTGTTTGGCCAGAAAGCCGACTCCATGCTGATTGGTTGGGAAGCACGCTTCCCGGTAAATCAGGAAGCTGGAAGGCGGGTCATTACTCACAGCCTGGCTTCCTGATTGGTCAGAAAGCCCGCCCCATGCTGTTTGGCCGGCTCGATGCTGATTGGCCAAACAGCATGGTGTCGGCTTCCTGGCCAATCAGGAAGCAGGGACACGAGTCATTACCTCATTGGCCGGGAATCCAGCTCCATGTTCCAGAGGTTCCGGTATCGGGAGTAAGTATCGGAGCAAATACTCGGTATCGGCTTTGATACCGATACTAGTATCGTTTTTTTTATTATGTATGTTCTACATATAATTTAATTTTATACACATATAATATAAATTTACTATAACATAATGTAAATAATAGATGTATATAAAAATATTTGTTTTACAACTATACATTTTCCACAAGCTGCTCGCTTTCAGGCCGTGTCTGTCTAATTGAAACTCTTTATGGAACCATACAATGCAGGCAGGGAGCAGGGATGACTTTTTCCTCCATTTCATTCAAAGAGTAACTGAAGCCAAAACTGTTTTTCCCCCCCTTAGTTTTGGATACAGGGGAGAGAGAGAGGGATTAGAACTCCTTTTAAGTGTTTATTGTCTGTGTCCCTGCTGTTAGAGAGATTCACTCTCCCTTCATTTGTCCTGGGGACCGTTATCACTCAAAGTGAAAGAAACCCCCAAATTTTGGGTTGTCACCAGAACAGCAATAGATGGGAAATCTTCCAGTCGGGGACACTAGTTCTGGTGACCCTGCTGACCACCAGGGATTTCCGGTTACTTCCTGTTGTGGCTATCAGACAGGAAGTGGAGGGAAATCTCCCTTCACGCAGATGGCAAGAAAAGCTGGGTTGTAGGGGTGAGTCCAGAGTTGGGCTTTAATTATGCTACCATTACCAGGTTGCATTAAGAACCACTTAAACCCAGAACCCAATGCAAAATGTTCCACATCTTCCAGCCGCTGCAAAATGACAGTATGAAGTGGGCAAGTGCTCCCTGTCCTGCATTTCCTGCAGGAGCGATGCTCGTTTTCTCTGATCACAGACATGTGACTGTAATTCCGCATTCTCTGTAGTTACAGTTTACAATGCTTGGGGGGGTCAAGGAAAATCTTAAATGCAACGTCGCCACCTTGTGGAAAAATGATGTAATGGCCAAATGTAATCATCATTAAAGGTGAACTCCCCTCTCCTTCTCTTCTGTCTTTCCTATTATGACCCTTTTTCTTTGTCTCATCTTTTGTTGTGTTTTTTGGTTTGTGTAGGTCTTGTTTGTTTCCCCTTAATCTAAGGGGAATCTAAAGAGAGAGCAGCAGTGAGCGGTCTTTATTACAGGAGGGGGCGGAGACAAGACCAGTCACCCTGCACAAGGAGAGAGAGCAGCAGTGAGCGGTCTTTATTACAGGAGGGGGGCGGAGACGAGACCAGTCCCCCTGCCCAAGGAGAGAGAGCAGCAGTGA
>NW_017306615.1:608578-625723 GCF_000935625.1 Nanorana parkeri | reverse complement strand
GGTCTTTATTACAGGAGGGGGCGGAGACGAGACCAGTCACCCTGCACAAGGAGAGAGAGCAGCAGTGAGCGGTCTTTATTACAGGAGGGGGCGGAGACGAGACCAGTCACCCTGCACAAGGAGAGAGAGCAGCAGTGAGCGGTCTTTATTACAGGAGAGGGGGCGGAGACGAGACCAGTCACCCTGCACAAGGAGAGAGAGCAGCAGTGAGCGGTCAGGAAGCAGAGCCTGCCTATGTAATCAGCAAACATGGCTACCCCGATGTACATATGATTACAAAGTAAAAACACGTATTAGGTGACACACAACACGCTCCCCGTCATGTATGTAACCTAACATAAGACAACACTGCCCCTTAGTCTCCCTTGAATGGGGTGGAGGGGCGAGGTGTTCAGGGGCGGACGCATCCCATGTGCCAGGGCTGTGATGTCACGGCCGTCCCGGAGCTGAATGGCGATTATTCCGCGACATTTCTGCTGGCTCGGCAGGATGGAGTTTGCAGCGGCTTAACAAAGAGCTGTGCTGGCAGCCGTGATACAATCCCTCCCGCCGTGCCTGACTCAGGAGCTCCGCCATCAGCACCGGCCCGTCACCGGCCCATCCGCATCCTCACCGGGCCGCCTCTGCCAGGTAACCCTGCGTCGCCATCGCTTCATTTAAAGTGGACCTGTCAGCAGATATGTGTTTATTATGTTCGGTCCGCGCATGCTGAAATAATGTCACAGGGACACCACCAGGACCTCTCACAGACATCACAGGACTCCCCCTGGCAATGCCTTCATCTGCTCCTCTGTCCAGAAGGACGGCACCATCTTTGTTCAGGCATCATCCTGCGGCAGCAGCTACTTCCTGCCGGCTCAGAGATGAGACAAGCATGTAAATCTTGTTCAGAAATGTCTGACACAGATCAGCCCCTCCTGCTTTTCCCTTCTCTTTGCTGCTCTTCCTTTTAAATCCTCATGTCTTCTCATGCTGGGGGAGAACTTCCCTTTGCAGCTGACTGCCTCTTCCTGTAGTGCTGGCTCAGGTTACAAATCTATACACCATGTATCTATTCATGAGACAAGGCAGTCAGCTGCAAAGGGAAGTTCTCCCCCAGCATGAGAACAGATACAGATTTAAAAGGAAGAGCAGCAAAGAGAAGGGAAACAACCATGGATTACAGTAAGGCGCACATTACAGTATTGGTTTATGTTAAAAAATCTGAGGGCTTAATGTCACTTTAAAGAAGCACTCCAGGGAGGCAGAGTTCATCCTTGCAGAGGGGCGACACCCAGCACTGGAAGGGTTAACGGCTCATTTTGTCTGGGGGGGGGGGGAATAAATACTCACCTGATCTTCAGTCCCACTTGGCTGCTAGACTGGTCCCCGCAGCGTCTTCTCCCCTGAGCTCCGGCAGTCCAAGGACCCGTGATGTCATCACATGTGATGGAGATCCATTGGCTTGCATTAGACGTGAGGACGGCGAGGGATGTACCGCAGAACCTTCCATTCAGAGCTGTGCTCGCAGTTCCTCCTTTCCACCACTAGATGTCCCCGATGTTATACAACTGACTTACCACTGAGCCCAGGATGCCATGGACCAGCCCCTGGGGCGGAGTCATTATGTAGCCTGTCACGGAGCAGCCCCTGGGGGTGGAGTCATCCTGTAGCCTGTCACAGAGCAGTCCCTGGGGGTGGAGTCATCAAGTAGCCTGTCACAGAACAGCCCCTTGGGGGTGGAGTCATCATGTAGCCTGTCATAGAGAAGCCCCTGGGGGTGGAGTCATTATGTAGCTTGCCAAAGAACAGCCCCTGGGGGTGGAGTCATCATGCAGCCTGTCATAGAGCAGACCCTGGGGGGGTGGAGTCATCATGCAGCCTGTCTTGGACCAGCCCCCTGTGGGCGGAGTCACCATGTAGTCTGGGCATTACTGCTCTGTGAGTACTGTTTAGTGCAGTTGTAGAGAGGATGTGGGGAGCCATCAGAGAACCCGGGGAGCAAGCCGAGGACCCAGGGAGCCATCAGAGGACCCGGGGAGCCATCAAAGGACCTATCAAAAGGACTGTTGATGCCATCGAAAGACCCGGGGAGCCATCGGAGGACCCAGAAAACCATCAGAGGACCCGGGGAGCCATCGCAGGGCCCAGGAAACCATCAGAGGGCCACGTGGAGCCATCGGAGGGCCCAGGAAACCATCAGAGGGCCACGTGGAGCCATCGGAGGACCCAGGAAACCATCAGAGGACCCGGGGAGCCATCGGAGGGCCCAGGAAACCATCAGAGGACCCGGGGAGCCATCGGAGGGTTTGGGGGACACACTTATGGATGTGGCGTTGTGCCAGAAGTGGCATTTTTGGTGCATTGGCAGCCCACTCATTGTAAAGGAAAGGCCTAAACACAACGCACGGCAACGCACGCACGGGGCAAATCATCCCTAAACCACGGAATGGCTCGCGTGGCAACTACACGTGTTGTATGTTATCATACATGAAGGGGAGTTTTTGGAAGCCGGTACTAAAATACATCCGGTGACTCCCACCTGAAAATGCAGCTTGCCCGGCTTCATCGCTCCCCCACGCCGACTCTGGTGATCCAAAAAGTACCGTCCAAAAAGAAAGTGATGGGAAGTCTTAAGTGTTACAGTTGTCACCAAGACAGGAGCGGAGGGGAAATCTATCAACGGGGACACCTGTTTGAGCAGGGGTGGGCAAATCCGGGAATTTAACTACAATTCCCATCATGCCTCTGGAAGTCATGCCTGTAACTGTCAGTCTTGCCATGCCTCATGGTACTTGTAGTTCCACAGCAGGAGGGCAGGAGTTGTAGAGTGACAACTAAGACTTTCTGAGAGGTCTCCCCTCACTTCCTGTTGTGTCCTTGGTACAGGAAGTGAAGGGAGATATTCCCACTTGGACATGTTGGTCTTTATCCATAGGGAGCAGTGGTGATAGGAGTGGGTTCTCCAGCTCTTCCTGAGTGGGGCAAAGTGATGGGAAATGAAACATGCTACTGTTGTCACCAGTACAGGAACAGAGGGAAAATCTTCTCACGGGGACACCGGAACTGGAGCCAATATACATTTAGGGAAATTTCTTCTGGGGGGGGGGAGAGGTTAACGGCTCATTTTTTTTTACAGTAATAATGTGACTTCTTAGCATGCATGTACCCCGCCCTGCGCCCCGTTTTGTCCCAATTAGCGCCCGTTCTCGCCCGCCCTGCACCCCGTTTTGCCCCATTGGCACCCTTCTTGCTCCCCTGTCGGTCCCAGTCCACACTCTCCGCCCACAGTGGGCGGGCACTGTTCCTTGGCAGCCAGTAATAGGCGATGGATTATAATGAGGAAGAAATGAGACAGGTGTACGGCAGGATGGAGCGGCGCGATGATTGGTTGCCGAGTATTTGGGTTGTAATATTGATGGGCGTGGCTTAGGGGAGGAGAGTTAGGGGTTGGTCAGGACTTGGAGTGTGCAGGGGAGGGGGGCGCGGCCGGCGGAACCAGCATGGTGCTGGAGTTCTTAGAAGTGGGCGAGTCAAGCGGTGTGCCGGGGCGTGGTATAGATGGTCGGGGCAGTGGCGTGCTATTGGAGTCCTGTGGAGTGGGCGGGGTCAGGAGATCACTGGCTGAGTGGTGTGTGCCAGAGGGAGAAGAGTCTCGCTATGCGGGGTCTGTGCTGCTGTCAGTGTCAGTGTGCCCTCCCGGGTCTGTGTGTGTGTGATACTGTGCGGGGTGTGTGTGTGTGACACTGTGCGGGGTGTGTGTGTGTGATACTGTGCGGGGTGTTGTGTGTATCACTGTGCGGGCTCTGAGTGTGTGTGTGACACTTTGCGGGGGTGTGTGTATCACTGTGCGGGCTCTGAGTGTGTGTGTGACACTTTGCGGGGGTGTGTGTATCACTGTGCGGGCTCTGAGTGTGTGTGTGACACTGTGCGGGGTCTGTGTGACACTGTGTGGGGTGTGTGTGTGACACTGTGTGGTGTGTGTGACACTGTGTGGGGTGTGTGTGACACTGTGCGGGCTCTGTGTGTGTGACAGCGATCACCTCTTCAGCATTGTGGAGGAGCCTTCTATTGAGTCCCAGCCTGGAGAGTAATGGTGAGTCAGTGTCGGGGGCTTGTGACCACATAGTGTCCAACAGTGCAGTGCTGTGTGTCAGTGTGCAGTGTTCTGTGTCAGTGTGCAGTGCTCTGTGTCAGTGTTCTGTGTCAGTGTGCAGTGCTCTGTGTCAGTGTGCATCGCTCTGTGTCAGTGTGCAGTGTTCTGTGTCAGTGTGCAGTGTTCTGTGTCAGTGTGCAGTGTTCTGTGTCAGTGTGCAGTGCTCTGTGTCAGTGTGCAGTGCTCTGTGTCAGTGTACGGTAGTGTAGGACAGCTGCAGTATATGTTGGTGTTTGTATACAGTAGAGTCAGCTCAGTGTGCAGTTTGAAGGACCCGGGGGAAGTTCTTGCTGGCGGTGTGATCTTGTTACATTGTGCATCATTGTGGCACAGCGTAAGTCCACGTTTGTCTGTGTAAAGTTCTGGCGCCGTATAAGTCCTTTATAATAATAACACCCAGACATATTATACTGCTGACTGTGCATCATCCAGTGACCGCGCAGCACTAGTGACCGCGCAGCACTGTCCCCCCAGAGCCTCTGATCTTCATTCGGGACAGTGCAACGATGACAGTGACAGGACAGTGGAACCGTCAGTGACGCTCCGCCGCAGCGACAGCTCAGTGAACCTATCAGTGTGCAGTATTGTATAACTGTACTTGTGTTGGCGTGACCAATCTCTGCCCACTACTACCTGTGATTGGGTAGAAATGATGTTGTCACGTGACACCTGCGATCAGTTGTCGCACTGGTGAATGCTTGTGAACATGTCAGTGTGTAGCAGTAAGTGATGGTGAAGCTGTAACGGTGTAATAATTGGTATTCCTCGACTGACGGTCATATTTTTGGCTGTAATAGGAAACAGTTGTGAGCCGGTGACGTTAAACAACGTGCACAATCGTATCGTAGAGAACAACAATAATATTTCTGGTTGTTTGTCATGTCCGGGGGGAACAATCATCATAATCCGTAATGGGATCATAGAGATCAACATGAATACTTCTGGCTGTTGTTGTGTATCGAGGAACAATCGTATTGAAGGAAATCGTGCATTCCGCTTGTCGTGTTTTTAAATAAAGCTGGACGTACTGGAGTTAACGCAAGGAGGGGACTGAATCGCTGACATATTGGTGGGGGACCCCCCTCGGTGCGATGACAGGCACTCCGATCCGTCATTAACACGTAGCTGTGGGCGGCGAGTGACGGGTGCTCGGTGACTGCTGGGACCGCCGATGGTTGACAGATGGTGTGTGTGTGGTCAGTCTGACAGCTGGGTGACCCCGCCTCCCCTCCCCCCTCCCTCGGGGAGACTCACACTTGCACTAGTGGCGATTTGTTGCACGTGCCATTCACTTTTTCTCCCGATGACCCCCAGGCACCGGTGCCGTTGTCACTGACTGGGGAGGGACAGAAGAGGATTAGAGGTCGTATTACAACTCAGGGCGGCCGGCAGGTGACGTTGGATGTGATGGTGTCACACCTGCGGGTTGTGGAGCCACAAGTGGATTGAGCTGGATGCTGGACGGAGGCGCACGGGATGAGGTGAGCCAATGACTGCTGCAAAGGTGAGCCGCGGGATGAGATGAGGTGAGCCGAGCCAATGACTGCTGCAGGTTGGGATACAGATTGAACGCTGGTCACAGATTTGATTGTAATGTGTGATGTGATTTCAGGGGTCGGCATAGGAATTGTACAATCTCCTTTGGATCTACCAACAGCTATGTAGTGCAAGGGGCCGGTCTGATTGGATAGGTTGGGTAGGTCCTGGCACTTCGTAGATCTGGTCATTCTCAAGGTGCCCACACGCCTTGCGATAATCGTGCGATAATCGCAGGAAATCCCGAGATCGTACGATTATCGCAAGGTGTGTGGAAGGCGTGAGACCGTTTCTACTGTAAGGTCGTACGACTTTTATCTTAGGAACATGATGGAAAACCAGCCGAGAATCGTACGATTGTCGGCGGGTGTGTGGTGTGTTCGTAAGAGAAATGCCGCCGGGCCGGTGTGCGCAAGCGCACACTGCCCGTTCAGCGTTGTGGTCATCGGAAGCCCGCCCCTCGGCAGGGTGGGCTTCCGATTATCGCAAGTACGATCTGCGATTTTTTTTAATGTTTTTTTTATTTAGTATTTTTATTACATGAGTATACTTTTATTATTACTATGGTCAGATTGTACGTTTTTTCAAATTACCTTACAACCATCTCAAGACAAAAGTCTTTCGATGGTTGTAAGGTCTGTGGCCAGCTTAGGGGAGATTGTATGGCCAGATTGTAACGTACGTGGTGACCCTAAAGGTGCCCCCCTACACCTTGTAAGCTAATTAAAAGCTCGTACGATTAGCCCATCTTGGACAGGCAGAACGTACTTGCGATTATCGAAAGCCCACCCCGCTGAGGGGCGGGTTTCCGGTGACCGCAATGCTGAACGGGCAGTGTGCGGGTGCGCACACCTGGCCCGTTCCGCAATTGTCTAACAGGCACGCCACCAACCCGCCGACAATCGTACGATTCTCGGCGGGTTTTCTAGCATGCTTGGTCGACAAAGGACGTGCGATCGTACAGTAGCAACGGTCGCACGCCTTCCATCAACCTGCTGATTATCTTAGGATGGCGGGATTTCCCGCGATTATCGTACGATAATCGTACAGTGTATGGGCACCTTTAGTCTAAAAAGTGATTTCTGCATTGTTTGCCGATTCTGTGACGGTATCTCACGCGGTGAGTTTTTAACATTTTTTTGGGTGATCGTAAATCTGCCTGTTTGTGTTTGGCGCGGTCGTTTCGGCGCCAAAAAATTGCAATCGCAAATGGTGTTTGTTGTGCGTCTTCCACGCTTGTCACCCCCAAAGACTTAAAAGTCGACTACTGTGTAAGCCCGAAGGATCCGTCGTGGTGGTAATGTGCGCTGTACCGCCACGTGCGTTTCCTGCATTGGGGCAACGTGGCGCTGTTCATCTGAATGTCGCCCTAACGTGTCATGTCGATGCGTTGCAGTGCAATGCAGTGCAAAAAATGCATATTAAGGGTAATAGGTGGCACAGCAACGCACGTTACCGTGTTGCGCCTAGGTGCACGTGCGTCAGCGTGTGTTGCCGCGTGTTGCACTAATCCGAAGTATAAGCTGGACCCTGATATAGATGTTTATACCCCTCGGATGGTATTGTTCTGATACAACGTTACCGGGGGAATAGAGATCAAAGAATGGGGGACGTGCCGCCATGATGATAAACGATTGTGAATGATGTCACCAGCGCACCGAGGATCCTTTTGGAATCACCAAATGCTCATTTTACTGAACAAG
The DNA here is from genome assembly GCF_000935625.1 of Nanorana parkeri. Taxonomy (NCBI): domain Eukaryota; kingdom Metazoa; phylum Chordata; class Amphibia; order Anura; family Dicroglossidae; genus Nanorana; species Nanorana parkeri. Next base: position 618,349 of record NW_017306615.1, on the reverse strand, counting down.
TTGTCAGAATGGATACAAGCGCTTCAGGGACCTCACAGGGTCCCTTCATCAGGCTTCAGCATTGACCCGAAGCATCGACCCGAAGCATTGACAAGGCAGAACCGTGATGAAGGGACTCTGCGAGGTGACATTATTCACAATCATCCGATGTATACAGCGCTGCCATCCGCAGTCATTACAAGCACCCTCCCCATCATATGGGATTTCCGGTAAGGAGTGCGACAAGAACTTTTCTGTTATCATGATGATGAACGATTCGGCCCCGTGAGGCACCGGAACCAAAGCGAAAACGGCCGGACCTGATACACGGTGAAGCCGGATCTCTCTGATCCACTTCACATGCAGACCTGAGGATGATTGAACATATTAGACGTTCCCTTTAAGTGGAAACTGATACCAGTAAAATGTTCCGGCATATTCCGTTCTTGTGTTCAGTGCGATGGAAGTTGGTTGTTCTGTGACGTCATTGTGCTCGTGTATTCCGGATCAGTCAGAGATCTCTGGATCCACCTCCGGATAGATCTCACATATCGGTGAATGGGAATCGCTGTCATTTCTGCTTTGTCTTCTCTATCTTTTGTTTCCATTCCTTCTCTTATCTAAAGTGCTTTACAATCTCTCCACCATTACCGGCTGATCCGACTCCGCTTCCTTATCTGCTCCCAAGGAATGTGCGTGTATGCTATGCTTGTATTTTGTGTGTTTTATTTAAATACAGTGTGTGTATATGTGTGAATATTTTATTATTAGTATTGAATAAATATATATATGTTTGTAATTTAAAGGCACATTATATTTATATATTTCTTTTCTTTTACATTGTATTTCTTTTATTCCTCTTTCTGTGGATCTGGGGTGGTATCCGTCTCCTCGGCGTTTGAACCGCACGAGGAAACAAGGGATTATGAAAAGTAGGGGGCCATATTTCTTGCCGAGTGTCCTCCACCGGCAAATGGCACAGCTGCATATAGTCTCACCACAACGCTGTGGCCTGATTTGGTAGTTAGTCACCCCTGTGACCAGACTTTTTTTTTGCATTTCAAATTTCAATTTTTGTTTGTTTTTTGCCATCTGTGTCTCATTAGAGAAATTTCCCTTCACTTCCTGTCCTGTAAGCTCAACAGGAAATGAGAGGATACCTTTCCAGTGTGAGGGGAATTCATTTCCCATGTGTTCCTGTTCAGGTGGCAACTCAACATTTTGGATCGTCCTGTCTTTCATTCCTGGTGACATCGGTGATTGGAGCTGATCACAGCAAAGCATGTGCATTAGTGCGCATGTGCGATAGCATGAATGGGCACTGAAACTTTATTCACTGTTTCATTGAAAAGCAAACTAGTGCAAGCTCTGCTGTAAAGTTTGCACATATTCTTAACAAGCAGCATTGGAACTCTTCAACAATCCATCACTGACCTCTCTAGCTTTTTGTATCGTGGAGTAATTAATTCTCAAACATCACTACATAGACTCCTTCCCTCGATAAGAGTCTACAAGCACTTGCTGTTACATTGTAGAGCTGGCAGGCTGCCAAGTTTCTGCTTCCATAGAGAATAAAGGGGGAGGAGTCGGGATTTCGGGCCTCGGTTGTGAGTTTTGAAGATTAATTGCTCTACAATGCCTATAGTTACAGAGGTGAGTGGGGGCTTGTCATGGAGTCATTGTTCACAATATAGAAATACTATAAAAGTGCATAGTCTGGGTATAGGTTCAGAATGAAAACTAGACATGCAAACATGCTGGGTAGGAGCTCGGAGGTGCCGGTATGTACCTTCAGTTTTATTCCAGAGCCCCCGGGGGGGCCCCTGAAATGCAACTTCCCCAATATGCACATGTCAACCTGAAGCTCTGACCTCAGGGCTCTGGATTTCCTCCTTTTTCCATCCTCCATGTGATGGACGGGTTCAACCACCAATAGCGAGGTGTCAGGGGGCGTGTGCCACAGCTCTGACTCATGAGCTTCAAGTCGAGATTTGCATATCATGCACCTTATATTTCAAGGCTCAAAACGCAATGCTTTCCCCTCATACCCGCAAGCCTTATGTAGCCCATGCTTACATATTAGTCCCAGGACAATGTCGCCCTTCACATAGTGAATGAAGACTAATAAAGACCAGGTAGTCCCCCCCAAAAAAAATCTTTATTGGCTTTCACAAATGGCAACAAGACCATATGCACAACCAATGCGTTTCGGGGGGACAGGAATCCCGCCTTCGTCAGGGTTTAACCAATGGACAGCAGGGCACCGATAGACTGGAAACGTACAGACCCTGCACACAATCTTCCATGAAGATGACCCCAAAAATGCGTTGGCTGTGCATATCTTCTTGTGGCAATTTGTGAAGCCAATAAAGTTTTTTTTGCACTCTTTTTTTTTTGGTTGTAAATCTTCATTCACACAACTTTCCCATTCTGCCGTCCTCTCCCTCTGTAGCTCCCCCATTTTGTGAAGAGCTGCTGGAACAGAGCCAGCAGGCCCAAATATTGTTCCTTTTCCGGTCATAGACCAGGGGTAGGCAACCTCGGCACTCCAGCTGTCCAATGAGGCATTGCAGGATTTTTAAAGCCACCGGCATGACTCCTGGAGGCATGATGGTATTTGTAGTCCCTGCACAGCCGGAGTGCTGAGGTTGCCCACCCCTGCTGCAGACGCTCATTAGAAGTCTGCACATCGGTATTTCACTGGTATCGTCAAGCAAGTTTGGCGCTTGTCTCTCGTGTCCGGGTGTTCAGAGCTGGTTACCCTGGAAACCTCAGTTCCATATTTCCTCCGTGTATCCAGGTATATAGATATCATCCAAACGGGAAGTGCTGAGGACCCTAGGACTACAAACATCTCCCTCCCTCCTCTTCTCTGCAACAGGAGCGTCCTACAGCCCACCAAGATAGCTGGGAACAATGTAACTGATAACAGCACAGGAAGTTATCGGCTCTCCGGATTTCTGGCGGGATCTTCAGACATTTTTTGTACTTATTGGGCAAATTTGACAATTGTGTATTCAACGGACCTCAAGGGAGCAAATTAGAGGAGTTCAATGTGGGGGTGTACATGCCCTTTAAGAGCGACCTGAGGAGTGTTTATGGCGATTTGTATTTTCCGATGGTGTCTGAGACTTGTGTTGGCTCATAACAGAGCGCAGGATGTAACACGAGTTCCCATTGTCTCCTATCCGTGGAAAGATCTGGCTGCCCTTGAGGAAAGGTGAAGCACTGGCTCAGAGGTACTGCCAGAAAAACATGGAGGCAGAAAAACAATGCCAAAAGGTGAGGCCGACCTCCGCCGCCTACAGGTTCTAGTGAGGGGAGGATCGGCTTAAAGTGTACCTGTCAGAAGACATGTTGTTCATGCTCAGTCCATGCAACAATGTAACTCTTCCAGGTATGTATTACCTCTCACAGAGATCACAGGACTCCCCCTGACAATGTCTTCTCTCTACAGAAGGACGGCACCATCTTTGTTCAGGCGTCATCCGTGGTCACAATCTACTTCCTGGACTGAGATGTCAGCTCAGAGATGAGACATAATTCATTATTTATTACTATATATACACTATATTGCCAAAAGTATTGGGACCCCCCTCCAAATCATTGGATTCAGGTGTTCCAATCACCTCCATGTGCTCAGGTGTATAACATCACGCACCTCGGCGTGCAGACGCTTCTACAAACATATGTGAAGGAATGGGTCGCTCTTTACCTCACAAATGGTTCAACATTCCCATAGACACACTCCTAAACCTTGTGGACGCCTTCCCAGAAGAGTTGAAGGTTCCAATACTGAACCCTACAGACTAAGACTGGGGTGCCATTAAAGTTCATGTGCGTGTAAAGGCGTCCCCATACTTTTGGTAATATAGTGTGTATGTGTATATCTATAGAACGGCGTCATCAAATCACTTTTTATCAAAGCTGCGATACGGTCGGCTTCGGTTGTCTCTTCTTGATAGATGTCATTTCGCTTGGATGTCATTCTCCTCTTTTCGATCTGTTGGCTGTTACATTATGATGGTTGGTCCCCCCTCCCCCCGCATGGTGCATGTTTACCAGCAGAGCGCACACAGATCTTTGCGTCAGGCCAATGCCATTCCAGCTATGAGCCGCTCTGCGTGTCGGGTGTCCCGCGCAACCTCATCTGTGCAATGTGTGGCTGGGGATCTATGGGGGACGCTGGCTGCCTGCCAGGGCTCCTGGGTGTGTAATGGTAGACGGAGGAATGAGAGGCTCATAACTTACTTCAATGGGAGGGAACGGAGGCTGGATGCCTCTCCTAGGACATTGTGATACATGGCACGGAGGTCACATGACATCAGCTTAAAGGAGAACTCTGGGAAAATCACAAACCTCCCTTTGCATTCGGGTGACCCCGGCATGGCAACGCTTAAGTAAATTGTCTGGGGGGGGGGGTCACCGGCCTAGATCCTCAGCCCTGCTGCACAACTAGGCCGGTCCCCACAGCCTCTTCTTCCCCGGGATCCGGTGGTCTAAGCCCCGCTGACATCATCAGGTCTGTTCTAAGGCGGCTTTACACTATTTAAAGTGAATCCATAGACAAAACATTTGGGAGGTGAACGGGCCTTCTTATTTTTTGCTGTCCCCACTGAGTAGATTTCACTTCCTGTCCCGGAGACACAATAGGAAGTCAGTAATAGGAATATATTGATGGGAGTCACCTCTATAGCTGTCAGGGTCTTTTTTTTATGCCACATGGGACTTATAGTACCTCAACAGCTGGAGTGCCGAGGTTGCCTACCGCGTAGATCGGGAGGGCCCTCCTTGCACCTCTTCTGGGAGTGTCTGCTTAGTGTCTGTGCTGTCCCAGCTCTTCGATCCCTCCCTTCAACCCCCTACATAACCTTACATGTAGCTGGTGGGGGAGGAGCGAAGGGGAATACTATAGAGCAGGGGTAGCCAAACTGCGGCCCTCCCAGATGTGGTGCAACTGCAAATCCCATGATGCATCTCTCTCCGGGAGTCATGTCTGTGGCTGTGAGAATCTTGCAATGCCTCATGGGATTTGTAGTTCCACCACAGCTGGAGGACCGGAGTTTGGCTACCTCTGCTATAGAGTGACAGCTCTGGGGCTGCTGACGTCACATCCAAGATGGCGGCACCCAGCGTCCGTCTCCGAGCTTTCCGACGTTTGGGATTTTAAAGGGAAATAACATAAATAAAAGACCTTCCATTGTAATCTTATGGGAAGATTGTTGTTGAGGTGAATGATGCGGTGACAGGGTCTCTTTAAGGAGTAGAAAGCACGCCATCAGCTGCGGTCGCAGGGACGTCCGGTCCCCCCCGCCACCAAAATAGCCGTCCGGTGTCACTCAGGATGTCTCTCGCGTTCCCCACCGCAGCGTGGACCAGAGTCACATTACAGGGTTAGGTTACGCCGGCTCCTCTTGCAGCTTGGCATGCTCGGCGAGCGTCGTATTCGCTTCACTCGGCGTAGTGATAGTCTGCAGCCTCACCGCGAGCTTCCCGAGCCCTCGTCTGTGGCCGTCCGGATAAAAATCACCCCGGTGTCAGCAAGCGACAAAGGTGAATTGCGCATATCACGCATGAGGGCATGGCAACGCGAACGTTGGACTAGGTACCCGTCCACGAAGGATTTAATAGTTCGTTGATGGTCGATTCTGCACGGTCACGTGACTTTCTGGAAATGGCGAATGGTCTGATTTTACCGCGGACGGCGACTTGAAAAACCGCGCTCATTTCACTAAGCTGTGTGCCATACGAATGATCATTGCCGGCCGTGGGACTCCTATTCAGATCATTACCACGTGGTAAATAACGATCGGTATCGCTTAGTGCATTGAGGCTGGTGGTCCGGATTCATCAAACGACGCTTAAAGGGTACGTACACCCGACCGATGAACCGCTCTTATTTGGATCTTTCTGCTCTGTGAAATACACCACTGAAAGTGTCCGAGGATACCTGTTGATCCCGCCAGAAATCTCAGCTGGTAGCTAAATAAATGATAAATGCACTGTTATTTGTAACATTGTTTTCCAGCGATCTCTGAGGACTACCGAACCCCCTCCCCTCTCTGAATCTATAGAGAAACAGCACTGGGACCCTAAGACAGGACTACATGACACCTACCCCTCTCTGTTATGGAGAAGAGGAGGTGTCATGTAGTCTTATCTTAGGCTCCTCGTGCTGTTTCTCCATAGATACCATATGGTGAGCGTTGTCACCCTAGGACAGGAAATGTATCACTGGCAGGATCACCAGGTGAAGGGAAAATGAGCACTTAGGGCATGCTAAAGTGGCATCTCAGTATCATCTTTGTAATTTTAGCATGCCCTAAGTGTTCTGTAGCACGGCTTTGCATCTTGATGAATCACGGCCAACAACTTTGAATGTCTGTCTTTCCTATGTATGTATTTATAGAGTGTGTGTGTGTGTGTGTATATATATGTATATACACTGTGTCCCCCCCCCCCCTCCCCACAGAATTAATGTTTCAGGGGGTTGTGGATGTCAGGGATTGTGGTGGTGAGATCTCTGTGCATGGATCTGGCACAGTCTGGTAATACTTATATTGACACCTTAAAACTGATCTCCGGGCACTTTACATATATTCCCCGATAGCCACCAAGTATATAACTCCGCTTTGTGTGCAGCAAAAGCATGTAAAAAAACAGATATTACCATGTAGAGGTAGCAGTGACATCATCACTGTGCTGTACATAGAAATAGCTGAGCTGTGGGACGGACCCAGCAGGCCCCTCCCACTACAGGAGGGGGCAGAGACCAGACCAGTCACCCTGCACAAGGAGAGAGAGCAGCAGTGAGGGGTCTTTATTACAGGAGGGGGGCGGAGACAAGACCAGTCACCCTGCACAAGGACAGAGAGAGCAGCAGTGACTGGTCTTTATTACAGGAGGGGGAGGAGACAAGACCAGTCACCCTGCACAAGGACAGAGAGAGCAGCAGTGACCGGTCTTTATTACAGGAGGGGGGCGGAGACAAGACCAGTCACCCTGCACAAGGACAGAGAGAGCAGCAGTGACCGGTCTTTATTACAGGAGGGGGGCGGAGACAAGACCAGTCACCCTGCACAAGGACAGAGAGCAACATTGACCAGCCTTATTATAGGAAGCTCCAAGTTTCTGAACAGATCTCGCCAAGATTCAGAACGAATACACAGGACTCTGTATGAGGACAATATTGGATTATATTGGGGTTCAGCTTTGAGCAAAGTGCATTGACCTGCAGTGACCAATCCTAACTCATCATTTGCTGCTGTAAGGCAAGGCAACTGAAATCTGGTTGCTATGGGTCACTGTGGTTGTCATGGGTGTGCAGTATGGAGTCTCTATGTATAGCGATGGCTGTCAGTGGATACATTGTATTATATTGTATTGTATTATATTATACTGAGTGTCGTCTGTTCTTGTATTGCAGATTGTATATGAGATTCTCCCGGAGTGCGGAGAGCCCGGAGTCGGATCTATGTAACGCCGGACTGTCAGTCCCCGAAACACCACCTACCACCAGGTATGACGTATCCATCATCTCCCCTCTGCTCCGTCCTATGTATTTATTTCCACCCGGAGGGCCTCTTTCTGTGTGTTGAGTCGCCTCCATAGACTGACATTGTGAGCAGCAGAGCACAACCATTGTGCAGCACTGCCAAGGACCAATGTATGGTAGGTGGGTAGGTGATGAGCCAATATGGCCGCCCTGTAACTAGGTGTTGCATTAGACAAGGTGATTTGCTTTTTTCAGCAGTTTGTAATTTAAAAATGGCGCCTGCACGAGAGGAGGTGCATGACCTGATCGGTGGGCCGACGGAGGAGAAGGAAGAAGACTCATGAGATGAGGTGACGCCATGCGCCTCATCTCGTACATGCGCCATACGACATTATTCTGCTGTCAGAATACCTGAATGATGACTGCAACTTGATTGGCTGCTTTCACTTTTCAGGAACGGCTGCTTTAAGAAAAATCAATTGAAAAATGGACTTATCAAACGGAGGCGGGCCAATGGGGCCACATACTGCTTAAGTTTCAGCAGGACTCAAAATTCAAGCAGTGTGTGGCCAGCTTAAATATGAGCGTAACATGAAACATATATAACACAGGTTCTGGCCTGCCGCTTCATCTTCTGATCCTTTAGTAAATATCAGATGAACAGTTCACATCATAAACACGATAACGAGCTTCAGATACACATGCCCTAGTCAGCTAACCCGTTTCAGCCACTCATGGCCCTAGTCAGCTAACCCGTTTCAGCCACTCATGGCCCTAGTCAGCTAACCCGTTTCAGCCACTCATGGCCTTAGTCAGCTAACCCGTTTCAGCCACACAAGGCCTTAGTCCCCTAATGCGTTTCAGCCACACATGGCCTTAGTCAGCTAACGCGTTTAAGCTGCACATGCCCTTAGTCATCAAAGGTGTTTGAGCCGCACATGCCCTTAGGCGGGATATCTACTCTATTTGAGCCTGATAAATTCCTGTGCTCCTGCCTGTGCTGCTCTCTTCAGTCAGTCACATTGTTGTCAGCTTTGTCCGAAGGCCTTAGTCAGCTAATGTGTTTCAGCCACTCAAGGCCTTATTCAGCTTTCTTGTTTCAGCCACACATGGCCTTCGTCAACGTACGCGTTTCAGCCACACATGGCCTTAGTCAGCTAATGTGTTTTGAGCCACTCTTGGCCCTAGTCAGCTAATACGTTTTGGCCACACATGGCCTTTGTTAGCTTATGCATTTCAGCCATACATGGCCTTAGTCAGCTAACATGTTTCAGCCACACATGGCCTTAGTCAGCTAACATGTTTCAGCCACACATGGCCCTAGTCAGCTAATGTGTTTCAGCCACTCTTGACCTTAGTCAGCTTTGGCCATACATGACCTTAGTCAGCTAACTAAGCATGACTAAGGCCATGTGTGGCTGAAACGCTTTAGCTGGTTACGATGAGAACTTTTCATCTGATATTTAATAAAGAACGGGAACATGCGTGCCGCAGCCTGGGTGCTCCTTGTTGCTCGTTGAGGCGGATGGAGCCTTTCCTGAGCACCAGTGATTCCCAATCCATGCACAGTATCGGGCTACTGGTTGAGCGGTATTTCCAGTGCTGTTTTCTGTAACGTGAAAGAGAACCTTTAGAAGCATCCAATGCAGGCAACGCATTTCGGGGAAGGGGCTCCCCCTTTTTTAGGGCGTGAGTACTAAAGGACACGAATTCAGATTTAGGAGTCTCCGTAATAAACATTTCAAAAGACTTTTTAAGCGACGAGAATGTTTTTACTCGGCGCCTTTTAAGTGTGCTCCGCAATGGACTCCGCAGCGTCGCTGAATAGCGTTACAGCGGCAATAATTGCCTCTCCTCATCCTACGAGCCGCTAACAATCGCGCTCCAGAAATAATTCAATTACAGCACTTATGTCATGAAAGGCGCAGCGCTCCGAAGATTGGGGGGGGGGGAGCACAATGTCACCGCCAGCTTTCCGCACTCGAGAGGAGAAAGCTTTCTTTATAAGTGACTCCTACTCAGTTCTGTGGAAGCGCGGCGTCTGTCAGATCCGTACAGAATGTGTCAGGGGGAACGCTCTGCCAGCCTCCCACTGGCTGCCGGGATCGGGGGGAGGACAACACACAGGCTGCAGTTGTTCTCCTGAACATGGGGCATTGTCCCCGGGCGCCGAGCGGCGACCAACCTTGCCCACGGCACAGTGCACAATCAACAATGATTTGCGGGGCTTTGTTTGGAAGTTTCAGCCAATTAATAGGGGGTATGCACAGCCTGATATAGGAGAAGGATGAGAGGAT
>NW_017306615.1:596783-608528 GCF_000935625.1 Nanorana parkeri | reverse complement strand
ACCTCAGTCCCCCAGTTGTCAGCGCTCACCTCTCTCCCCCTCTACTCTGCTGTGGTATATCCCTCAGCGTCTTCACATCTAATGCAAGTCAATGGACCTGTGTTAGATGTGATGACATCAGCGGGGCTTTAGACCCGGGGGTAGAAGAGGCTGCGGGGACCAGGGCTCCAGGATTTACATGATTGTGTCATATCTGAGCTGGCTGTGTAGATATCCCTGACCATTGTACCCCTTATTTGACAGGGGTTGAAGTGATCCTGCTGATGGCAGCACCACTTTACTTCTTGGATATATGCGGTGTCCTGGTTGATGCCTGAACAAAGATGGCGCTGTCCTCTTGGAGAGAAAAGGCTTTTAAAGCGATTATATATGTTATGCTTTCTCATTTTTTAAACAAAGGTGGATTTATCCTTTAACTCTGATGAAAGAGAAGGTGTGATTGGTTGCTATGAGTTTAGACCTCGGTGATAGCCTTTGCGTGCGATCAAAGAACCTGACCGCCCAGGAGGGTCCAAGGTACCTGGATCTCCATCCGTTTCAAGGAATGTTGGATGACGCACATTGAACCCCCCAGTGTAGGAACTTCTACGTAGTGTCAGGAAGTAGGAAAACATCTTCCATTCCCCCGGTGGACCTGCCGTGCTCTACGGAGTTATCCAGACCTATTTCTAGCCTGTGTGTTGAACCTGCAGAGGTTCCTCCTGTGACTTTGAAGACTGAGCTGGACTGGAAAGCATCTTTCATGTCCGGGGAGGTCAGAATGTTCTTCAGGTTGAAGATGTGAGCCGGAGAACTTCTTCTAGAATAAAAGAGATTTAGGTCATGTGTTCATCTGAGGTCCTCACTAATAAGTCCTAGCTGGAGGAGAGACCTAGTCAAGGATTATTCTATGTGGAAGCCACCAGAAGCCTGGCCGTAGGAGAGGCCTAGCAAATGAATGTTCTGTGTTGAGGCCCAACAGGAGCCTAGCCAACGAATGTTCTATGTGGATGCCCACCAGAAGCCTAGCCGGAGCAAAGGCCTAGGCAATCAATGTTCTACGTGAAGACTCACCAGAAGCCCAGCTAGCAAATATTCTACGTGGATGCCCACCAGAGTCTAGCTGGAAGATAGGCCTAGCCAACGGATGTTCTATGTGGAGGCCCACAAGAAGCGTAGCCGGAGGAGAGGCCTAGCCAACGAATATTATATGCAGAGGCCTAGCCAACGAATATTCTACGTGGAGCCCCACCAGAAGTCTAGCTGGAAGATAGGCCTAGCCAACGGATGTTCTATGTGGAGGCCCACAAGAAGCGTAGCCGGAGGAGAGGCCTAGCCAACGAATATTATATGCAGAGGCCTAGCCAACGAATATTCTACGTGGAGCCCCACCAGAAGTCTAGCTGGAAGATAGGCCTAGCCAACGGATGTTCTATGTGGAGGTCCACCAGAAGTCTAGCTGGAAGATAGGCCTAGTCAACGAATAGTCTATGTGGCGCCCCACCAGAAGCCTAGCCGGAGGAGAGGCCTAGCCAATGAATGTTCTGTGTGAAGGTCCACCAGAAGTCTAGCTGGAAGATAGGCCTAGCCAACTAATATTCTACGTGGAGCCCCACCAGAAGTTGGGAACAATTTTTGGCAAGTTGTTCTTGCTCTTCTTTGGTTCTTCAAGTTGTTTCCAGATTTAGTTCAATTCGTTTTTCTGATTTTTGCTGTTTGGACGGTAAGCACGCGCCTCAGTCTTCTCCATGTTGTGTATTGAAATTTCATTCATGGGTGATATTCGGTGAGTGGAATTCTATATGACCAATAGTGAAACCTGGTCCAGTGAATGTATAGAGGGAGATTTTCCTTGTTCTGTCTCCAGCACAGGAAGTGTGGGGAAATCACCCTAACAGGGATATATAAAGGGAGATCTTCCTTGTTCAGTCTCCAGGACAGGAAGTAAAGGGAAACCTTCCTAACAGGACAGGAAAAAAAACCTGACAGATTTGAAGCTTTCCCTACTGTATCCAAATGTTAAAAAGATACAATTTAAAGGGTAAACCCTTATAGTGAACTTCTCTGATCTGCTCCCACTTGGTGTGTTAAATATCTAATTGAAGTTGTTTTGTTAAACAAAAACTACCTGTTGATCCTGCCAGAAATCTAGTGAGTTGTTAACTTCCTGTGCTGTCTTCTTTTTCTGCACTCTTATCAGTTACATTGTTTCCAGCTCTCTCTCTGAGGACTACAGAACCCCAACCTTCTATGTGGAATCCAAAGTCCAAATCAGCCTAGGGTGACAACACTTCTCCTGAGTAGATACAGTATGGTGACCGTTGTTACCCTAGCACAGGAAGTGTGTTACTGGCAGGATCATCCGGTGAAAATAAAGGGGGAAAAGCCCTAAAAAACAATTGCAGTCACCACATCTAAGGACTGGAAAGCTGCAATATATGACATTTCTGTTCTTGGGTTTAGATAACAATCATAAGTACCCTTTATCTCATCCTATGTGCCCTGTTCAGCTTCTTTGGCTTTGCATATGAATGGAAGGAACTTCAAATACGAGCTACAATCATAACTGCCCTGTCACCCCATAACAGTCTGAAACCTTCAGCACTCGTGACAGCGGCGACTGTTTGACTTCGTATGGCCGCGATACGCCTCTGACTGCAATCTCGGGGCGCAGAGACATATTTGCACTCCTTGCGAAGTGAATGTGTGTGTGGTATGCGGGCCCGATAATACCCATTGCCGAAAATTCCAATATAAATAAGATGTGAACAATGACTTGTGTTTTTCAGATAGTTCATGACATCGTAACGTGGAGTGCGTGCAACTGAAATTCTTTGAGTGTGTGTCATGCGTGTGCGTGCAGGGCCGGATTTCCCACAAGGCCAACCAAGGCCCGGCCTCGGGGCAGCAGGGAGTAGAGGGGTAGCAGGGGTGGAATTCCTATCTCCCGAAACCTGGGACATGCAGTTCCGGGTGCCGGGCGGGTAGTTGTTTTCTACATTAAGGGCCTGTTCACATGAGTTTCAGGTCCGGATCAGGTGCGGATCTGCAGACGCGGTTCTATGTGTTTTGCCACGTTTTTGATGCGTTCCAGTTAAAAAAAAAATATATATATATATATATATATATATTTTTTTTTTCTGGAGTGGGGCTGTCAGTATGTTAGCTGCAGTGCAGTGCGTTTTTGACGCGTTTTGCATTTTCGGACCGTTTCCTGACCGTACAAAATGTGACATGCAGTATTTTTCTGTCATAACCTGAACGGACTGCGCACGTGAGAACTGTAGCCCATAAAACACATAGGGATACATTGGGATGCATTTTTAGTGCAGGGGCGTACGGATCAGGTCAGCACAGAACACGGACGTCGTGTGAACAGGCCCTAAGCCCTGCTTTAGGCAAGCAGAACTAAATGTACAGCGGGGAAGCCGTTTTGTACAAGTGATCTCGGTGATCTCGGCGACATTGTATGCAGCCTGCAGGTCTGCCATTCTCCATGGGGGCGGGGGTTGACGGGTAGGGGGGCGCATTGAGGAACCTGGCCTTGGGGCAGCAGAGAGACTAAATCCGGCCCTGTGTGTGTCATGTGTGTGTGTGACAGGCAGCGTATCATTTTACAAGCATTCAAGTGTTCCATCGCAGCAGATCGAAATTCTCCGTATTTAGCAGCAAAACATGGATTGTATTTTAATAGACGAATACTCCGAATTCTGCCAAATGCCAAGATAATTAGATGTGGTCGAGGTATTTCATTGTTAGATTGCTAAAGGTAAAGATAGCCTGTCACCAACTTACACAATTGCAGGAAAAAGCACAGAAAGATCAAGTGTTTTAATTGTTTATTTGTAGCATGTTTCCTTTCCATGAATAGTTTTTTATTTTATTTACTGTGCACTTGCCAGAAAATGTGACTCCTCCAGCAAGAGTCAGTTCCCTGGCACAGCCCCCCTCTCTCCTTGCACATAAGTAGCCCTCTTCTGTTCAGAGAATGGCTAACTACTCTCTTTGCTGGCCCAGCTCCTTCGCCTCTCCGTCCCCTCTCTTCATCTTTGTACTTAACATTTTTCGTAGGACCAGGGGAAGGAGAGAGGGAAATACTGTTCTCAACCGGTGTTTCGTGCAATGCTAAGGTTTGTCCGGAGGTTGCTTTGCGGTTTCTTGAGCAGTTCGCAATTTTCTGCCTCTCAAATAGGTGACCGTTGACACCAATTACCTGTTTAGGTATTTTTAATAGGAGCATTCTTCCCACTGACCACCAATGTAAGGAACATTCTTCCCACTGACCACCAATGTAAGGAGCATTCTTCCCCCTGACCACCAATGTAAGGAACATTCTTCCCACTGACCACCAATGTAAGGAGCATTCTTCCCCCTGACCACCAATGTAAGGGGCATTCTTCCCCCTGACCACCAATGTAAGGGGCATTCTTCCCACTGACCACCAATGTAAGGGGCATTGTTCCCACTGACCACCAATGTAAGGAGCATTCTTCCCAATGACCACCAGTATAAGGAGCATTCTTCCCCCTGACCACCAATGTAGGGAACATTCTTTCCACTGACCACCAATGTAAGGAACATTCTTCCCACTGACCACCAATGTAAGGAACATTCTTCCCCCTGACCACCAATGTATGGAACATTCTTTCCACTGACCACCAATGTAAGGAACATTCTTTCCACTGACCACCAATGTAAGGAGCATTCTTCACGCTGAGCACAAGGCTAGTTCACAGTGAACTGTAGATATACTAATTATTAGTAGGGGTTCTCTGAGAGTGGAAAGTTATTCTGGCCACTAATTCTTCTGTGTTAAAAAGGTTTAAAAGGGTGCCATGGAGTGTCACCTTAGAGTCTGCTGGGGCTACTGATACATCCAAGATGGTGGCACCCAGCAGCAGTGTCAGGCCTTTCAGATGTCTACACGAGGGAGGTTTTATGGGTAGATAACATGAGTAAACTATGTTATATGCAAATATAAACTTTTGAGAAGATTGTTGATGAAGTGAATTGTCTGGTGACAGTGTCTCTTTAAAGTATATGTTTTTTTGTGTGGATATAGTAAAGAAGGATTAGAACCCGCTGTCATGAACCCCTTTCATTTAGAGTCAGAGAGCAGTGCTAGCTGAAAAATAGTAAATGGAGAGAAACAAAATGTCTGACAGATTGTCTTTTCTACAGACTGACCTAGACGGTGAAAGAAGATGGTGCAGAAGTACCAGTCCCCGGTGCGGGTGTACAAGTACCCGTTTGAACTTGTCATGGCGGTAAGTGAATGTTTATATTCTACTCCTTTGTTGTTTTACTCTAGGCACACATGCTGTCTGTCTTTTGACGGGACAGACAAGCCATTGAAGTTATAATTAGTGCAGGTCAGGAGGTTGAAGGTTAAGCACAGGCAATCTTGTTGGACAATGGTGGTCTGGGTCTACACAGACAGGTCTGTCAGATGTGATGGTGACCTTTGTACTAATGTTTGGAGAACATGTCACAGCAAGGGCGCCTCCTTTCATCTTGACCAACCTGTTTTATTCAAAGCATGCAGGCTTCTTCCACTATTTGGTGACCTTCTGCAGTGGAAGCTATTGACGTATGATGCTTCTGAATACTCCACCATTGCTTGTCTGATTATACAATGTAGTTATTCCGGACCTGGGTGTAACTACAGGAGGTGCAGATGATGCATCCAGTTTAGTCTCAATAAACCCAACTGCAAATCTAGGTTGGAAGGTCTGGAACAAGTATTGAGAAAAGAGCAGAGAAGGATGGTGGGTGTGGGTCATAAATTCTGGGGGTTAGTATGAGAAGAGCCTGAAATGGTGCTCCCAGAACAGATTGTCCACTATTTGATGACCTTCTGCAGTGGAAGCCATTGATGTATATTGCTTCTGGATTCTCCAGCATTATTTGTCTGATTATACAACGCAGCTTTTCTGGGCCAGGGTGTAACTACAGGAGGTGCAAATGATGCATCCAGTTTAGGCTCAATAAACCCAACTGAAAAGCTGGATCGGAAGGTCTGGAACAAGCATTGAGAAAAGAGCAGGGACAGAAGGTGAGTTGTGGGGGGCGAAAAAATATTTCTGCCCCGGGCGCCCAGAACTCTGGTTACGGTCAAACATTCTGGGAACCAGCATGAGAAGAGCCTGAAATGGTGCTCCTAGAATAAATTGCCAACACCAAGGCCAATCAATTTTGACAATGGAGCGCCCTGGCGCACCACGGCAACAGATGGAAGTTTTTACTTACCCAGATAATACATTAATAAGCATATGATGTTATTCTGTATGAGGGTGGCTCCCAGACCAGATTGTCCACTATTTGGTGACCTTCTGCAGTGGAAGCCATTGACGTATGATGCTTCTGGATACTTCTCCATTGCTTAATGTAGTTATTCCAGACCTGGGTGTAACTACAGGAGGTGCAAATGATGCATCCGGTTTCGGCTCAATAAACTCAACTGCAAATCTAGGTTGGAAGGTCTGGAACAAGTATTCAAGTATTCAGAAAAGAGCAGAGAAGGATGTTGGGTTGGGGTAAAAAATTCAGGGGGGCTAGCATGAGAAGAGCTTGAAATGGTGCTCCCAGTAGAAAATGCCGACATCAAGGCCAATTTTGACAATGGAGCGCCTTGGCACACCACGACAGCAGATAGAAGTTCTTACTTATCCAGATAATACATTAATAAACATATGATATTATTCTGTATGACGGCGGCTTATTCCTAGCGTTTGGAACTGTGTGATTTGGCCCGGCGTTTTTACCCATGCACAGAATACCCAATATGTAGAGTATGCCCTTTGACTAATGGTGCTTAACACAATGGCGATGGAGTGAAAGGTAGGTGAGTATATGCTGCTGGGGAAGGGAGGGGAAGGATTGCAGCAAACGTATCCGTGTGCCCAGGATGAGATAGCACAGGTTTTCTTTGAAGAAGAGATCTTGTCTTCTTTGGTCAGCATACAGACTTTGCAGCAAACACACACAAGTACGATAATATACAATATACTGGTCATTTCCATATATACATGGGGGCTGCCTGCCACCCCAGGACAGGTGACGGAGGGTTAATCCTGTGACTCTCGTGGGCTTGTCAGCAGAGGATCAGGAGAGAAGAGTAATATGACGTCAGGGAATTTGTGTAGATCACCTAGACAAAGCCTGGTGTGCCGAGGCTCGGATATCGCCCAAGGCCATGGTGTGCTGGTGTGATTTGCGTGGTGTAGATTAGGTGACAGATCCAGTTTCCCTTTAGACTCCCCATGAGATTGGTCACAGGAGACTCGATGGAGCTCAAGAAATACATCATAGAGACATGGTTACTGGTGTCCAAGGGGAGGTTTTTGTAGGAGTTTGACCACATAGATACATCTACCTCTTAGGTCAGGGGTGCGCAAACTCCGGCCCTCCAGCTACAAATCCCATGAGGCATTGCAAGACAGCATGCATGTACTTTTTAAATGCAGGCAGTGCAAGTACCTGAGTTTTCCGGTTATCAGCCTCTTGCAGTCCCTGTTCAGCAGAGCTATTTGGGGGACTACAAGAGGCCGATACCAGGGTAGGAGAAGCAGCAAAAGGAATCGGTTATGTTCCAGTGCAAGGGGCGTGCTAATAGGAGGAGAGAGGCGAGTGAGATGAGCTCATCAATGCGCTGCTTCTCTATGCACTGTTTACGCTAGGTTCACACCTAGGCGATTCAGATGCCGAGCTGTTTTCGATCGCGTGACTGTTCATCGAAAACCACGTGGTTTTCAATGCATAGAGGTGTCTATGGGACCCAAACCGTGCGACAACTGCCCGAAAATCGCTCCTGCACCTTTTCACGCGACAAACAGCAAAGGTGTGAACACACTCCATTGACTTCAATGTGTATCTGTATTTTGCGCGATATCGTGCGACCCAATCCAAGCGATAAATCGCCTAGGTGTGAACCTAGCCTTAGTCTCAGAGGGGGTGGGAAGGGGACCTGTAAGTGAAACTGCAACATAGAAAGACCAGGTGCTCTTACCTGCAAGAAAAGGATGTACTGTGGGTCAATGCGTGTGATTCTTAGGACTGGATGGTGACAAGGAGAAAATCAGGTGTGTTGCAGTGCAAGGAACTTGCTGATAGAATGAGGGAGCAGTGACAGCAAGAATGAGGGAGCAGTGACAGCAAGATGAGTTGCTTTTCCTTTTGCAGTCCAGTTCCTGGTTGGGAAGGAGACCTGCAAATGAGAGTGAAACTGCAGCAAAATCCAGGTCTCCTCCCCTGTGCTGTATGGCAGAGCTGTGTAAAGCTCAGGACTGGATGGACAGGAATACAAATCATCTTGGCAGGTAACTCAGATCCCTTATATGTATTTTATCTTTGTATTTAGCTGTTTAGATTTAATATATGCTGCACGCATCATTCAATGTTCCACATCATACATTGATTAATCATGGGAGATAGGCTGAAGTGCAACAACATTAAAAACAGTAATTTTTTAACATATTTACTAATCCCTGCCTTAGTCTAAGCACATTTCTGATGATCACATATACAAAGTTTAGTTGGTTTTTTTTTTTCCATTTCTTTTTGTGTTGAATGAATGCTCTCCTTGCATTGTAAGCTTTGACGTGCAATTTAGTAATGGCCTGTAACTTTGCGAGAACGAACATTGGCCATATCGGCTTCTAAGCGTTCTCTCCGGTTCGCACCGACCTCGCCGTCATCAAGCCGCAGGCCCCAGGTGAGATCTGCTGTCTGTCCCAGGAATTTGTCTGCTTGCCGTGACTGGGCAGAATCTAATCTGCAGATGACTGTACCATGTAACGGCAATCCCTTATCCTCCAGCAGTCTCGATCCAGATACAGATACATGAGATTTTCACCAATGTTTAAATTTTAAAGACGGCCCCATTCATTCACCGCCGCGCTTACGTATTGTTCCTCATATAGCCAGAAGTATCGTTTAGCCGGCCGGGAGATCAGGTGATAAAGGAGATCGCTAGACGAAACACAAACCCTCCGGATTCGAGACGACTCGAATATTTAGTAATGACATCGGGGGGGGGGCAGACAATCACACTGGGACTGTGCGGGGGGGTTTGGTGGGGGGTAGCGGCTGGAATGTGCAGTTTTCTTAAAGGGTCAGTCCATCCAAAACTGATCATATAGTGTGGGGAGTGCCCATTATGAGGAGTTCCCACCATCCCTGAACTGAGTTCCTGGGTCTGTATACCTGCTGTGCCCATTATGAGGAGCTCCCACCATCCCTGTGCTGAGTTCCCGGGTCTGTAAAACTGTGGTACCCATTATGAGATGTTCCCACCATCCCTGCTGAGCTGAGTTCCTGGGTCTGTACACCTGCTGTGCCCATTATGTGGAGCTCCCACCATTCCTGAGCTGAGTTCCTGGGTCTGTACACCTGCTGTGCCCATTATGAGGAGCTCCCACCATTCCTGAGCTGAGTTCCTGGGTCTGTACACCTGCTGTGCCCATTATGAGGGCCTCCCACCATTCCTGAGCTGAGTTCCTGGGTCTGTACACCTGCTGAGCCCATTTTAGAAATTAGAAAAACGGAGTTCCTCACAACTTCTTTGTCAGTAGCAGACACCAGCATGAACCTGGTTCACTATTTATTTTTGGGAGGGAGGGCAGGTACCCAGGTGATGTTTTTTCACAGTCACGTCCCGCTGTCCTCTTTCCTCCCCCTTGTATTAATAAATGGCACAAGGTCTGTAAAGCAGCTGAAAATAAGATATATTGCAGATGTCGCTTAGCAGGTGAACACTGGCCTTTTATTCACAATGATCCGATGTCCCCGGAGACATTGTACCTGAGTACAAGAGCTTATTACGCTATGGATACAAGGAACGCTGCAAATCCCGCCGTACAATTGCAGCACCTGCTGCACGCGCACAGAACTTTCCTGTGTCCTGGAACAATACACATTGTTCTGTGAAGCCCATTGTCCTCTCAAACCTAAAATACAATGTTTGTAATGCTTTATAATAATCACTATAAATGTACCAATTACCATTGGATGGAAGTCGCCAAACCTGGATGTGTTGTAGATGGATCAGGCAGCAATCTCATGTCTCTGGGTGCTTCTATTTTTTTGGAGGTCAGGGGAGGGATTAGAACTCCTGTTTGGTTTTTATTGCTTTGTAGATTTGCCCTCTCTATAAAAGGCTGAAATACCTTTCCTGGAGAAAATGCTGAGCCATGCTCCCTCCAGTGCTGTTCACATAACAAAAAGGCCTTTGGTTACATGATCTCTGTGTGTGGTCGATTTGTAAGGAAACCTCAAAGCCAATCAAATGTTTTGGTTGGTTAGAAAATTAATAAAAATGTCATATATGTGGGTATTATCTTGAAAAGTTGTCAATTTTATTTTATTTTTTTATTTGAAGTGATTCTCCTCCAACATCAGTACCTGACCTCACAAATGGTCCTACACTCCTAATAGACACACTCCTAAACCTTGTGGACGCATTCCCAGAAGAGTTGAAGCTGTTCTAGCAGCAAAGGGCGGAGCCAACCCAATACTGAACCCTAAGGAACAAGACTGTGATGTCATTAAAGTTCATGTGCGTGTAATTTTATAAGTACATTAATTTGTCTTTATTTCAGTCTCTTATAATGCCCTGTATAGCAGAGCTCAGACTAGGAGTGGGAGGTGCAGCACCAGGAGCCATTCAGGTGTGCTGGAGTGTACACGTACTGAGAGGAAATGTACTGACAGGAGCAGAGAGCAGAGTGATGATTCAAGGGTCTGCTTGCTCTTCCTCTGCTTTCCAGCCACCGGCTAGGGGTGGGTAGGTGACCTTCTTGTATTGCTTATATGCAGCACAGAAAAGTCAGGTCACCCACTTGGCTGGGTGGCCTGTGCTGAGAAGAAACGTGCTGACAGGGGCAGAGTGGTGATTATATCAGTCTGCTGCTGCTCCTTCTCTGTCTAATAACAGGCTGGGGGTGGGCAGGTGAACTAGCTGCATTGCGTATCTGCAGCAGAGAAGAGTCAGGTCACCCACTTGGCTAAGAAGAAACGAGTTGACAGGTAGAGAGAGCAGGGTGATGATAATTCAGTCTTTTGCTGCTCCTTCTCTGTCTAATCATAGGCTGGGGGTGGGCAGGTGACCTAGTTTTATTGCTGATCTGCAGCATAGAAGAATCATGTCACCCACTTGGCTGGGTGACCTGTGCTGAGCAGAATCGTACTGACAGGAAGAGAGAGCAGAGTGATGATAATTCAGTCTTTTGCTGCTCCTTCGCTGTCTAATCATGGGCCGGGGGTGGGCGGGTGACCTAGTTGTATGGCTTATCTGCAGCAGAGAAGAGTCAGGTCACCCACTACACCCGGATACAAATCCGTAGCCAGGTGAAGGAGCTCCCATGTATGTACTTTAATTGTGCGCGTAGCTGTTTGCCTGGCATTCACCTTTAACGCCGCGTGACATTTTTTTCCTTGAAGACGAATGTTCCTGTCTTGGTGTTCTTGAGAAATATGCAGCGCCCTAGGCTTTCCATCCAGCAGCAGTACATTGTGTTGCGCACAGCAGCATTAGGACAGCTCTTAGAGTACAGTCCCCGGGGAAGTGTGTTTTCTGCTTACACAAGGTCTCCCGAGGCTGCCGCATTGACTTCCAGCTTTCCTATGTATTGCCGTATTGCAGTGAAGAGCAAAGACTGATTTCATTGGCCCTCTGGCGGCCTGCAGGGACCGGCACAGATCCGTATAATGGTGGAGAGTCATAGAAACTTAAAGGAAAGTTGCCCAGAGATGCCTATCGCAGCTGAT
>NW_017306615.1:548329-596739 GCF_000935625.1 Nanorana parkeri | reverse complement strand
TCCTTTCCTGGGTAAATATTACCACCCTACATGGGACTGTGCACCGGTGCATTGTTTTATATGGGCCCATGCACACAGTGCGTAAAGATCAGTAAATTTGCACTGTGTTTAGATCTGTAGAGTCAAAATATAAAAATCTGCATGTCCTGCGTACAATCCTATGTTACGCTGTTCGCATGTAAACGTTTGGAGTAAACTAGAGTCCTTCGTTGCTAGGATGCAGAGGGCTCATGTCACCTAGAGTCCTGTGTTGCTAGGATGCAGAGGGCTCATGTCACCTAGAGCCCTGTGTTGCTAGGCCACAAGTGGCTCATGTCACCTAGAGCCCTGTGTTGCTAGGCCACAAGTGGCTCATGTCACCTAGAGTCCTTTGTTGCTAGGATGCCGAGAGCTCATGTCACCTAGAGTCCTTTGCTGCTAGGATGCAGCTGGCTTATGTCACCTAGAGTCCTTTGTTTCTAGGACACAAGTGGCTCATGTCACCTAGAGTCCAGTGTAGCTAGGATGCAGGTGGTTTGTCACCTAGAGTCACTTTGTTGATAGAACACTGATGGCTCATGTCACCTAGCGTCCTTTGTTTCTAGGATGCAGACCGGTCATGTCACCTAGAGTCATTTTGTTGCTAGAATGCAGAGAGCTCATGTCATCTAGAGTCACTTTGTTGCTAGAATGCAGGTGGCTCATGTTACCCAGAGCCCTTTGTTGCTAGAACACTGGTGGCTTGTGTCACCTAGCTTCCTTTGTTGCTAGGACACAGACGGCTCATGTCACCTAGAGTCACTTTGTTGCTAGGACACAGATTGCTCATGTCACCTAGAGTCACTTTGTTGCTAGGACACAGACTGCTCATGTCACCTAGAGTCACTTTGTTGCTAGAATGCAGACTGCTCGTGTCACCTAGAGTCACTTTGTTGTTAGAATGCAGACGGCTCATGTCACCTAGAGTCACTTTGTTGCTAGGATACAGCTGGCTTATGTCACTTAGAGTCACTTTGTTGCTACAAAACAGACGGCTCATGTCATCTAGAGTCCTTTGTTGCTAGGATGCAGATGGCTCATGTCACCTACAGTCACTTTGTTGCAAGGATTCAGATGGCTCATGTCACCTAGCGTCACTTTGTTGCAAGGATTCAGCTGGCTCATGTCACCTAGCATCACTTTGTTGCAAGGATTCAGCTGGCTTATGTCACCTAGAGTTATTTTGTTGCTAGGATGCAGATGGCTCATGTCACCTAGAGTCCTTTGTTTAATAAAAACAATACAGTTCCTTTCTACATATTACAAAGAATAATAAACATCCTTTATACATGAAACAACAATAAAATCATTGTAAGTGACCTTCTGTGTAAAGATCTCCTGTAAACCACGGATACAGTCAGCAGATACCAAACAGTCTGAATGTTTATATCCGAATCTGCAATAGTCCGTCTCTGAACAGGTACGTTGTTGTATAAATGCAATTTATTTTAATAAGGGCCTTTAAGTGTGAAACGTGTAAGTGAAATGGTACCTACTGTACCACCATTTTAATTAAATTCAGTAAAGAAGTTGCCTGTGACTGCTGCAGTGTTGTCATCCATCGTTTTATCA
The DNA here is from genome assembly GCF_000935625.1 of Nanorana parkeri. NCBI lineage: Eukaryota > Metazoa > Chordata > Amphibia > Anura > Dicroglossidae > Nanorana > Nanorana parkeri. The sequence goes on along the minus strand of NW_017306615.1, from coordinate 595,149 downwards.
GATACAAGCCCTACGTTGGGGTGCAACGCATCAATGAAAGGGCCTGTATCCGGTGGGATGTTGTTGCCCAGACAAGAATAAATCTTGTTGCGGCGATGCTCCCCATTTTTTGAATACGCATCTGTTGCATCTTCAGACTCGGCCACACAGTGCCCTCACAGCACCATTTTGGGCACAAACCGCACTTCAAGAGCCTGTACGGGTATGGGATAACGGAATGCGTGAGCAGTGAGTATTGTTGACAAGGTTGAATATTTTGCTCGTCGGGGGGTCGGCAGACGGGTGCAGCTCTAACCGAAGCGCGCGCTACGCTCTGTTTCATCGTCCTCGCCCGCACGCAAGGTAAGCAAATGTTGCGGAGCTTGTATATCCGGGATTTAGGGAAAGCAGCCATTCTTATTTACATGCACATCACCTGTCTGCTGGGGCGGCTGGTTTTATTTTCTGCCATGTCACCATCTCCTATCATCAGGTCCTGTTTAGGCATTTAAAGGTGAACTCTGGGGTTCTTAAAAAAAAAAAACCTACTCCCCTCCGCTTTGCAAGGGTTCAATGCTCATTAGGTGTAATGGGAAGAGGAATAAAGTGTAATATTTCCCCTATTCCTATTACAATCTCCTCTCTGACGCTCCGCGTTGTGGGTGGACCCCCGCCGTTCTCACGCAGAATGCAGGACTGTTGGTCCTGCATTGTATTTGATGTCAGCGAGCGCCCGCCGGCCAGAAAGCCTTAGAAAAGAGACGTCAGGGGACCGGTCTCTTAGATGTAGGAAGCTTGCTGGAGCTATGAGTAAGGTAAGTATTACACGTCATCCCTCTATACCAGAGCATGTATCCCTTGCAGTGGGGGGAGAGGGGAGGGGGTGAGCCCACTAGGGTGAGGGGAGTGGGCCCACTAGGGTGAGGGGGGTGAGCCCAGTTACTCTTGCCATTATGAAAAATAAAACTGCTTCAGAACTTCTTAACATGACCTAGAGCCAAGGTGGAATCACATGACCTTCGGATACCAGGGGCAGTGTGGGTGTTTCACATTATTAGAGACTGCAAAACTTCCACTGTTTAGTGCTATTAAAAAGGAATAAAATGATCTCTGGGTAATCCTCCCCTCCCCCTCACTAAGCTGCTTGGTTCTAGTCTCGGCTGCTGTGGGGCCAGTACAGGCCGACCCGTCCATAGCCTGCGGGCCTGCGCTATGCTCACATTCCAGCTCTGCAGCTGACCCAGCAGCTCCTCTGATATTCCAAACCTCAAGGTCACATATGACGAGGACGTGTGACTTCTGAAGATCAGTGTTCGTTTTCCGGCCCGTATCTCTTTATCTCTTCTCCTATTTCCACCTTCAGCCCCACTGCGGCCCCAGATCTGCTCTTGGAGCTTTTTATAAAGCTGCCTCCTGCTTCCATTTCTAGGAGTTCTCCTGGGTTGTACTTATCCTAAAGGATTCACTGCCCCAGGAAATAAGACCCAGAGTCTCCAAAAATCCATGTGACACCCAAGGATGTCGGCCCGAGCTTCTCTTGAGTTATCTGCGCACTCCGTGCAATAGATCGGTCTACAGAGATACACCCCCACCCTCCTTGTAAAATAAAACCTTTTCTTTAACCCTAACCTTAACACTATCCCCTTTACTCTGTAACCTGAACACAAAGCCTGATTGGAACACTAATCCGTACACTAATCACCCCTGTAACCCTAAAACTAGACTTAACACTAAACCTAACATTAACCCCCTCTGTGACCCTAATGCTCAGCCTTACACTGACCCTTCCTGTGCCATTAACCCTCCCTGTAACACTACCCCACAGTCCTAACACTAACCCTCCATAGCCCCAATACTACTCCCCCATAGCCCCAACACTACTCCCCCATAGCCCCAGTACTACTCCCCCATAGCCCCAACACTACTCCCCCATAGCCCCAGCACTACTCCCCCATAGCCCCAGCACTACTCCCCCATAGCCCCAGCACTACTCCCCCATAGCCCCAACACTACTCCCCCATAGCCCTAACACAATCTCAACCATAGAAGTAATGCTTTCCCCTATAACCCTAACACTACTCCCTCATAGCCCTAACATTACTCCCCTTAGCCCTAGCACTACTCCACCATTTCCCAAACACTACTCCCCCTTAGCCCTAACCCTACTTTACCATAGCCCTAACTAGGGCTGCAGCTAACGATTATTTTCATAATCGATTATGTGCCCGATTATTTTTTCAACTAATTGAACCAACTAACCGATAATGAGAATAGTTGCCAACTATTCTCATCGATTATTATCGATTTAATCGATTAGTTGTTGTAGCCCTAGCCCTAACACCACTCCCTATAGCCCTAATAGTGCAGTACTCTGCCATAGCCCTAACCCTACTTCCCCATAGCCCTAACCCTACTTCCCCATAGCCCTTACCCTACTTCCCCATAGCCCTTACCCTACTTCCCCATGGCCCTTACCCTACTTCCCCATAGCCCTTACCCTACTTCCCCATAGCCCTTACCCTACTTCCCCATAGCCCTTACCCTACTTCCCCATGGCCCTTACCCTACTTCCCCATAGCCCTTACCCTACTTCCCCATAGCCCTTACCCTACTTCCCCATAGCCCTTACCCTACTTCCCCATAGCCCTTACCCTACTTCCCCATAGCCCTTACCCTACTTCCCCATAGCCCTTACCCTACTTCCCCATGGCCCTTACCCTACTTCCCCATAGCCCTTACCCTACTTCCCCATAGCCCTTACCCTACTTCCCCATAGCCCTTACCCTACTTCCCCATAGCCCTTACCCTACTTCCCCATAGCCCTTACCCTACTTCCCCATAGCCCTTACCCTACTTCCCCATGGCCCTTACCCTACTTCCCCATAGCCCTAACTAGGGCTGCAGCTAACGATTATTTTCATAATCGATTATGTGCCCGATAATTTTTTCAACTAATTGAACCAACGAACCGATAATGAGAATAGTTGCCAACTATTCTCATCGATTATTATCGATTTAATCGATTAGTTGTTGTAGCCCTAGCCCTAACACCACTCCCTATAGCCCTAATAGTGCAGTACTCTGCCATAGCCCTAACCCTACTTCCCCATAGCCCTAACCCTACTTCCCCATAGCCCTTACCCTACTTCCCCATAGCCCTTACCCTGCTTCCCCATAGCCCTTACCCTACTTCCCCATAGCCCTAACCCGATGTCACCATAGCCCTTACCCTACTCCCTTAAAGCCCCAACACTACTCCCCCATATCTCTAACAAAACTTCCCCATAGCCCTAACACTACTCCTCTTGGTCTTAACACCACTTCCCCATAACCCTAACACTAATCATCCATACCCCAACCCTTCTCCCCCATAGCCCTGACACTACTCCCCCCTGGGCCCTAAGACTACTACCTCATAGTCCTAACACTATAGCCCGAACCCTACTACTGCCACCCACCACCACCCCTATAGCCCTTACATCACTAACCCTCCTTGCAAAACAATACTCTATGACCTATCACTCTATCCAAAGCCAAAAATAATGTTTGGGCTGACGTTGGGCTTTACTTCAGGTAAGACGACTGTACAGAATGCAACAATGTCGCTGATAGGGGCCCGAGGCATTTGTTGTGAGTGGAGTGTCGGAATGCTGAGCGACTGTCACAGAAACCTGTATTGGCAGCAAAACAAGTTTCCTGCCTTCTTCCATATCCAGATCTCTTTCCTCTGCTGGGATATTATGGGCTATTACCAGCTGACCTGCATTGTCCCTGTGTAATGTCAGCTCTTAAAGGGAAGTTAGAGTCTGGAGTCTTCTTTCCAAAACCCGAATCAATTCAGTTGATTCGGGAATTCAGCGAACACATACCGGCGTTCGCTCACCTCTCGATCCTGTCACGGCTCTCTGCCGTGACAGGGGAGGGGCTGGATTCCCCCCTCCCTGCTCCGATCCGCCAGCGCTGACTGGCGGAACGGACGGGGGAGGGGGCGGGAACAGCTGGCTCTGCCTTTAGATAGGCAGAGCCAGCTGTCAGTCACGCAGCTGGGCGGATCCCGGCACAATTGTCGGGATCCGCTTCAGCAGCTGCGGCGTCTCCGTATACCGCAAGCAGCTGCTCGCGATATACTGAGGCGTCTCAGTATACCGCGAGCTACAGCTCACGGTATACTGAGCCTAGGGTGACAGGAGGACGCTAGTTTGGGTCCTCCCGTTACCCTAAGGAGAACTAGGGGGAAAAGACTTAACCCCATAGTTCTCCTTTAACCTACCAGCAAGTCTTTGGAGTGTAGGAGGAAGCCTACAAAATCGCAGGGAGAACATGCAAACTCCATGCAGATAGTATCCTGGCTGGTATGCAAACAAAGGACCACCAGTGCTATAAGGCAGAAGTGCTAACCACTGATCCACTGTGCGAAAGGCAGACAGGGCGGTGGGTAGCTGCACGGACGGTGCATCCTAATTCATAAAATAAAACGTGAGCCTGTCCTCCTCTCAGTCATTTTGCCTTCCCCACCTATCAGCATGTTCTTTGCACACACCTGATTGGCTCCCTGTGCTACTTTTTCCTAAGTCCTGCCGGACTGATTGACGGATGGTGAGACGGACGATGCGTCTTCATTTATAACGTTTTCCTCTGGCTGTTCTCAAGTAGAACTGCGACAGAATAAAACGTGCCCCTGACCACTTCTGAATTGTGTGCCTGTTCCTCATCTGCTCATTCTGCAATGTAATTCTGCCTCAGGCCTGTTCAAAGCTGCCTCAGTTGGCTGCCCAGGATTGCAGCTCAGGGGTCCCATATATGTAAAAAAGAACCGTGGCATAGACAATACATGAGGCAGTCTGATTTTGTGTCTGATTCACTTACAGGTCCTCACCCACATTCATTGCAAAGAGATCTCCCTGTGCTGTTTCTCCCGTTCCCTCTGCTGCACAGACTGTGAAGGGCTGCTACAGGCTGATACCAGGTCAGATTCAAGTGCTGATGCCTAAAAAATGCATTTAGTGATGGATTAATGATTTCAGATCTGCATTAGTTTGGGTCATTGACACTACTCTGTAGCTCACATTTAAAGAGAACCTGTTACAAGTGTTTCAGGATCGCAGTGCGGTGGAGTTGAGGCGGTGCAGTAATTTGGTCTATTTGTTGTACGAGGAACCGTGACGCCGGCTGTGAAATGATGTATTAGGGGCGCTCCTTCTAATTATAGCGCCGCGAGTGACAGAAACGCGAAGCAGGAAAACGCTGACAGGGTGAGATAAAAGGTGCGACGTCCACCGGCTGCCCACACGCCATACACACACCCAGGACACATACAAACACAAACTCTGCCCCTGGAGGAAATTTCCCGAAACATTGTATATAAAACAAAGTATAATCTGCCCAATACAATGAGTAATGATATGATAGAATTCCACCATTGGGGGTCAAGGAGCTCGGCGGCAGATTATGTGGTTTTATGGGGGACCTTATCATTGCATCATCGGATAGTCTATTTGATGTTTGTTTTCCATTATATTATGGAGATTGTCCCTTTTCTATATCTACTTTATTTTCCTTAAAGCCGACCTTTACACATATCTTTAAAATAACAACAAACACACCTTTAGAAATGTGTAGTAATGACAATCTACAAACACATACTTCTAAATAATTGCCGGCTTTGTATTCTTTGCATACCTTGTTTCTCTTTTCTTCCCCATTCCTCTGGCAGTGGCCATGTTAACTAAGGGCAGATTACTAGCTCTCCTTTTACTTCCTTTGTTTCTGGCACATGTGACTAGGACATGTGACCATACACATCATCTCAGGGGAGGAAAATGCCTTTCCCTGAGATCTGGTGAGTCTACAGATGAGATTTCCCAGCGATGCTCTGCTGATGACAAGGCAATCCCAGTGTACATTGCTTTGGCAAACGGAAGTCATTTTGCCCTTTCAAAGCAGGAAGTGAATGCTCTGCAAGTGTAAGTATTTCACAATCACAGCATTTTACACCTCACATGTCTATGTTATTATTAATCATCATACATATAGGGATGCATTGGTAGAATTAGATTTTTGAGTGTAAAGGTCCGCTTTAAGGGCTCATGCATACGGCCTTCTACATTCCGGCGTATTTTCCCCACTAGGGAGCCCCAGGAACTCCTTATAGCCTTCCATAGATGTCAATGGCTGTGCAAGAGTGTATGGCGGACGTATGTAAACACATGTAGTGTACAGGCACACACCGGGCGTATACCCATGTACATCTACATACAGACATTGACTTCAATGGGAGGCGATATGCAGCACTTGTCGCTGCCTACTCTGATTTTATGTTGTACGGCCACAGACAGCTGTGTGCATGAGCTCCTATTGTCTGTGATCTTGCCAATAACAGACTTGCTGTCCTAGAGTGACAACACTCACTCAGTGTACTGCATCTGTAAAGGAGCAGTGGTATCATGCTAGAATAGCGTTTCTCAAACTTTTCTCTGCCTTGGCGCCATCTAAAAGCATGCAAAATCTCAAAAGTATTTCAGTTTTAAAATGCAAAAAAACAATGGAGTCTCCCCTTTCATTTGTTGAAGAAGGAGGGGAGGCATTTGCAATTGTTGAAGAAGAGGGGGAGGGGAGGCATTTGCAATTGTTGAAGAAGGAGGAGAGAGGCAATTGTTGAAGAAGGGCGGGGATACATTTGCAATTGTTGAAGAAGTAGGAGAGAGGCAATTGTTGAAGAAGTAGGAGGGAGGAATATGTTTTCAGGAGTAGAAGGTCAGGTTTAGTCTCACTTCTTGTTGTGTCTCTGGGATTGGACGTGAAGGGAAATCTCCCCAATGGGAGAAAAGCCTAAGAGTTTCCAACTTCTCCTATCTATCCAAAACTGAAAATACTAGAAACCAGTTGGGTAACGTTATGTCCATGGGCCAGGCAGTTGCCCAGCAACTTGATTGACTGGGCAGATGAGTAAATGGACCATGTTTTATATCTTAGAAACACTCTAAACAAGCAATAGATGTGCAATTGTCAATCAAAGCAAAGTCATCTCCCATCATGGAGGAACATTTCACCGGTTGATGAGGACCTGTCTCGTATGACATAACTAAGGTGCCTATCCTGACACTGAGTCATCCTCTCCACCTTCCTACGACGTGACCTTAACACGATGTGTCTTAGCACTGTCTGTATTTTTAGCACGCTATAAAGCAGATTACTCAGAACGGTTTATCCGCGTCGTGTTTAGTGACAATTGTCAGTGGCAGTAACACCTTCACTGTTGGATCAGCAATGTCACCGATGATTTCCACCGTGATGTGCAATGGGACAATCAAGCTTTCTTATTAAAGAGACCCTGTCACCATACCATTGATTTCAACAACAATCTTCCCGTGGGATTGCATGTATATTTATGTATTTCATTCGTGTTATTTGCCTGTAAAAGCCTCTCTTGCGTGGACATCCAAAAGCTCTGAGACTGCTAATGGGCGCCGCCATCTTGGATATGATGTCAGCAGGCCCCAGCTCCAAGGAAATCTCACCACTTGGTAGATAGATGTAAAACCCCTAACAGAGGTTCTAATTATTTTCCGCTCTTAGTGTAAATCAAAACAAAATTATTTTCCATTTTCAATGTGTGGCCAGATTATTATGACCACCTGACGTTTGTAGGCAAATTAGCTATAATTTTGCGCTGAAGTTGCTGGAAGGCCAGACCATCATAAATAGGGAAGCAGGTTGTTTACCACGACAGTAGAAGTGATTTGTTTCTGAAGATACGGGGAAACAACGCGATTTAACAGCCTTTGAACGTGGGATGATTGTTGGCGCTCGGAGCCATGGAGCGAGTATCAGCAAAACAGCAGAATTAGTTAAATGTTCAAGAACAGCTGTTGTTAAAGTGTTTAAAGACCGGACTGTCAGCCGAAAATCTGGGTCTGAACGTGCGAATTGTGGCCGTCAGCGACTAGTCAATGTTAGGGCAGAATGGAGAGTGGCAAGACTGGTACAAGACAACAGAAGGGCAACAGTGCAGTGTCAGATTCCTCGCATCACCTTTCACCATCTCGTGGAGTCACGAGGCGGCCGAACGAAGTACTGATGGGGTGGTCATAATAATCTGGCCACCCAGTGTATAGAAGGACCCAGCGCAGCAAGCAGTAAAGGTAAGTATGTCCACCTGTCTTGTACAGGTATGCCTCATCTGGGACACTTAGATATAGCGATTTAGGTCACTTTGTAATCGTAGTTATAATATTTCACAGTATACGTTTAATTTTATGACAAACTTGTCCATTGTGACCTTTTTCCCCCATTTGTCCACCCTCCAGGCATACGAGAAGCGATTCCCCACCTGCCCCCTCATCCCGGTATTCCTGGGCAGCGATATTACATTCGAACACAAAAGTGAAGATGGCTCATTGCACATGGCGGAACGCAGCTGCAAGCTCAACGTTGATGCCCCGCGACTCCTGAAAAAGGTTATTTTCTATTTATGTTACCGATTGATTGTTTCTCATCGGTTGCTGTGAGTGGATCTGGCCTTCTCTAAGACACATAGCAGTTGGCACTTATCTACACAGTCAGAGTTTGCTGAACTTGGGTGACCTGAACCCTGTGACCCATGGAAGAACTAAGTTCTGGCCCAACTAGCAGGACCGGATTTACTCTCTCTGCTGTCACAAGGCCAGGTTCCTCAATGCTCTTTTACTTTTTTTTTTATATATATAATTTTGTTTATCTTATTGTTTTTTTAAATATTTTTTTATAATGTTTTACTTTTTAATCACCTTTTTATTTTCATTATTATTTCTTATTATTTGTTACTTTTTTTTAAACATTTTTTATCAATTTTTTTTCACTTAACTTTAATGCTATCACAGAGGAGCTAACAATCCCCTGTGTGATTAGCATTTGGAGGTGACAGGTTCTCTTTATTGAACCTGTCACTTCCAGTGCAGGAGTTCTAGCACACCATTATGAGGGCTGGGGGGGATCTAGATCGCTTCCAGTGGGAGGAGGGTACATATAGCCCACTGGCAATGTGTTGATGGTTGTTCATGGCCCAATGAGCAGTCATGTCTGTCTGTGGTCTGTCTGTCTGTCTGTCTGCTTTTTATTTAGCTTTCTGGTCTAACAAGGCTGACTGATGATATGTGTTCATTGACGATTGCTCTGCTTTTGCATCATCTTTTCCTTTGTGCATTGTTTGTGTTGGGGGTGCTTGCTGTGTACGTGCACTCTGGTCACCATTGTACACCTACCTAAAATACAACCATACCACCACATCTAACCACAGCACTTGAACGTATTCCAACATTACAACCTTTCCGGCATGTTCCAGGGTTGACACATTGCCAGTCTCATCCTTGTAGTGGTTGCCCCACCACCCGCTCCAGGTTCCTCCATTCTCCTTAGCAGGGTTCTTCTTTAATATGCACATTCCACTCAATGTATCTCTGATTTCGGGGTCTCCTTCCCTCCACAGATTGCCGGGGTGGAGTTTGTCTACTTCATCCAGAAGAACACCCTGAACTGGAAAGAGCGGACCCTGCACATCGAGGCACACAACGAGACCTTCTCCACCCGTGTCCTGGTGAACGAGACCTGCAGGTACTCTGTAAGTTAATTACGAGGGGCTGCGACCAGCTACTCTGGCTTGTCCATACATGACCTACAATATATGTGACCTAGAACCTAAAATGTGAATTCTAACAACCTGGGCATTGATGATATGACAGATCATGGGATCCTTGGGGTCACCCATAGGTGGTCTCTTCTGGGACTACATGGGATAGGCATTTATACTTCTTCAGCCTTCACTGGAATACATTTCTAGAAATACAATGGCGACCGATGTGGAAGGCCCTGAATGGTGTGCAGAGTGTGAAACTGCAAGCAATAGCGGATACGCAAAGAATATGAGCGGATAAATAAGTGAAATGGTAAACATGAGATATCTAAAACTGTAGCATAAGACTGGAGCTTAATAAGTGTATACATTTTATCTCATGGGCAGGCAACCATGGCACTCCTCTGCTTGCTATTTATGAAGAAGCAGTGGTCTCTCTCCAGAGGTCTGACACGCCCCCCTTCTGATTTAGACCAATAGCTCTGCCCTGTGCAAAGCTCCTGCTCCCTGCTGATTGGAGAGCTCTAGCTCTGATTCTCTTTTTATATATATTTCATATATCCTATAAAATAGGCAACCTCTTCACTCCATCTGTTGGCAAACTACAAGTCCCATGAGGCATTGCAAGACTCTGACAGCCACAGACATGACTCCCAGAGGCAGAGGCATGATGGGATCTTTGGTCTGAACACAGCTGGAGTGCCAAGGTTGCCTCTATGCTCTCCAATCAGCAATGAGCAGAAGCTTTGCTCAGGGCAAGGCTATTGGTGTAAGTCTGGGGGGGGCATGTCAGACCTCTGCAGAGAGACCACTGCTTCATAAACAGCAAGCAGGGGACAGGCTTTTCTACTCAGGCTGTGGCTGCTTTCTAAGGAAAATGGACAGGAAGACTTTGGACACCTTTTATTTTGCTGCATCTGGAATGACACTGATGGCTCAGTTGGGTTTTATTAATGTCCTGATAGATTTAGTGTCTTTCTATGGCTGCGGTTTTCGCCTTGGTCCACATGCCGCCATCTGAAGGGAACTCCACATTGACTGGCACATGTGGGACAGCGATGACTGTAACAGGCAGATAACCTGACAGGCTCGTAGTAAAATACTTTCCACAACAATCCCTACAAACTTTCCAACAGGCCCGGACAGCTGCCAGACTCGGCACCGGCTGAGCTCTGATAACAAGCAAGATTAAGCTGGACTGTTCATAGGAATGCCGCTCAACGCTCCCTGCCGTGTCCCAGTGACACATTCATGTCAAATTCCTGGTCATCGCTGGGAGCTAGTGTTCTGGTAGAAGATAACGGGAGCCATTGTTAAAGAAGTTGGAAAAATCTAGAGGAGACCCACAACCACCAGGCCAGAGTTGTGGGGAAGAGGCCCTTGTCCTTATCAACATAGGGAACCTACCCCATGTTGAGGGCAAGTGGCCTGCTATGGTGCAGGAGGGGGAAAGAGGGCCAGGCCGCCGCTCGGATCAAGGGTCTGGTAAGGGATTTTAGTGGGGGTACCCCACGCTTTTTTTGTTTTTTTTTGGCGTGGATTCCCTCCCTAAAGTTCCGACCAGGCCTGGGTCTGGTATGAATTAGGGGGGGGGCACGCTTTTTTTTCCTCATGAATTCAAAAAAATTAGTTTTACATTTTTTTTAAAAAACCCATCCAAATGTCTGAAACTGAAAAAAAAATTCAGATTTGTTCTGATCCGAATATTACGAAAATAAAAAGAATCCAAATGGATCCGAAGTGAAGCAAATTTTTAAACCCTTTATTTGCAGTTTTCTATGTTGTTGGCAGGGTCTCTCTCACTAAATGGCGCTGTACGCTCTCATACGTCTGTGTACTTGGATGTAATTCCCCTCCACTTGTTTTCTAGGAGGCGGCTATTAATATGCACACACTGTGTCAGTGCAGATAAAGACATACAATGTATACATTGTAAATGCAGAAATATAATAAAGCGAGAAAACACATAAAATGTACAAAACAGATTGTGATCCTCCGGCGTGTATCCACATGCAGGTTGTCATAGTTCTCACCATGTAAAAGGGCCATTACGTTTACTGACATTGCAGACATATTTCGAATGCTAGTAGCTTGTTATCACCCGTCTGGTGGGGAGAGAATGTTATTTAAGGGAAGCGTGAGCTGGGAGAAATAAGGAGGCCGCCATCACTGAAAATACCAGACGCCTGGCTGCGTCTGTTATACATTCTACAGTAAGTCACTGAGCCGGAACAAGGAATTTCAGGGTGAAGTCATTGATGGGGAATGATGGCGTCTCATTGTTACATCTACAACACCCTGTGATTGGCCTTATCCAGGGACGCGGAATTTCTTCCTCTATGATTTCATGAGGGGGACACATGGACAATGTGGCTTTTTCTCTCCAGTTTTAAGCTCTTCATTAAGGCTTCTATATCTATCTATCTATCTATCTATCTATCTATCTATCTATCTATCTATCTATCTATCTCTCTATCTCTCTATCTCTCTATCTCTCTATCTCTCTATCCATCTATCTCTCTCTCTCTCTCTCTCCCCTGTCCCTCCTTCTATCTTCTTGCATCTCTCTTTCTAACATCTACTCCTTTCATCTCTCTCTCTCCCACCCCTCCTTCCTTCTGCCCCCATCTCTCCCCATCCTTCCTTCCATCTCCCCCCATTTCTCTCTCTCCGTCCATTTATCCATTGCTCCATCTATCGCTCTCTCCCCCATTCGTCCTTCCATCTGCCCCATCTTTTTCTTTCTCTACCCCATCCTTCCTTCCATCTCCCCCCTTTCTCTCTCCCCATCCCTTTAACCATTGTTCGATCTATCTCTCTCTCCCCCATTCGTCCTTCCATCTGCCCCATCTTTTTCTTTCTCTACCCCATCCTTCCTTCCATCTCCCCCCATTTCTCTCTCTCCGTCCATTTATCCATTGCTCCATCTATCGCTCTCTCCCCCATTCGTCCTTCCATCTGCCCCATCTTTTTCTTTCTCTACCCCATCCTTCCTTCCATCTCCCCCCATTTCTCTCTCTCCGTCCATTTATCCATTGCTCCATCTATCGCTCTCTCCCCCATTCGTCCTTCCATCTGCCCCATCTTTTTCTTTCTCTACCCCATCCTTCCTTCCATCTCCCCCCATTTCTCTCTCTCCGTCCATTTATCCATTGCTCCATCTATCGCTCTCTCCCCCATTCGTCCTTCCATCTGCCCCATCTTTTTCTTTCTCTACCCCATCCTTCCTTCCATCTCCCCCCATTTCTCTCTCTCCGTCCATTTATCCATTGCTCCATCTATCGCTCTCTCCCCCATTCGTCCTTCCATCTGCCCCATCTTTTTCTTTCTCTACCCCATCCTTCCTTCCATCTCCCCCCATTTCTCTCTCTCCGTCCATTTATCCATTGCTCCATCTATCGCTCTCTCCCCCATTCGTCCTTCCATCTGCCCCATCTTTTTCTTTCTCTACCCCATCCTTCCTTCCATCTCCCCCCATTTCTCTCTCTCCGTCCATTTATCCATTGCTCCATCTATCGCTCTCTCCCCCATTCGTCCTTCCATCTGACCCATCTATTTCTTTCTCTCCCTCATCCTTTCTTTCATCCCCCCATCTTCCTCTCTCCCCCATCACTATCCCCCATCCCTTCTATCTCCCCCCCCTCCCTGCACACATATATTATATAGAATACATACATAAAACAGAAGTATTATTATTTGGAATGTTTGGAGAAATACAGCCACACTATTATAGGCCTTTTTTTTAAACCTCCCTGACATGTAGAGCTCAGCCGAGCAGTGAACTCCGTTGAGGAACCAGCTAAGTACTATAACACATATGGGATGAATATAGGGGTACACAATGACACAAGATTATTTCATATGGCGATGAACTTGTCATTTTCATTATTTGAAGCAAAAAAAAAAATGTGCGTTTTATTGCTGGTGAAGCATTTAGCAGTTTGGAAGCATATAGCGCCCTCCTGTGGCTGTATAGTGTTACAGGAACCTCCACCATAGAACATGCAGTTGGTTCCTTTATTCTTAAGCAAAATATATATTCTATATATTCTGTTTCTAAGGTTAGAGCATAAAGCAATATATAGAGTGGGGCGTAACTTTTTTTTTACAATTTTGGACCCAGCAGGGAAGAGACAGCGTCTCTGTTGGGTTTTAATTTGCAGCCAATGTCCTCATTGGGGAAATTTGCCTTCACTTCCTTTTAGGACAGGAAATGACAGAAAATCTCTCTAGTGGGGACTGCAACTAAAACACTTTTTTTTCATTAATGAAAAGGTTACAGATTGTCACTGTCTCTGTCTCCCTGTCCTGATGACAATCACTCCTCTCATTTACGTGTGAGGCTCCTGGCAATGGCAGCTGTGACGGCTGAGTTTTTTTTTTCTGGGTTCCAGGTTCACCCCGACAATGAGGAATGGACATGCTTCGAGCAGACGGCCTCTCTGGACATCAAGTCTTTCTTTGGCTTCGAGAGCACGGTGGAAAAGATCGCCATGAAGCAATACACCGCCAACATCAAGCGGGTCAGTCCTCCCAAATCAGTTTACATGTGTATTTAAATTTATTTCGGTATTTTAAAAGTATTTTTTTAAATAAAAGTATTTTATAGAATGCAATTAATTTAATGAATTGGACCTGGTATCAGCCATTTACAGTCCTACTACAGCCTGGGGGAGTAAGATGCAGCACAACCAGTTGTACTGTAGTGTTTACTTGTTAATAAGGGACCTGCTGATAAGAGGAGAGAGCAGAGTGACAAAGAAATGAACTCATCAGCAGAGACAGATTATGGCTGAATGGGGCCCAAGGTAGCAGCTCTGGTCTTCCATTCCTTTCCTTGACATTGATAAGGATTGCAATAAGCACAGAGCGTTCACCCCATATACTTTATCTGTGTTGGCATGGATCTGTCCGACACCATTTGCCTGCACCTACATTGTCCCTTTAGAAGTGAGAGGCGGCAGATCTTTGACCAGTTGTGCTATCTCTATAGTTTACTGCAGGAGTATGAAGGTTACTGTGCCACCTGGATTCCACAGGGCCCCTAGCTACTGCCTTAGCTGCCTTGTTGATGATCCTGCTCTGCTCACCAGTCTGCTGCTTCACCTTTCACTGTCCAGTCACAGGCTGAATGTCTGAACATTACTTGGAGCTGATAATATCATTTTGCATGGCCCCCAATGTACGGATATGGCAACATATCAGCCCCCTCTAATAATGGCTGCCTGTATAAACTGAGTGGCCAGATTATTATGACCACCTGACGTTTGTAGGCAAATTAGCTATAATTTTGCGCTGAAGTTGCTAGAGGGCCAGACCATTATAAATAGGGAAGCAGGTTGTTTACCACGACAGTAGAAGTGATTTGTTTCTGAAGATACGGGGAAACAACGCGATTTAACAGCCTTTGAACGCGGGATGATTGTTGGCGCTCGGAGCCATGGAGCGAGTATCAGCAAAACAGCAGGATTTGTTAAATGTTCAAGAACAGCTCATTGTTAAAGTGTTTAAAGACCGGACTGTCAGCCGAAAATCTGGGTCTGAACGTGCGAATTGTGGCCGTCAGCGACTAGTCAATGTTAGGGCAGAACGGAGAGTGGCAAGACTGGTACAAGACAACAGAAGGGCAACAGTGCAGTGTCAGATTCCTCGCATCACCTTTCACCATCTCGTGGAGTCACGAGGCGGCCCAACGAAGTCCTGATGGGGTGGTCATAATAATCTGGCCACTCAGTGTAATGTGTGTTAGCTACATTTTGACAGCTGTTATTTATGGGTTATACCCAAATACCCCCCATGTGACATTGAATCCTCTCCATTGCAGGGGAAAGAGGTCATTGAATTCTACTTGAATGAGTTGATATCTCAGGGAATCACTCACATCCCAAGATGGACCCCTGGCGGATCAGGGGGGTATACCCCCATTTCTGAGAACACCATCAGAGGGCAGCTCTACGGCATTGATGGCTCCAGAGTGGACCAGCAGGAGACATCTTTCCCGGGACTTGTCAGAGGAGAGCCTGGAGGCCACAGCCCAACATCCGAACTAGATGGTAAGTCAAGGAATTGAAGATTCTAGGTTTACATCCCATGCTATGGATATAGGAAGTGTCTCTGTCTCTTCGATGGGGACAAGAACACATTTTTAGTAGAGTGGGGAAGGATAAGAACTCTGATGGTTTCAGAGTGGACCAGAAGGAGATGTCTTTCCCAGGACTCGTCAGAGGAGAGCCTGGAGCCCACAACCCAACGTCCGAACCAGATGGTAAGTGAAGGAATTGACGATTATAGGTTTACATCCAATGCTATGGATATGGGAAGGGTCTCTGTCTCTTTGATGGGGACAAGAACACATTTTAGGGGACATCTTTCACTGCATTGGCTTACTGCCCTCCTGTACAAAGGCTGTAAGAGACACAATATCTCGCACAACCTAACCTCCTAGAACCTACTTGATACACTACCTGGCCAAAAAAAAGTCGCCACCTGGATTTAGTGCACCGTTATGATCTGGGGGGGAGTCAGTTGATGAGGTCTAGGTTCAGCAACGTTATGTCCCGCAAAAAATGAGGTCAGCTGCCGACCCGAATATACTGAATGGCCAGGTTTTTCTATCAGTGGATTTTTTTCTTCCCTGATGGCACATTGGGCATATTCCAAGATGACAATGCCAGGATTCATCAGGCTCAGATTGTTAAAGGGCAGTTCAGGGAGCATGAGACATAATTCTCACACATGCATTGGCCAACACAGAGTCCAGAACTTTACCCCATTGGGAACCTTAGGTTGTGCCGGAGAAGACTTTACGCCATGCTCCGACTCTCCCATCATCACTACAAGATCTTGGTAAAAAATGAATGCAACTCTGGATGGAAATAAATGTTGTGACGTTGTATAAGCTTATTCAAACGATGCCGCCGCAAATGTGTGCCGTAATCAAAGCTAAAGGCGGTCCAATTAAATATTAGGGTGTGTGACTTTTATTTTGGCCAGGTATTGTATATAAAGGGGGCTTAGTTTAATTACACAGAAGGCAGAGATTAATGTCGCTCTTCTGCTACAATAAAACATTCATGGCCAAAATGAAGGACATTCTTCTCTATCTCTTTTGATTGCATTATCCAGAACAAGTCCAGTATGTATTCCTATTACAATGCTGATGTTATAACAGGACAGTATATGCCGGGACTTTACAACTCCTTTAAGTGCCACTGATAATCTTCCTTTTTGTGCGTTCTTATATATTTTAGGTGTTAAACTGGAAGCTGAGTACATAGAGCGATATTTGGGACAGCTCACCCCAATGCAGGAAAGCACCTTAATCCACCTCCGACAGTGGCTGCAGGATACGCACAAGGGCAAAGTAAGAAAAGAAAGGCCGGGGGTTACCGTACATTACTTGTCTATGTTCTGCTAATTTTGTGTTGAATTTTGAGCCATGAACATGTTTTGAGGGAACAATGGTGGGATGCACTTTGTCATATCTCTTAGGGATTCCCACAATGAGCTCTCCCAACCGAAGCTCTTGGCTGCACCCCTTCCAGCTGCCATTATAGCGCCTCCAGTTACATAATCTGTGTAGAATTCTAAACAGTTGATCATTGGATGAAGTCCACGGATCTATTAGTGGAGACTGAGAGTATACTCATACTAGATATTTTACCCATGCCTGGGCATTGTTCACCTCGTTAGTGCATTTGTGTAGTGTGAGCACTCTGAGTTGTGCCCGGGCACGGTTAAGTGTACCATGCCTGGGACCAATTGGAAGAGGTGGTCTGGGGCACAGTTCACCTAGAGTCCAGTATGGTTCGCTTTAGTCTGCCTGAGTACTGGTACCTCAATGATCATTCATGGAGCAAGAAACAAGGGATCACTGTGGTCTGGTTGGCAGAGAAAATGATGTGGGGATGCTTGGGAGCACTTCCTGATAGCAGAGTGTGAGCGCGGGAGTGGGGAGGAGGGACCATCGTACCCAGCCACAATTCGGTTCAGTCACATCCATTGTGAGTACACCCTAGGCTTTGAGAATCCCCAATATATATACAAAGACAGGTAGTGATGTATCCCATCAACATCCATCCGACACTTAAATCAATTGTGTTCCTTGCTGTTCACTGGGATTCCACCTGCCACCTGCCTTGAAAATCTAAATTCTAAATTGCAGATGCACTGACTTGTATAGGTAAAAAAGCAAACAAATTACTGTGCATACCACCACTAATTCTGATGAACCACTGATGCGCCCTGACTTACGTTGGTGGACTCCATGAACCGATGATACACCCTGACTTATGTTGATGAAGTGTGATTGAGATATACTGTAACTTATGGCCATAAACTCACCTTGACCTATTCTGGTGACCATGGACCTAAAGTGAGCCCTATTTGGTGAGCCCTAATGGGGTCCTAACCTAGACTATTGACTGATATATGTGTGGTCCACATTCCTGGCCACATAAAAGAGGGAAGGCTGAGCCCACAGGATGTGTGTAGCAAACCCTTATACATTCGTAAGGGTGAATCCCATTTCATCATTACGTCTTCCTTCCATGCAGATACCCAACGATGAGCACATATTGCGTTTCCTCCGCGCTCGAGACTTCAACTTTGAGAAAGCTCGGGAGATGCTCTGCCAGTCCCTTTCTTGGCGCAAGCAATATCAAATTGACTATATCCTCCAGACTTGGCACCCGCCACCCATCGTGGAAGAGTACTATGCTGGGGGGTGGCATTATCACGATAAAGGTCAGTCCTAATGTCTCAATCCTTTGTGTGTTACATGAGGTCAATATCCTTAAAATGGGTCAGCTCCACTCTAAAGCAACATTTATGATTTGTCATGGTGACCGGTGGGTTGGGTTACCCATTGGCTTCTTACATTTCTTAGAGACTCCAGTAGTGAGAATTTTTTTTCAATATTTCGTGTCTTCAGCTAAAGGTTACTTGTCCTTTGATAGCAAAACCGTAGGGAGATATAAAATACCACCATTTACACAATTATGTTTCATTCAAACAACCTTCAAAGTATTTTAGGTTTGTGGCTGCTGTTCCAATGAGGACTTTGTGATATTCTCATCACTCCGGGGAGATGCCATTACTTTGTTGGTTGTACCTAATGTTGTTATGTGTTTTGTGTGTTATTTCACTTGAAAATGCTTAATAAACTCTTAATACACAAAAAAAAGTATTTTATATACTTCACCCATCTGTCTTTATATTAGCCTCCTGTAGTTCCCTGCACTGCATGATTCATGATGGAAGAGGGTGGGGCAGCACTGTTAACCAATCAGACTTTACTTTATTGCACAGGCAGCTGGCTGATTGGAAGATAGAACAATGTTGACCTCATGAGTGTTCTGCTGCTCCTTCACTATCCAACCACAGGCTGAGTTGTACTTTGTAATTTTGATGGATTTTCCATGCAGGGCAATGCAGCATTTCCACTTAGTTGTTAGCCCCACCAGCCACTTGTATTTGCAGTCACTTCACTCCCACAAATACTTAAACAATGCCATGTTTTGTTGCATCTCATTTGTAGAACTGCCATCGCCCAAAATCCCACACCGTCCCACCATTCAGTACTATGCAGCATTAAAAATCTGAATATCCAATGAGCCCCTCATGTTATCCTCATTGTATCTGTCTGTTTGTATTTCAGATGGCCGCCCCCTGTACATCCTACGACTGGGACAAGTGGACACTAAAGGGCTACTAAAAGCTGTGGGAGAGGAGGCCATCTTGCGTCATGTAGGTACCTGACATTGTGAAATCATGTCCTCTTCTGATGTTACATTTTTTGTGATAAATAGGTTATTATAATTGTCAGATTGGGAGGAATGACTTCCCTGTACTTGTAAACTTAAAGCAGAACTCGGGCCTTGCCTTCAGTCTTGCACAGTTGCTCCTCTCCTGGACTGAAATGGCTTTCTCTGATATCACTGCACACTGTGAGCTTCTCACAATGTGCATTAAAAGCTGCAGCAAGTCAGATAGAGCCCACCTCATTTCCTGGCTGGAGGACGTCCCCAGCCTGACTGTCCTTGGCTTTACCCCTTTCATTCATTGGCTTTCAGTTCTTTCAGTCATGGACGCTTGATATCACATGTGGTTGTTACCTAGGGTGGTCTGCATGCAAGTACAGCCTGCCTAGAAACGTCCAACTCCTCCAGGCTGACATCAAACCCATCAAGACATAGTGATATTCACATAACTCCTCCCAAGATCCAGTCCACTGCTTGCATTAGGTTTGAAGCCTTTGGAGAGGAGTATTGAGGCAGGGTTGTCTTTATTTATTGCAAAAACCTTATTTACGTTGCATGTTTTGTGTCCCATGACAGGTCCTCTCCATCAGTGAGGAAGGTCAGAGGAGATGTGAGGAGAATACTCATCTGTTTGGTTCCCCAATCAGGTCAGTGAGCAGGTGCGATGGCCTCTTATTTTTGTGGCTCATATAACCAAGTCATGACAATCAATATTTTTAGCAATGCACCCGAATAGAGCTGAAACAAAATGGCTGAAATAACACCCGGTGTTATTCAACCCACTTCTTCTAAACATAGAGCATCAAGGACCCAGCCCTAGTCAGTGCTATAAAGTATCACGGAGCCATTTGTAGGTGAATTTTTCCTGGATATATATGTTAGTGAGCATAATGTCTCCCCACAGATCCTGGACCTGCCTTGTGGACCTGGAAGGGCTAAACATGAGACACCTCTGGAGGCCCAGTGTGAAGGCCTTACTCAGGATCATAGAGGTTGTGGAGGCCAATTACCCAGAAACACTAGGAAGACTTCTGATTGTACGGGCTCCGCGAGTCTTTCCAGTTCTGTGGACGCTGGTGAGTGATGGAAGGGTTGCTCTTCTACCTTCTACGCATTTGCTATAATTGCATCTAAAGTCTTTTTCTTTTACATTTTGGATGGATTGGGGTTGGTTAGAACCTCTGTTGGGATTACTATTTGTATGCTATTGGAGAGATTTTATGGCCTTGACACCCACTTCATCTGGGCTTGGATTACAGTATATTGATGAAAGTGTAGATTGGGCTCTGGGAATATGTGGTGAAGGAGATAAAAAAAAAAGTATAATGGTTTGTGTTTGTGTGTTTAGAGATATACTTTTATTTGGGGCTTTTGTCTTCACATGGGTTCACATGATCACACATTGTCTCCTAGGTCAGTCCATTCATCAACGAGAACTCCAGAAAAAAATTCCTCATTTACAGTGGCAACAACTATCAGGGTCCTGGGGGAATCGCGGACTATGTGGACAAAGAGATCATCCCGGATTTTCTCGGAGGAGAGTGTGTGGTAGGAATGTCCCTTATTTTCTAGACCAGCTTTCTAATGAGCTTACAACTACGAGGTTAGAACTGGAAAAGGAGTACAGACCAAACCCTGCTTTCCTAAAGAGGAGCTCCCGGTGGCAGTTTTTCGGTCTAACTTGTCCCCTTAACAAATTCCCTGTCTAAAAGTGGGACCACTGAAGGACCCCAATAAAGATTTTGACAACAATGTAAGGGTCTGCGTCGATGGGCTTTGGGCTTATGTTGATGGTATCAGTTCGAGATGCCGCTCACATAATTCAGGATTCATTAATGGGTGCATTTGACCTGCAGTAGGACCTCCTCCTGATCTGCATTTGATCTTCTGACCTGCAGATGATCTCCTTCTGACCGGCAGTTGACTTCGTTCTGATCTGCAGTTGACTTCCTACTGAACTGCAGTTGACTTCCTTCTGACCTGCAGCTGACCTCCTTCTGATCTGCAGTTCACTTCCTACTAAACTGCAGTTGACTTCCTTCTGACCTGCAGTTGACTTCCTTCTGACCTGCAGTTGACTTCCTTCTGACCTGCAGTTGACCTCCTTCTGACCTGCAGCTAACTCTCTTTTGACCTGCAGTTTACCCCTTTCTGACCTGTAGTTGACTTCTGTCTGCCCTGCAGTTGACCACCTTCTGACCAATAGTTGACCTTCTTCAAGCCAGGTTTTGCATTGCCCATATACTTTTATATGGGAAACACACTTAAACTGAACAAAACCCCATTGACAAAGGCCCTAAAGAAAGATCAATAACACAATTGTTTGACTATGTTTTGCAGTGTAACATTCCAGAAGGCGGACTGGTTCCCAAATCACTTTACCAATCGGATGACGAAGCAGAAACATCCGATCATATCCGATTGTGGACAGAGACCATCTACCACTCTGCCTTTATCTACAAGGGAGCCCCGCATGAGGTCAGTGACCGGGAGAACATACACAGCTGGACTACAAACCCTCAATGTGTGGGCATATTTAGAAAGACCTTTGAAGATTTTGCTCTTGTCTAGTCTCAGATATCTTCTCGTTGTGCCTTCTTCCCATAGATATCAGCAGAAATTCTGGAGGTGGAGTCGGTTATCACATGGGACTTTGACGTACTCCGCGGAGATGTGATGTTCAGCCTTTTCCACTCCAAGAGGGCCCCAGAGATCCATCAGAAGGACTCTTCCTGCTCTTCTGGTGCCAGCTCCAGCAATAATGTGCAGCTGATTGACAAGAACTGGGTGCTGGGGGCGGATTACAGCTGGGTGGAGGCTCCGCTTGTGTGCAGGGAAGGAGAGAGCATCCAGGTATGTCACCACTATACTGTAGTTGTGTAGATTGGGAAAAGGCATATGGCCGCACAAAAACTCCAGATGTTTTGATCCATAGGCCAAACAGAATCTTTTGCAGAGCCCCTTTTTATGCCGGTGGTAGAACCTCCTGCTCCATTTATAACTGATGTCCGCTTGCCTGTTGCACTGTCCACGGAATAAAAATGTTTGTAAAATCTATTGAATCTTTATAAGGCGTTTAGATATATTTATTCAGATTACCAGATCACCTTTAAGTCATTTTTGTATTTCCTAACCTAAAGCCGAGCTTTTCTGACCCATTTCCAACTCCATACTCATATGAGTCACTGAGAGTCTTGAACCTTTAGATCTATTTCTGCTGCCACTAACCAAGAATACCCATAACCCCCTTATCTTCCCAGGGCTCTCATGTGACTCGCTGGCCCGGGTTTTACATCCTGCAGTGGAAGATGCACAGCTCATCGACTGGCACCAGCATTGCCCGAGTAGATGATGTTTTGGCCTCACTTCAGGGATCCAGTCACAAGTGTAAAGTCTTGTATTACTTCGAGGTTCTGGCATCAGAGGATTTCAGGTAAGGTGGTATTCCTTTTTAAAGGATAGCGGGGCCCAAGTAGGAGGACAACTTGAAGCAAACCTAGGCTTTACCTATGCAGAAAACAGGCATCATGTCCACGTTAATAACAGCCCTACCTGTAGAACATACTTTCCTTACCTTCACTCCCCGATCCACTGTTTAGCTGCCAGGATAGAAGAGATCCTGGTACTTCCAGTTCTGGTGCTTGGTGATTGGCCGCTCAAGCACCCATTTAGGGGGAGAGAGTCCTAAGCCCTGTGTAAGCTCAAAGTCTTTATTTTAAGCTTGCACAGTTTCCTCTCTTCACACCCGTGTGCAAACGAGAAGAAAAAGAGAAGGGTATTAATGGAACTCATGTGATAGGCATTAAAATTGGTTACCTTTCTAAATTCTTTGAGTGAGGGAATATGCAGTTGTCCTGACCTGTCACTTAGTACCAGAGGTCAGAGGCAAACAGACACCAAGATCGTCGTAATTTTTTGCATGTGTGAGGTTTGAAAGAAACCTATACTGAGATACATATGGAGCCTGACATTGCTGACTGCCTTCCGAAATTGCTGGTTTCCTGGCTGTCTCTTAGTTGAATACTTGGCACTGACCCTGAACAAGCATATGACTAGTGAATTTAGAGTGAAGTCAGCATACTTACTTGTATATAACCTATTGACTAGTTAGTAAGGAACTGTCACAACATCCTTGGCTCCATGCTTGTTCTGCATGAAGGATTCCCACATTGCTATCCCGACAGGTTCCCTGTATTGGATAGCGTCACATGAACCTGTTCTTTGCCCAAGCAGACCAAAATCACAATTTAACTTTAATGCTCCTCTGCTCAGCAGCATGTTATAGTACTGGGCCAATCATCAGACACCAGCTAACATGGAGTAGTAACCTACCCCTTTCCTACCTTACATTTGCTCCAAAAATGACATGTCCTCTTTGATGCTCACAACACATGCAAGCTTATCAGGTGTCATCATCTAGCTGGATAAATCTGTCATGGAGGCATTCAGTTATCCTAAATTGTGTGCTCTTCTGTCTTATTCTTTGCTTTCAGGGGGTCAATGTCCAGCCTAGAATCTTGCAGTGGCTTCTCTCAGCTAAGCGGGGTCACCAACTCTTCGAACAAGTCTCACAGTGGCTCTATGATCTCCAGATAACAGAGGACCCCGGGGGCTTTGCCCCCCTTTGACTTTCTGACCCTATGCCAGCAACTGGCCTTATTTATTTTTACAGAGGACATGGGTGTCATCACCTAGTCCTCGAATGTGCCATGGCAAAATCTGGCACCACCAGCTCCAAAGAGCCAGCTAAAAAGCACACAACCGAAAAAGAAACCTCCTTGCATTGTGGAGTAAGTAAATCTTCCAAAGTCATCAAACGAATCATGATTGTAATATCCATCGAAACCAAATATCAAGAATCTACAGAAGGACAACTTACCTCACGAGTTTGGTACTAATTTATTATGCAGCTACCATCACTAACCAAGTCTCGGTAGGACTTTATCCGAGCAGTGTGTGGTGGATGAACCTAATATGACATTGATGGACAGATTTTCACTATAACTACGACACCTTGGTTTGTAGGATGGCCTTAGATCTGATGTGTAGGTTTTCTGGACTAGCCACCCTACACTGCCAGCACTTTTTGGCTGTTTTCTAATATTATGCCTTTTATCTATTTAACTTATTTACACAGACTTTTTTTTCAGAGTGACCTCAGGCCAATTTTTCTTAAGGAAATTAAGCTTTCTTGAAGATCTGATTTTTTTTTTTCATTTGTAGCTTTTTATCCCATATCGTTTTGCTGACAAGCAGTGGTGGAGCTGCTATGGGTACTGGTGTAAGGGCACACCCAAGGGCTAAAATGAGTTCCCGTTACAGCACCATGCAGTTCTGATGTCCCAGTAACAGTGACTTTGTTGCTCTCACAAACCATCTTTTTCTTTTTATTTAAAAGTCAACTGGAAAATTATGAAAGGGATGTTTATAATGGCTGTTAAGAGCAGTCCAGGCAGTCCTGCTCTCATTTAATGAGTTTTACTGTGCTTATTCTATAAACTATCCTAAGAGGCCTCAATAGCTTTGGAATGCTCAAATATTGACGTCCGGGTGTTTCCGTTTTTTTTTAGAAATCTTCCATGATAAAACCCTTTGGGAATTGAGTAAGTCACCAAGGCTTGGTTATTTCTTCTTCTGATAACAGGACATGAGGCTTGTGAGTACTTGTCACTAATACATTAGTGACAGCCACTTTGTATTCACAACACAACATTTGTCATTATTCATCATTTAGTAGAAGGTAGCCCATGACTTGCTCATGTCATTAGTTAATTGTACACTATTTTTTGATGTATTGGCTCTTCACTCTTAGAATGACTGCTGTCAATACATCTCTCAATGCTGTGGAGCTGCTATGGGTACTGGTGTAAGGCCACACACAAGGGCTTGACTGTAGTTCCCATTGCAGCACCATGCAGATCTGATGTGCTAGTAAAACTGACTTTGTTGCTCCCACGAACCAACTTCTTCCTTTTATTTTGCTGTCAGCTGAAAAAATATGAAAGGATTAATCATAATGGTTGTTGGGAGCAGCCCAGACAGTTGTGCTTTCATGAATGAGTTTTACTGTGCTTATGGACCATGCTTATTCTTGTGAACCTTAACAGCCAACCCCGCAAAACTTGGAGTACTCAAATATTGAGTTAGACATACAAATATCTATGATATTCTATGATAACTAGGGATGTTCAGATACCAGTTCAGATAACAGTGCCGATACTTGGCATTTTCATGAGAACTACCAGGGTTGCAGAGGTTGCAGCTGGGATATAGCTCTGGCGCTCCACCACTGTCCTGAAATCATTAGTCTGTATTGTTTTAGAAAAACTGTCACATGAAAAATAAACAAAAATGTATCAGTACTTGCATCTGTGAGGACTTGGGCAAGTATCAGTACTTGTACTTGTAAAAATGGTATCGGTGCATCCCTTTATTTATATTTATAAAAACAGAATCATACATTAAAACAGAGATGTACAAATCCCAGGAGCTCCGTGTGCTCCTTACAAATGACAGCTGTCTCCTAACTATTGAATTTTTCTCTATAGTCCTGGAGCTGGAAAAGTATCTGTACTTGTACCGAGCACGGTACTTGGTATCGGTGCATCCCTAATAGACGTGCGATTCCTTTCGTTCAGTATTGAAATTCGGACGAAATTTCGGGTTGTATCCAAATTACAGATATAACGAATGCAAACGAATCCGAATTTCTGATTCCGAAATTGGTTAGCGGTAGTCTGTATGAAATTTAGTTTGTTGGACGAAATTTCGTTGCAGCAAAATGACATTTGAGATGTCACTTTGCGGCAACGAACGAAAACGAAACACAATTTCATACAGACTACCGATAACGAATTTCTTCCAAATCCGAATTCCGAAACTAATTGAATTTTGGACCCTAAAAACGAAATAACGCAAAAACCGAATCAAAATGAAAAAATGTTTTGCCGGTGCACATGTCTAATCCCTAATGAGAACACCCTTTGTGAAGTCAGAATTAGATAAGTCACCATGGCATGGTACAATGTTCCTCTGATAAACTTTTCAAGGCTGTAAGGCTTGTGAGTACCTGTCCCCAGCACAGAAGTGGCAGCCATCTTGAATTCCCAACACAGCATTGGTTAGATAACGTTCTGTAGGCCGCAACTGATGCAGGGATTCCAACCTGAAAGAACCAATTTACGGGAGGTCCCCTTCTCATTTCAGGGAGGTGCCCTCTGCCCCCCCCCCCTAATCCGCGGGGGAAGGGCGAGAGAGCACCCGCCCTCTGCTGCCTTCAATCACTAGAAGGGGACCTGATGGAGAACTTCAAGTCCCCCTCTGCTGATTGACAGCAGCAGTGGGCGGGTGCAATAGCTAGTTTGCTATTGCAAAGTGAAATAGCCAATAGGAATCTAGCTATGCATTCCTATGGTGTTGTTTTGTTTTTCGGAGTTACGGCAGCCGGCGGCCCCCGATGTCAGAAAAAAAAAAACGATTGCAGGGAAAGGTTTACTCTGCACGATGGAGCAGAGTAAACCTTTCCAGGAGAAAGTGTTTCTCTCCCGGGCGGCCGGGAGCCGCTAACTGATAGCGGGAGACTCGTGGAGCGTCCAGGAGAGTTGGGATGTCTGCTGATGACTTGCTCATGTTGTTCATATAAAGTACACTATTACTATGATCACAGGCCTACATGCAGCGGCATCTTCAAAGCGTCACAACAGCGTACTTAGAATTATTGTTTTTATTTCAACATTAAATAATAATAAAAAAAAAACATGTTTCAGCTTCAGGTTTTGGTATTGGACAATAATTCAGCTTGAGACAAGTCTGGATTTCCAAAATGACTTTGATCACATATGCTGGGCAGTGACCTCTGACCTGTGACCTCTCTATTGCTAATGGAGACGAATATTAATGAGAAATGTACAATTCAGCTGACATGATGAAGATTTGTCTTGTGGTTAGGTAACAAGAACAGGTAAAGCGGTATGAGGAGTCAAAGTCTAGGTGTTAGAGTCTCTGTCTCTCTTAATTCACGGTCCGGTAACCTGGGCCAATGAAAAGCGGCCATGCTTCAGCTGCGTGTGCCATAGTCGGGGTTGTGAAAAATTTGGCACGTTCATTAGTTCTCCGTTCTTGACATGAAACCACAACAACGTTCTTTGGGAAATGCTGTTTTAGGATGGCTGGTGTAACATTGCTGCTCTCATTAATTGTACTCGGGCTCGATTGAAGAGTCTCTTTTGAGTCCAAATCCACCAGCAGAGCGAGAGGCCATTTTGACCTATTTCGGCTTGTCCTTTGAGTCTTTGGCTGAGTATAATACTTCCGCGCCGCAGTTAAGGCTTTGCGTCCGCGTGCTTCTGACCTGAGATGGCGGAGAGGTCCGGCTGGAGGCTCTGAGGGGGAAAAAAATACAGGGTACCGTGAAAGCCTTTTAGTGGTTATGGCTCCTCTTACTTAAAGGGGTCTATTTATGAGTAATGTGCAGAGCCATTCGCCCTGAGAATCTTTGTGTATTTTCTCTTCAGCTCGAATGTAATGTAAGGTAATACTACTTTATGACCACTAGATGGAGTTGAGGAGCATTGGAAATCAGTATTTCATAAGCTCTTCAGCTCCATCTAGTGGCCATAATGTGGATATTTCCTCTCACTTCCCATTGTGTCTATGGGAGAGGAAGTACTGGAAAGTCTCCCCAATGGGACACAGATAGAAAAAAACAACAACTTATAGAGGTTCCGATGCTGGCGACGTACACTGTACGTCGTCAGTCACGAAGGGGTTAAATATACTTTATCTCTGGGTTAGATTTTGAGCATTGCAAAGGTTCCCTGCGTTTCCTAAAATTTGACTCACCCTGATTGATCTGACCGGCGTCTGTTCTTTTGGGGGTCAGCACATGAAAGTGGGCAGGCTGAAATGACAATATCTCATTATTATTATTATTTAAAGAGACAGAAGCACACTTATCTGAAACTGTTGCATCTCCTGTCTGCTGCTAATTATTATTATTAATCTCTACTATTTGACCTTTGACTGTATGTTAGTGCCGAACATGTCTGAACCAGGAACCACAGATCTAATCACGTCATGTAATAAGACAAGGGTAGGCAACCTCCGCATGCTAGTTCTTGAGGAACTACAAGTCCCATGAGCAGGGGCGTAACTAGAAATCACAAGGCCCCATAGCAAAATTTGTTATGGGCCCCCGTGCTTTCCAGTTATACCCCTTGCAGAGCCCACTTGAGATCCCACACAGCCCACCTGAGGGTGACCCTGCAGAGCCCACCATAGATTCTCTCTAGTGGGCTCTGCAGGGTCACCCTCAGATGGGCTGGTCGCACTCCTTACCTGTCCGCCTCCTTCCCCTCCACCGTCGCTGATGGGCTCTGTCGCTGGGCCCGCCTCCTCGGTCATCGGGCCCCGCCTCCTCCCCTGTTGCTGACCACGGGCCCATCCTCCACTGCCGGGTCCCGCCTGCTCTACCGCCGCTGCTGGCTCTCATTGACTCTGTGGAAGGGAACGCGCTGCTGCACAGATTACTGTCAGTGATCTTAACAGCAGCGCATTCTTCTTTAGAGCCGCCAGTGACAGCCAGCAGCAGAGGATGTCATAGCGACCCAGGCGGCCCGCACGGCATCTGGCCAGGCCCCATAGCGGCCGCCTGGGTAGCTATGGTGATTGTTACACCACTGCCCATGAGGCACTGCAAGACTGACAGCCACAGGCATGACTCCCGGAGGTAGAAGCATGAGGAGGCTTGTAATTTCAGTGCAGCTGGAGTGCCGAGGTTGCCTACCCCTACAATATCTGCATTTGTATATATATATATATATCCTTTTATTGGCTATTGAGGAATATACTTATTTGTGCCCGGAGTTCAGCTTTGATCTATATGGCTATGGAGAAGAGTGGAGAGAGGAGGAAATGGCAATAAGAAACAGGATGTCTAAGCTGTCCTGGGGTGACAACGCTCAATCACCATACTGTATCAATATCGTGAGCCATGGTTGTCACCCCAGGCTGCTCTCCTAATTTGGACCACGAACACATCCTCCTCTCTTCACCTCCTTCACATGGAGGTTGGGGGAATCTGTAGTTTACAGAAGATAGCTTGGAAGGAAAATAAGACTATTTCTGCTTTCAGTTAATTCAACAGGAAGTGACAAGGACACGGCATTTCTGGCAGGATCAGCAGATAATTTCTGTACTTGCTGAAAAATGCTCTTAGCCTAAAAAAAGAAAACAAATACAGCCGCCACATCTAAAGACTGGTAAGCCGCAATATAATAAATCCTTGTTCTTGGGTTTAGATATCCTCTAAAACGAATCAAGCTAAGAAAGAAATGTGTGGCTACATTATTGCTTTGTCAGTTTTAAAGTGGAATATGTACAGGAAATAGTGCACACAGATGTAGCTTACCGTTACAGGATTCTAGGATATTGCTGACTTCTGTAACCAGTAACTGTGCAGAGGGCAAGCAGGCATTCAGAGCATTGCCATCATAGCTGGTCTCCAGGTCTTCGGTTCTACAAGACAGAGGAGCTTATAGGGGGGGCCGTATACACTGAAATCCAATTGTACGAACCCCTTCTTCAATTAACCAAAACTATCAGGTCTATTCATAAAAGGGATGAAGAGTTTGGAGAAGGCCGGAGAAGTGAACAATCTAGGACAACATAGCTGAACTGGAAAGTGAGCTGAATTGGAGAATTTTTCCATATTGTCTATGTTGTCCTAGATTGTTCACTTCTCCTGCCTTCTCCAAACCCTTCACCCTTTTGTGAATAGACCCTTATGTCATATGATGACAAACCGATACACGCCATTCAATCTGAAGCCAATTGCGCAGGCTCAAACATTACACAGTTGTTGGTAGATTTTTTTTTTTTTAAACAAACTTTATTCTGTTTTCCCAGCCATACCCCTGAGGGGCTCGGCCTTTTTTTTTTTTCACTGCATAAAATTTACACAATATGAGGCTACTTATAGTAACCCCAGCAATTGTACCAGAGTTGGTAGATTTAAAGTGAATAGCACAATCAGATTGTATAGGGTTTGGTCATCTTATGACTTTCCTACAACATAATACATAATCACATATATAATAACACCAACCACACGGAAAGTCGTTACAAAGTTTTTTTTTAGAGGAAGTCAAAGTGAATTTAATTTAATCCGGTGGATTGGGTTCATATGAAGGTGGGAGATCTCTGAGAGATGATAAACGTCATGATTTATAGCCCAAAATAACGATGGGTAAGTGTTTATTTATGGTGGAACCCACTGCAGCTACGCCAGGTCATGGATCCACCTGAATAAATACGGCACAAGCACAGTGATAACTCTTCCAATCAGTGGTCAATTGTACAGATATTTTTCACCATGTTGGAATATGTGTGTGATAACAGCATCTTTTGATATTGAACAAACTAAAGAATCTCTACCTTGCCCAATGTTTGCATTTCATGTTTGAATCAGGCCAGGATCAGGTCAGGTATCATCACCTCTACACCATACAAAAACATTGCAAGAGCGACACACAAAGTGATAATGATATAGGAAACACGAGCCATACCTTTTCTCCTCATTTAGGTGGACTGACATTAAATGCTTCTGAATTTTCTTCAAAAAAAGAAAATGTTTGTGTAAATGCACAAAAATCACCTTGAAAAAGTCATAAATAAACAGTTCCTACAGGCTAACACTCTTTTTTTGGAAGCAAGAAGATCCCTATTATAGGAGCATATTAGATGTTGAGATCAAGGATTATAGACGGCTTTGACCAATGGAAAAATGTGAGTACAGTGACAAAATGGAGGTATATGGCAGAAGACATATATGGAGAAAAATGAAGGATGAAGATGTAGAACATTCAACACAAGATGAAAATTACAGAGATGCGGCATGGTAGGAGAGAAGAAAGGGGCTGTGATGTAAAAAAGGTGCAATGACATATATACGTGGCTGGGAGAAGGTGCAGTGCGGTAGACCAGTTTGGGAGAAGACAGACATGCAGTGAGGTTGGCTGATTGGGAGAAGAAGATGTAGACCCTCTGCTTGAAAACAAAGGTGTGTAGATGTAGACTGGTTTGGACAGACATGTGAGGTGGACCGATATGGAGAAGTGGGGCAGTGATGTAGACCCATTAGAAAACCAATCACCGCACCATCTCAGTAATGTAGAACGGTTGGGAGAAGACAGAATTGTGGTGAGGAGGACTGGTATGGAGAAGAGGTACAGTGATGTAGACCCATTAGAAAACCAATCTACATCACCACACTATCTCAGTAATGTAGAACGGTTGGGAGAAGACAGAAATTGTGTGAGGTGGACTGGTATACAGAAGAGGTCCATTAGGAAGACACAAAAGTACAGTGATATAGACTGCTTAGGAGAAATTCGGTGCAGTGAGTTGGACAGGTTGGAAGAAGACAGAGATGTGGTGAGTTAGACCAGTTGGGAGAAGGAAGAATAGGTAGAGTGAGGTAGACTGGTTGGAGACTTTAACCTGGAATGATTGGGAAAGTGCAGTGATCTGAAAATGGTTGAGAGTAGATTGAATATGTATCTATATAAAGATAGACAATGGAAGATGAACATGGCACTGACAAGGTCATTAGAAGGAGCAACATCGAGTGACATATGTTCGGTGGAAGGTGAAATGAGTCCTGATGGCAGGTAACTAACTTACCTGTACAAAGCTGAGTAGTTTCTTATTGGACACCTCCAGGTGTTTGCGGGAGATTTCAGATTTACGTAACTGACAGTCTGACAATGATAACCGTCTGTTTAAATCCAAACCCTAAAAACGGGACACAGTTTTAATAATCACCTAAAGCCTTTATAGCTTCTTTTCATCATGCCTCTCTACCTTCATAGTTATCTTTTGTCTGTTGGCATGGGATACAATACTGATTTCTCTATACAATAACATCTTCAGTAGAGAATACAAAAGAGCTGATTAAAATATTTACCAAAAGACTCTGTAGTAGGGTAAAAAAAGTGATAATATTTTGGTAAATTGTATAGGACAGAATGCTCAAGTCATCTGGCTTAGGTTTTTAAATGTTAATGTTCGTGTTTGTGGATGTCCCCCCTTCCAATTATAAATAACTGACAGCTGCAGCGAAAGACCGTCAAAGCCAAAAGCAATGGGGCCAAGACAGTGTTAAACCAATACATTGCGCTATCTGACCTTATTGTGAAACAATTGAATATAACCCCTAAATCTCCAAATAGAAAATAAAACAACCCAAAACACACCTATGTGTGTATACCACCATATATCAAACGTACACATAAAATACAGTAAGTGTGGTGCCAAAAATATTGAACAATGTGAAATAATGTGTGATTCATTAATATTCAAAGATATGCAAATCAATCAGCATAAATCAACAATCAATGTGAATATAATCAAGAATAAATATTAAATAACTAAAGTCCATATAAAAAATATAAAGTATAAAACTTCATCCGATCCTCACAGGACAAAGATAACTTGCGATCAGTTCAAGTAGTGATGAAAAAAAATGATTTATATAGGTGTAATCATTACACATATAAATACTTTTTTTTTTCCATCACTACTTGAACTGATCGCAAGTTATCTTTGTAATGTGAGGATTGGATGAAGTTTTGTACACATCAGGCTTATGTTGTCCAAGGGACAAAGAAGTCAACTTTTATCGGCTCAATTTTATCGGAAAGACCATCCCCAAAGACCAAAAAAAAACACTTACGGGTGGTCAGTAACTCATTGCAATGTGGTTTTTAGCATCCTTTGCATCTATTGTGATCAGCAAATGTATCGCAACTTGCAAAGTTTTGCACTCAATTAAAAAAAATGAACCAGGTATGTTTGATTTTATGAAATACTTGAGAAAGCCTATTGATATTCCAAATGAATATTTGTACCTGAGGCAGTGGCGTAACCAGAGTTATGGGCGCCCGGGGCAGACATTTTTTTTGCCCCTCCTCCCCCATTATATAAAAATCCACTGGAACTGTACCCCCCCACCCCCCACATGTTTTTATTTTAATTTTTTCACATTTTTAAAAAATATTTAATTTTTATTTTGTTATAAACTTTTTTTTTTTCATAAATATTTTTATTTTTTGCTTTACTTTTAGGGGCTTCGGGAAATATTGGGGATCTAAACAGACCCCTGATATTTCCCTTTTAAAATAGAAAAAGAGATTGAGAACACAGAGTCCTCAGAGACACACAGAGTCCTCAATCTCTTTTTCTGTGTCCCCTGTTATGAATGAATAGGAATCCTCTATGAGTGTTCCTGTTCATTGAGAATATAGTATGTTTACTATAACTACAATGATGAATGAACAGGAGGTGATGTAGATGTGATGTAGATCACTTCCCATTCATTCATAATTGAGGATACAGTAACCATACCATATCCTCATTTATCTACAAACACTCAGCGATCACTGATCACTGAATGTTTGCACCTTGCTCTCCTCTCTGACACGCTGTCACAGGAGGCTGAGCGAGCAGTGCACGGAGGAGAGCCCAGCCTCCTGTGACAGCGTGGGCTGTCTCCACCCCCACCCCGCTCTGCCGGAATGTGATAGGCGGCTGAGCGGTGTGAGAGGAGAGACACCGGCTGATCACGGCGGTCTCCTCCTGCAGCGCTCGGCTGGCTGTCACTTTCTCTCCTCCCCGCTGGGACACAGAGCAGCGCCCAGCGGGGAGGAAAGAAATCACGGCTGCGCCGACAAAACGGCAGGAAAATGGCACTTTTGGCATTTAGCCCCCCCGGTTGTTACGCCACTGACCTGAGGATATATCAGTATTCTCTTACCTCACTGACTTCCAAAGTCATCAACTTTTTCCCAGACAACTGTGTCTTAAGCTCTGTAATTTCGGTCTCCAGAAGATGGATGACCTCCTCATAGTCGTGTTCAGCACTGTGCGCCTGTTGCTGGGCCGCGTCGGCCACCTCAAGCTTGTTGTGAAGACAGCGGTTCTCGGATAGGAGTCCCAGGACTTTCTATAAAATGTCCACAATGGCATAGTAAGATGTCAGCCTGTTTCCTGAGGCTTTCCTATAAAACCATAACTCCAGTTAAACTGGAACGCAAAAGAGTTCAAATTTGGGGAAATCTTCCCAACGAGAACAATGAAGAAGCAAATTCCACACTTTGTCCAATATTAGGTTTTGGCTTGTGTTGGATTTTGGAGCTTCGGAAGTTTGTGCTCACCTGGTTCATTCTTTGGAGTTCTTCTTCTGTCACTTTCTTACTGGTTTCTACTTCTACTAGCAGCGCCTGGAAATTCAAACAAATGTAAATTATAGGGTATAAAAAACAATTCTACTCGCTGATATGATGAACAATTGTCTATATATTGTTGCAAAGTTTTGTTGCTGTGTGTGTCCCTGTTGAGAAAACTTCCTTGCTTTTTGTGTCTCTGGGAAAGGTAAATCTCCCCATCAAGGACACAGCTAACCATAAAACCTGGCTAGAGTGGGCTAGTTATTCCCGATCTATTGTCTTACAGCAATAACTACAGGTGCTCTGTACCAATGACCCTCCTCCCCTGAGATTCACCTTCAGACGCCGGACCTCTTGCCTCAATTCCGACACCTCGTCTTGCAGCTGTTCCAGCTCTAAGCTGTCGGAGAACCTTGGTATGTCCTCCTCCTGTGAATGATAGGAAGGACATATCAAATTAGACCAACCCTGTGTAAAATTCAATGAACAGGTAACACTTCCTTAATTTTTCTTTATGGAATGTTCAGGACACCATGTGTGATGGAGCTCCATAGCAAAACCACTAAGGGGACCCCTTGCCTCTCTATTCATTGCTATCAGCGATTGTGAAGAGGTTCCAGAACTAAATATACAGTCATTTTATTCAAAGGCATTTGCCAGATGTTTTTGTTGCCTGCGTAGATAACTGTTTGGCTAGACATTGTAGGACCCCTGAGCAGTCACATGGTCTGCTATCACTCTCTGTTAAGAGCTCTCAAGAAATGAGAATTAAACTGAATTAAAAGGAGAACTATGGGGTCAGGGCTTTTCCCCATAGTTCTCCTTTAGGGTAACGGGAGGACACAAACTAGCATCCTTCCGTCACCCTAGGCTCAGTATACCGCGAGCTGTAGATGTGCGGTATACTAAGACACCGCAGCTGAAGCAGGTCCCGACAATTATGTCTGGATCCGCCCAGCTGCGTGACTGACAGCTGGCTCTACCTGTCCGTTCCACCAGTCCGCGCTGGCGGATCGGAGCGGGGAGGGGGGAATCCAGCCCCTCCCCTGTCACGGCAGAGAGCTGTGACAGGATCGAGAGGTGAGCGAACGCCGGTATGTGTTCGCTCACTTCCCGATCTACTGACCCGACCTGTGACAGTCTCATTGTCACAGGTCGGCTAGACTCATAGTTCTCCTTTAAGCTCAATTCAGTTCAGTTGAATTCAGGACCTCTACATCATCTCCCCACCCAGCTCTGGCCCTGGCCAGCATCCTGCCCAGCTCTAAAGTTTCTGGTTGCCAGGAGCTAGGCAGGCATTGGCCAGAGCGTCCTGCTCAGCTCCTGCGAACCAGTGACATCACTGGTTGCAAGGTGCTGTGTAGGACCCCGGCCAGGTGTCCCAGGTTGCTAAGATCTGAGAGGAAGGATGTGTATGGCTCTTAGGCCTCGTGCCTGGCACTTATAGTTGAATTGCTTTTTTTTTCACTTGGACTCCAGCAATGGACCAGGTATTGGACCAGGTATTGGAGAGAACACTGAAAATTTAAGTTTACCCATACCTATACCGACTGCTCCCATACTGCTGCCTTTTAAGTTCTGATTGAGCAAAGTGTAGTTGTCATTGCAGAAATACAAGGGCTACCATTCCAGACTAGCTGTCCCCCTGTCATGATAATCTGATGGCTTCATTACCTTCTCTACTAAACCACAGCAAGTATTTGCATAACTACAAGTTAGAGTTCAGTCAGAAGCCCTTATCTGCATACCTGTGCCAGGTCAATGATGTAAAATATGGAAGAAAGAGGCTGAGCATTACAGCCAGGCAACTACCATCTGTTAGATAGAGAGGTCAGCAATGGCAGCCCCCATGACAGGAGTTTAAACATTGAGCTTCTAGGATTACAAAACCTCATTTCTGACATAGAAAGGAAGGACATATCTCCTGGTCTGTGACTTCCTCCCTTCTTGCATGTTCTCCCTGTGCTTGTGGAGGTTTACTCCCACACTCCAAGAGACCTGATGGTAGGTTAATTGGCTCAAGGGAGCAGGATGGCTGCCTCACCTAAGAGCTTTGAATCGCTAGGAAGAAGAACTCTATAGAAATACAAATTTAATGTGAAAAATTAAAATGTGTCTTGTACACCATTTCACTCCAATGGCAATAGTAGATGACATATAGCATGGGTAGGCAACCTCAGCACTCCAACTGAAATGAAACTACAAATGCCTTCATGGCTCTGCCTCTGGAAGTCATGCCTGTGGCTATCAGAGTCTTGCAATGCTTAACGGGACTTGTAGTTCCGTTGGAGTGCCGAGATTGCCTACCCATGAGATATAGTATTATTCCCCCATCTATGACATGTTGGAAGGCTAATGTGTTAGCCTGAATTTGTGGGTGGAGTCTGCGCCTCGTTACCTCTCAAAAGCACCGCTGATCAGTCTGTGCCGGACGGGAGCTTCTCGGAGCAACCCTCCCACCCGTCCCTTGGGCCATTACAGTCAGGAGTTCATCTCAGTTCACTCTTCACACCATCAGAGTATGCCCCCCTTATTGGCATTACTGACCACCCGGGCCATGGCACACCTCAGGCCCGGTCACGTAGCAATCCTCATGTGAAGTGGACTCCTTACACAAATAGTATTATACCAACAAAAAGCTGAAGATCCACCCATAATATGAGTCAGGAAATGGCAGGCAGCACCGTACCTTGGTGACAAGGGAGTGGAACGCAGAGGTGTCGAGTAAGTTGGCCACTTCACAATGGGTGAAGAGCAGGCAATTGGCATCTAGGTTCGCCTCCTCCAACTCATCCTGTAGATAGTCACGCAGGACCTGCAGCAAGTCTGAGCAGAAGAGACTCAGCTAAACAACTGGCTGATAAAGCGACATTGTTTTATTACTTTGAATACAATTTTGAGTAAAGAGAACCAGTCAGATGTGGGCATTTAGAAGGATCTAACTTGTTATGTTATTTGCATACAGCTGTCATAATTTAGAACACAATCAGATACCTCCATAGGCTATTGTGCCCTGGCAGTCAGTAATCAGGCCCTGATGGATCTCTCTCCTCTTCTCCTCCGACACCTCCAACCCCAGAAACTGCAAGAGCTGGAAGGACAGAATAATGATCGGTTGGTCTGAGGTCACAGAAAAGCCATCATTTGTATGCCCAGTGAATGGTACAGGGCTCAGAATATCTTTACAGCTCTTACCAGTTCCAGTTTCTCCTCTTTGATCCGGACGTGGGGATCCAACATGACTTTCTGCTTGAGGGATGATGTCCTGTGGATCGGCGAGGATACCGGAACTGCAATGCAGAATTAAATGACAAAAACTCCTCTCAGTCTTTATCAACATCAGAAATTCTCACACAATATGTGGAATGGGGCAAAAAAACAACACCAAATCCAAAACTGAACCCATACAAATATACTGCCTGGCCAAAAAAAAGTCACCTACTGGATTTAGCTAAGCAGATAGGTCAGAGCCTTCCATTGGATAAGTGTTATGATCTGGGGGGGCTTCAGTTGGTCAGGTCTAGGTTCAGCAATGTTATGTCCCCAAAAAATGAGGTCAGCTGCCGACCTGAATATACTGAATGATCAGGTTTTTCCATCAATGGATTTTTTCTTCCCTGATGGCACATTGGGCATATTCCAAGAGGACAATGCCAGGATTCACCGGGCTCAGATTGTGATTGTGGTTCAGGGAGCATGAGACATCATTGTCACACATGGATTGGCCAACACAGAGTCCAGACCTTAACCCCATGGAGAATCTTTGGGATGTGCTGGAGAAGACTTTACAGAGGTCTGAATCTCCCATCATCTCCCATCATCACTACAAGATCTTGGGGAAAAATGAATGCAACTCTGGATGGAAATAAATGTTGTCACATTGCATACGTTTATCGAAATGATGGCACGGCGAATGTGTGCCGTAATCAAAGCTAAAGGCGGTCCAGCGAAGTATTAGAGGGTGTGACTTTTTATTTGGCCAGGAAGTGTATGTAAAACCCTAAATTCATTTCTCAGTATGTTCGGCATAGAGGAAACATTTACAAATATAAATATAAAAACACACCACCCTCTATAAGACTCACCAGAAATGGTCAGTTCAGGAGGACAGATATCAGGAGACGGGGAAGGCACATTGTTTTCATGTCGGCACTGAAAAGCAATGAAGGAGGGTTGCTCAGAAAAAAAACAAACTATCATACTTTTACAAATGCAAACAATTATACATAATGACATATTCCAATACCATTGGCGTGCTATTAAATAGGGCTCTATGTGCAGCTGACACCAACATCCCATAAAGTGAACAGATAAAAGGCCCCAGTAAACTTTATTTTCCAAGCAGCAGCGTTAAGCAGTTACTTAGAAAACAGGCTTGTTTGTTTTTAAAGCTCCATGGGGCTTGCATTGCAACAAAAACCCCTGTGAACAGTGTAATCACTGCACACAAAAAAGTGCACAAGGGTTCTTCGTCATCTTCCAAAAAAGATGGCCTCAATATCTCTGAGCCCCCCCAAGGTGCAAGGCTCCTGACAGGGAAAAGGCACTCTAGTCCACCTAGGGGTTAATCCGTGTTGACCCAGATGCTTGGGGACTTGCCGAAGTCTGTCCGCTAAGTACTAGGTAGAGGATCTCCTGAAGAGAGAACCCTGAGTGGGGGAAGGAAAAAGACCTGTGAAGGCAACAGATCCCATCCCCCCCCCCCGCCGACATTGGGGCAGGACCCAGAAAGACCTGCATGTTTTGCATGAGCACTTATCACTCCACAGATTATGGAGGGTCCATAGTCTGTGGAGTGAAAAGTGCTCATGCAAAACATAAGTGCTATAAATAAATAAGGTGCCATGTGCAGGACACGGCAGGCCTTGTGGCCGGTGTATAAAAACTCCTTCAGACTAGCCAGAAAGCCTACCTAAGAGGCATGTGCAAGAAAAGCAATATAGTGATGTGACCAAGTGCCAGGTGCCGCATTGTGGGTCCCATACCCATTGTGTTTCCCTGACACCCCTGGGATGCCAAACCCAGGGGCACAGACCCATTTCTATTGGTCACTATAGCCTAGTCTGCAAAATGCTCTTTGTCTTATTGATCAGAATCTCTCACCCATACCTCCCAACTTCTCGAGATGAGAATGAGGGACATCTTTTAGCATAGGGGGGGGGTGACAAAGTAACAAATGCAATATTTTAGAGGGTTGGATAAAAAGTTTAGTTCAAAATAAAAATGTGAGTAGTTAAATTTGTATATTTCTCTAGAATTCTATTTCTTTAAACCAAAAAGAAGGACAACGGAGGAAGAAAGAGGGATAGAGGAATTAAGTTCCAGAAGAAGGAACAGTCCCTCCATGAGTTAGGAGCTATGCTCACCTCTGGAGATCGGACGTGGACTTTCAGCCTGCAGGAGGGCAGCCCGTTTCCCAGCATCCTGTGCTGCAGCGACGAAGAAGTACTGCCTCCCAGCATTCGCAATGCGCTTGGGACGAAGGACACCTCGGTGCAGCTGTCCTGTCTTAGAAGACAAAAGAAACTCCTGAAGAATATAACAGAAGGACATTGTAATGCTTAAAAGGCGCTGACGTCCTCTGACCCAATAATTTGCTTATGTATGGTGCGCTGCCGCCAATGGGCAATCTACAAAAAGTGTGAGCGTCACATGGAGAAAAGTCTATTGGCTGGGGCTGTCACCCATATCCTCCTTCCCCCCCCCCAAATCTTCATTGCACTCCACAAACCAAACAACTAGATGTCTGCGAAGGTTCTCATTTACCCAAGTCATGGTATAGCAGTAGTTGGTCCCATTCAACTGGACTTTTTCTGTATTGTTGAAGACGTTTCGTAGCTTATCTAAGCCACTTCTGAAGAACATACCCCCGGAACATACCCCAACATTTCTATCCACACAGGTAGCACAGACCACCACCATGGAATGGGTCAAGGTAGATGTTGAGTGTCCAAAAACAGGATGGGAGGTGTGAAAATTATGGAACCACCCAGTTCTAGCTACAAAATCTTATCCTTGGTGCCGCTCTGCATATGTGTTAATACTTCTAGTCAGATGGCGAAGATGTGAATTGTTGTCCAAAATCCACATGAATAGAAGGAGTAACACCTTCTGTTCATTGGAACTGGAGAAGTGGCTTGCAGAAGGTTCAAAATGTCTTCAACATTACAGAACAAGTCCAGTTGAATGTGACCAGCTATTGCTAACCAAGCAAACGTGAGCTCTGTCTAGGGCTGTCCTTATGATGAGGCAGCCTGAGTCTGTTGCCTCAGGCGGCATCTCTTTGGGTCACATAGGGGCGGGACACTTCTCTTAGCAACCTGGGATGCTCTGGCCAGTGTCCCACCCAGCTCCTGGCAACCAGTGATGTCACAAGTTGCCAGGAGCTGAGCGGGACGCTGTGGCTGGTGTCCTGTCCAGCTGGGCGGGGAGATGATGCAGTGGCCACACCCACTTAGATACACTTTAAGGATAAAGAAATTAAGGCTTACACACCTGAAATTCACATGTGGATTTATTGAACATAGGCCACCTAGCATGTCATACCTCATCCCGCCAGGTGAACGTCCCCTCCTCTCTCTGCCGGCATCCATCACTAAGATGGGCGCCAGCAGGCTTTAATTAGATGGCCGCGCATGCACGATGATGTCATCGCGCACACGCTTTGTGACGTCACACACATGTGCGATGACGTCACGGCGGGGTGTCACCCGGTCTCGGCTCCGGGTGACACACCGGCCTAGGGACGCCCCTGCACAAGAGATACACAGGCAGGCACATAGTTCAGTAGAGCAAAAATATAGCAATTCACCTGAAGTACCTTATTGGGGAAATTTTCCCTCACTTCCTGTCCCTGTGACACCTCTACTATAATGAGGGCAGCAATTGTCACTGAGGGCGAGGCAGGGAAGCATGGGCATCAATAAAATAGATTGTCAGCAGTTGTAACCTCCTTCCTCCCTCAAATTTGTCCCCAATGGACAGATTTTTTATCACTTTCTGCCCCGAGAAGAAGTGACAGGAAATCTCGCCAACAGAGATACCGACAGCGGCTCCAACTCTTCCCTGGACTGTCCAAAAATAAAACTGGCCTAGTCTGGGCTGAGTACTCTCCGACAATCTGGGTTCGAACCCACCTGAGCCTGGACCTGTTCAGTATCCTCTTGGCTTCCTCGTTGGTGACTCCGATCAGCGAGTCTTTATTGATGGAGACCAGATGGTCACCTGGCCGAAGCCGTCCGTCCTGAAAAAGATGATGGGGGCCCTTAAAGGGGAACTATAGTCTTTTAAAAACTTTTTTACATTGGAAAGAGATCTTAATGTAAATTATCTTCAACAATCTGTGTTAATGTTTTAAAAATCCTCAATGTATACACTATATTACCAAAAGTATTGGGACGCCCCTCCAAATCATTGGCTTCAGGTGTTCCGTGACATTTCCTGGCTACTAAGTTTTCCCTGGTCACCTGTTACTGGTATTATAACAAAGTGGAAGCGACTGGGAACAACAGCAACTCAGCCACGAAAAATGACAGAGCGGGGTCATCGCATGAAGCGCACAGTGCGCAGAAGTCGCCAACTGTCTGCAGACTCAATAGCTACAAACCTCCAAACTTGGTGTGGCCTTCAGATTGGCACAACAACAGTGCGTTGAAGCTGCTATAGTGGCAAAGGGCGGAGCCAACCCAATATTCAACCCTACGGACTAAGACTGGGATGCCTTTAAAGTTCATGTGCGTGTAAAGGTGTCCCAATACTTTTGGCAATATAGTATATATATATATAATCTGTTTTTATCTGGTGTTTGGCTTTTCAGGAGTTAGGATTGCTGATTGGGGGGTCCCGCATGAAACATTTAATCACTCGGCTAACTTTCTTACCCTATAGCTGTCTCCATCCGGCAGCAACTCATGTATGTAGACCATGGGCCCCTCCTGGCGATTGGAGCCGCCGCTGATCACCAGACCCAGGCCGGTAGAGCGGAGGATGGAGATGTGTTGGATTCCGGAGTCGCTGTACAAAAGATAAAATAAGACAATCAACTAAGATCCAGCGATTACCAAGGAGTTACTTCTGGAGGGTTCTGTAGTAGCTTTTCACAACCTGCAGATATCACCGTGCCAAAGGTTGTAAACAGAAAAGGTGACTAGCAGCTCATCAATTTATAATAAGGGAACAGTAATACATTTAAAAAAAAGCTCACACAAAGGGGTATACACTTGCACCTATACACACCTAAACATTTACAAACAATTTGAAAACCTATTCGTCCTGCGAAACTCCGTGAACATTCATTGGAGGCAAAAACGGATGTTAGTAGTATATTTTCTTTTAAAGTCGAATGTAATATCTGGATAATACTGCGTCATGGCCACTAGATGGAGCTGAGGAGTGTAGGAAAGGAAATACATCTTTCATATGCTCCTCAGCGCCATCCAGTGGCCATAACTTGATATTTCGCAGACATCACATTCGACTTTGATAACAGCCAGCACAGGCAGAGAGCATAGGAAGTCATCAGCTCACTGGACTTCTGGCAGGATCAACAGGTATATGTTTCTCAGTTATTGAACAGATATAAATAGTCCAATGGAATATATAACAGACCAGAAGGGAGAAAATAAGAGAAGGTCATTGTTGGTGGTTTGCATACACTTTAATGTATTTAGATGTAGCTGGTATAGACATTAAAATGTCATTTCACAATATATACTAATTATGCTCCGCCCACTTCTATATACCCGTCATACAAACACTATAGAGTAACAACCCCTACCACACACAGCGTATATCATCTGAGTGGTAATAAAGGATCTGCAGAGAGACACACTGGGGGGCAGCATACTGCAAGACATGAGATTTCAAGTAGCTTCTATAGCCGGGTTATTTCATTTTGGCTATAGAAACTATCAGTCCCATCATGCCTCTTCGTCAGGGAGTCATGCCTGTGGATGACATTAAAATATATAAAAAATGTATTATGTATTATTATTATTATTGTTGTTGTTTATATAATAATTTTAAAGATCTTTATCCTAAGCGTTGTAAATTGTGCGT
Organism: Nanorana parkeri; assembly: GCF_000935625.1. Lineage (NCBI taxonomy): Eukaryota > Metazoa > Chordata > Amphibia > Anura > Dicroglossidae > Nanorana > Nanorana parkeri. The sequence goes on along the minus strand of NW_017306615.1, from coordinate 551,521 downwards.
TATATCGAGTTCATGTTGGCATAAATAATAACCAAAATATTCAACCAGAAAAACATAAAAAAAAAAGTAAAAACTTTATTTTTTTGGAGAAGCAGTGAAATAGATTTTGATGGATTTTTGCCGCCTCTGTACGATGGAGATGATTGGAGATTATGCGGCGAGCGTCTCTGATAATAATAAGTAGGAGAGTTCTGATTGGCATTCGCCATATGGTTGCCCCTTGGTGTACCTGGACATGGAGTACGGTGAGAGGCTGCTGGGGCCTCCAAACTGGCTGTGGCAGCTGCTGGGACTTTGCAGCAAAGGACTCTGGGAGCGAGACGAGGACTCGGACGACGTGCTTTCCAGATAGCGACCTGAAAGGCAAGCAAATGGGTGAATCAAAGCAACCAATCAGAATCCATTCACTGGTCTGGGCGTAGTCATTTTAATTTAATTTTAATTAATGAAGAGAAAGCCCGGTCATGTGGAAGGCCAAAGTCATGTGACCGGCATTAAAGAAGAGTTCTCTATGCTGCGTTGAGCTCCCCACTGCGGTATGCATTTTATGAATGGGCTGTAAAAGGCACTTATAAATGAGTCCCTTAGTGCTTCAAAGACACTCGAAAACAGCAAGTGCAGTTTCATACTTACTGCCGTGCATTATGGGAGAACTCCGAGACGACCCATTGTCACTGTGAGAGCTGCATTTCTCCAGCAGTTCTGAGAATTCCTTCCTGAAATATAGTGAGAGAAGGGGGTCATACTTGGAAGTTACATTGTAGAGTCATCAACGAATTATTAAAATTGTCTTGTCTCCACCTCCTCCTGTAATAAAGACCGGTCACTGCTGCTCTCCCTCCTTGTGCAGTGTGACTGGTCTTGTCTCCTCCCCTTCCAGTAATAAAGACCGCTCACTGCTATTCTCTCTCCTTGTGCAGGATGACTGGTCTTGCCTCCTCCCCTTCCTGTAATAAAGACCGCTCACTGCTGTTCTCTCTCCTTGTACAGGGTGGCTGGTCTTGCCTCCTCCCCTTCCTGTAATAAAGACCGCTCACTGCTGTTCTCTCTCCTTGTACAGGGTGACTGGTCTGGTCTCCGCCCCCTCCTTTAATAAAGACTAGCCACTGCTGCTCTCTCTCCTTGTGCAGGGTGACTGGTCTGGTCTCTGCCCATTCCTGTAGTGGGTGTGGCCTTCTGGGCCCCTCCCACAGCTGTGCTCTCTGCACAGATCTGGATTTGCATTGGGTGATTGGCATGATTGGGTGATTGGCATTGGGTGATCACAAAGTGGATTTACATCCACAGAATAGATTTAAATGAAAGTTTTTGTACCCCGAGTTCAGCTTTAAATTGAATCTCCAAATTGCTGCTTTGGGAGCCCCCCTGTGCCAGTCATGTATCCAGCATTCAGTGACATGATATCTGCTGCAGAGGAGGATTGGAGTTCGGAATGGCTCACCATGGCCGGGTCCCTATGGTTGTGAAGGGGTTAAGGACTGTTGTCGCTTCCTCTGGGCACAAGTTATTTTTATATGACGGTCGGCAGAACCAACGAGCAGAGCCGATTACACCCCAGGGAGTCTGTCTGTCGGATCAAGACGCTGCGCCTTTATCCCATATTATGCCCTGCGGATAAACGGCGCGAAGTCTGCTGGGGGATTCCGCGCCATTTTCTCCCTCAGAACTTTATTTCAATAGTGAGAGCGTTTTCCATATAAATCATTTCCTTTAACATTCCCGGGCAAAGCAAGCAAGTCTGCAAAAGCAACCGCATTCTTTTTCCTTTCTCCTTCAGTCTCCTAGAGGGGATCCTCGGCTGTTCCATTAGAGCAGGGGTAGGCGACCTGGGCACTCCAGCTGCTGCAAAACTACAAGTCCCATGAGGCACTGCAAGACTCTGACAGCCACAGGCATGACTCCCAGTGGCAGAAGCATGTGTCACCGGCCCCGCCTCCTTCTCTGATGCTGACCCCCCGGGCCCCGCCTCCTCCTCCCCGCCACGTCCAGCCTCCTCCACCGCCGCTGCTGACTCTCATTAAATCAGCAGCGGCAATGGAGAAGAACGCAGCGCTGCACAGATCACGGTGATCTGAACAGCGGTGCGTTAGAACCAATAGCGACCCAGGCGGCCCGCACGGCATCAGGGGGGTGTCCTGGGTCGCTATGGTTATTGTTACGCCACTGGTTGTCACTCAGACACATGGGGTCAGGGAGAATCATACGTCTCTAGGTCAGGGGTAGGCAACCGTGGCACTCCAGCTGTTGCAGAAGTCCCATGAGGCATTTCAAGACTGACAGCCACAGGCATGACTCCCAGAGGCAGAAGCATGATGGGATTTGGAGTTTCACCACAGCTGGAGGGCCAAGGTTGCTCTCCCCTGCATTAGAATGTCCTGCCTGATACCTGGTAAGGATGTCTGCAGTCAATCCTCCCTATAACATTATACCAAATTATAATCTGCCCCGTGCTAATATACTACAAGATATAGTTACAATTAAATATACCTCGTTGAAGCACAATTGCCTAAAAGAATCTGGAGGACGGGAATACATAATTTATATTAAATATAAAGATATAAAAAAAATGGGGGTATTATAATTAGGCTTGTTGTAAACCATGGGGCATTACCAAGAACAAAGCCTGGCACAGCCAATGGAAATTGAACACAGCAGGCAGATTTTGGTAGCTATGCAGGCAGATGATGGCTGGTGGGAGGGGCTAGCAGGGTGCTATACATAGCTTCCTGAAAATATCACAGCACCCCGTCTCAGTACTCCTCTCCAGAGCTCTGTGCCCTGATGCAAGCAGTGGGCAGGCTCCGGGGAGGAGTTATGCAAATAGAAAAATGCCTCAATGGGTGGATGTCAGCCTGTGTGGGCGTTCCTAGGCAGGTTGTATTTGCATAATGTGCGCATACCTCTTCTGCAACATTAATGAATATTCTGACGGCACAGGCAGGTCCGGATTTACTCTCTCTGCTGCCCCAAGGCCAGGTTCCTCATTGCGCCCCCCTACCCGCCAACTCCCCCCCCCACATGTAGAATGGCAAACCTGCAGGCTGCATACAAGTGATCTCGTCGACATTTAGCCCTTGCTCAAAGCTGGGCTAAATGTATAAAACAACTACCTGCCGGCGCCCGGAACTGCATGTGCCAGGCATGGAGATAGGAGTGCTACACCCCTGCTGCCCCTCTACTCCCTGCTGCCCC
>NW_017306615.1:540454-548278 GCF_000935625.1 Nanorana parkeri | reverse complement strand
CCCCATGGAGAATGGCAGACCTGTAGGCTGCATACAAGTGAACTCGGCGACATCGCCGAGATCACGTGTACAAAACAAGCGGCGGCTTCCCTGCTGTACATTTAGCCCTGCTTGCCCAAAGCAGGGCTAAATGTAGAAAACAATTACCCTCCCGGCGCTCGGAACTGCATGTCCTGGACATGCAGATAGAAATTCCACACCCCTGCCGCCCCTCTACTCCCTGCTGACCCAAGGCCAGGCCTTGGTTGGCCTTGTGGGAAATCCGTCCCTGGGTGCAGTGCATTGTGCACTTTAAAGGATGCATTGCAGTTGACTTTTAAAGATGGAATTTAGAGCTGACATGTCACATGACAGGATTGCAGGATGATAACTGTACGCTTTTTAGTTCTCTTCCTGGAGTTTAATGGACGAGTCCTCAGCTTTGTACAAGGCAGGTTCTCTTCATAGCCTGATATCTGCACACGTCCTTATGTCGCAGGACACAGAACAGAGTTTCCTAAGCCAATATCTTGTGTTAAGCCTCCACATCCTTCGCTTTGCAGCGGCCACATCTGACCGGAAGTCACTCCCTGCTGCCAAGCGATGCCAGTTGGCGCAGATGGCGAGCTAAATTAGACTGAGGTTCAGAAGTCGGCATCAGACGAGATAAGCGGACGGAGGACTCTGTGAGAATTAGACTCAAGTTTTCTAGAAAGTCCACAAATCCAAGACACCATCACCTCGCTAAGGAGGGAAACAGCTGTTCCCTTTTCTCCTACTACCAAGGAGGACACCGCGCTGCTGTATTCCAAACCGGATTAAAGCACCAGACACATACGGAGCTGCTACAGTACACCAAACCATTGAAATATGAAGTAGACTCCCATGTGATCTCTCCCCTCCGGCTTTGTTATATGGATGTGTTTTAGGGTTGTCAGGGGGCAACAATACAACGGAGAAGAAAGCTTCTTTTCAGTGAAATTTACACCATGTGCTCTTCCCGAACACCATCTTGCCTGCAGCTCTCAGATGGGTTCCTCAGTCTCCAGGATTTCAAGCCTTGTCAGTGCGCCATCTCAACATACTTGCTCTTGTCATGAAAATGACTTCACTGTGCCATACGCCTATTACCAATCCACTAGTGCAATTTCCAGGGTACTCTTCCCAAGGAACCTCTTACCTGAAGCTCTCAGATGGGTTCCTCAGTCTCCGGAATCAGTCTCTGGAACCTCAAGCCTTGTCAGTGCACCCAACTCAACATACTTACTCTTATCAGGAAAATTACTTCACTGGGCCATGGGCCTATCACCAGTCCACTAGTGCAATTTCCAGGGTACTCTTCCCGATGTTGTATGTTGTTAGGTGCACTGACAGTATGGAGGCCTTGGGGACTGAGGAACCCATCTGAGAGCTTCAGGCAAGACGGTGCTTGGGAAGAGTACCCCAAGCACCTAACTCAACATAGAAAATCGGGAAGAGTACCTTGCCAGTGCGCCCAACTCCATATACTTCCTCTTGTTATGAACATGTGTTCACTGGTCCACAGGCTTATCACCAATCCACTAGTGCCGTCTCCAGGGAACTCTTCCCGAGCACCTTGTTGCCTTCAGCTCTCAGATGGGTTTCTCAGTCTCCAGGATTTCCAGTCGTGCCAATGAACCCAACTCAGCCTACTTCCTCTTGTCATGGACAGGACATAACCAGGTCAAGAGCCAATCCACTAGAACAAATGGTACTAGCACTAGTACTCTTTCCGAACAACGTCTTGTCTGTAGCTCTAAGTCGGGTCCCTCAGTCCCGAGGCCTAAATACTGTCAATGCACCCGCACCTAAATCAACATACTTCCTCTTGTCATGGACAAGACCTCACTAGGCCACAGGCTCATCACCAATCCACTAATACAGGGGTAGGCAACCTTGGCACTCTGCTGTGGTGAAAGTACCATCTGGCCTTGGAAGACTCAACTGGAGGGCTGAGTTTGCCTATCCCTACATACGATGATCGGCAGGTGTATGGGCACCTTTACTCTGATCCCAATCAAACCTGAACTCTCAACCTCTCTACAGTCTCCACACAGAACATATTTTATGGTGTGACTGGGGTTGCAGAGGCTCTTTAGCGGCAATGTGTCTCCTCCAATGTACAAGCACACAAGTTTTATCAATTAGCCGGCAAATCCGGGGTGATAGGAAGCAGCAGGGGCTGATCTGTGTCATTTGTGAACAGAAACTGCACAACATTCATTAATACTAATTTATTATCCTAATCAAGATAAAATGTCGATACGTAAAAGAAAGATAAAAATAGCAATTACCTCGCCTCGTCGTCCCGAGCAATGATGAGTCTCATGTAGCTGGTTGCTGATGCTGCCCGCAAAATGTCTACAGCTCTGTGAAAAGAAATGATATTGAGTGACAGATGTACAATAGGGGCTGATTCTAAAAGCTTTACATGAGACAAACGCCCTTCATACCCCATAGCTGCCACTAGATGGAGCCATTTCCTATGCTCCTCAGCGCCATCTAGTGGTAATAATGTGCTATGGACAGTGAAGGAGCCCAGTTCGCTGGTGTTCGCCCAAGCCTGTGCAAAACTGTGACTGACACCCCCTCCTGGCTCAATCAGTTGCGGCAGCGTCAATCTTCGCCCCTTTGTGATGTGTAGCTGTGTGGTGGGCGACGCCTGCTGCAACTGATTGGGCTGGGAGAGGAGTGTTTCAGTCGCAGTTTAGCGCAGGTTTGGGCGTACTTCGGCTAACTGGGTTCTCGCCAAACCCCCAAATTAGAGGCTACAGGCGGCCATGATGAGTTTTTGTTGACCTGCACCCTCTTCATTCATGGGAAGTGTCAATTTTAACACTTGCACGGGTCTCACGGTCCTTTATGAGTTAAAAACTCCCCACAAATTCCAACATTAGTGCAGCATGGCTCCGCCCCCCCTTACCTCTCGTTGGACACGCCCAGCAAACTTTCTCCGTTCACTTCCAGAATCTGATCTCCAGGCTGGAGCCGCCCTGCGGAGAACACACAAGACAATCAGTGCAGACCTTGGAGTATAAAGACCTCGCGTATTAAAGTGGACCTGTCATGAGGAAAGCACATGGGCGTCCATTAATGACATTCCTCTGAAAAGGCCACTTTTATGTTGCAGTTCATTCGTCTGAGAAATCTGCATCACAGTAATGATGTCTAGCTGCTTGTAGAATCCTATGAATTCATTAAACATTTACCGCTGGGTCTCACACCTCTCTCTTTATAGTCTGTACCCCCTATGTCGTGGTTTGTGACTGATTTTTGCTGGAAAATGTCTTAAAATATTGCTGCTTCCAGCTCGTACACTGCAGTGCTCTGTGCTGGCAGAGCTTAGTAACGGCCACACCCCTCAGCGCACAAACTAGAGAGGGGGCGTGTCTGACTAGGTCTGTTACTGAATGCTGATTGCAAAGTGCACTAGGTCTAACTCTGGTGCCTATAGGCCTGCACAGTCATCCTGCAAAACTGTCTGTAACAGAAAATGGTGATAAGACTATAAAATGGGAGGCTGTTCATACAATGTCCGTCTATCTGACTGCAGAGCTGTCTCTGTTCATACAATGTCCGTCTATCTGACTGCAGAGCTGTCTCTGTTCATACAATGTCCGTCTATCTGACTGCAGATCTGTCTCTGTTCATACAATGTCCATCTATCTGACTGCAGAGCTGTCTCTGTTCATACAATGTCCGTCTATCTGACTGCAGATCTGTCTCTGTTCATACAATGTCCGTCTATCTGACTGCAGATCTGTCTCTGTTCATACAATGTCCGTCTATCTGACTGCAGATCTGTCTCTGTTCATACAATGTCCGTCTATCTGACTGCAGATCTGTCTCTGTTCATACAATGTCCGTCTATCTGACTGCAGATCTGTCTCTGTTCATACAATGTCCGTCTATCTGACTGCAGATCTGTCTCTGTTCATACAATGTCCGTCTATCTGACTGCAGAGCTGTCTCTGTTCATACAATGTCTGTCTATCTGACTGCAGAGCTGTCTCTGACACTTCATGTTGGGTGTTAGGAATTAGAAAATGGTCCATAAGGAGTTCTGTGATTTATGGAATAAATGCTGGCAGGGCAAAGCATGCATCTGGTTTTTCCCTACAATTGGGTGATATGGACACACTAGGGCTGCGTTATATGCAGGACGTACCATCGGAATAGGCCACGCCTCCAGGGAGGATTCTTTTCACATATACTCCGTATTCTTCTCTGCTGAATTCCCGCAATCCTCCAATGACTTTGATTCCTGTAAGACAAAATGTATATTATAATAACTGTCTGGTGGTGAGCGGTCCTCAGTGATTGATTCCTGTATGTAAGTGCAGGGTGCTCTGGTGCTGTGGTGGCATACCGTTAGGGGGTGGGTCCATGACAACCTGCACTCACAGGATGTCCTCAGTCTTCCAGATTGAATGGCACTGGATGTAATTTAATGTGGAGGACTGGGGACATCTAGTGGTGAAAAGGAATTACTGTGACATTGCTGAGTGCATACTTGATCCAGGTCACTGGCTTGTAGAGTATCAAAGTTATATGTTCTGCATAACAACCTATAAACTGGCGTACCAGTGGGTTTGTTTCTTGGTAGACTTTTCTTTTAAAGCCCACCTCCAGGTACACCTTTCCTGCCCACTTATCTTACCCCCACCCCTAGAGCCCCCCCCCAAGCAGAGCTAAATGTACAATGGGGAAGCCACCACTTGTTTTGTACAAGTAATCCCGGCGATGTCGCCGAGATCACTTGTATGCAGCCTGCAGGTCTGTCATTCTCCATGGGGGGGGGGGTTTGGCAGGTAGGGGGGCATTGAGGAACCTGGCCTTAGGGCAGCAGAGAGAGTAAATCCGGCCCTGCCTGCATAATAGCTGTCTGGTGGTGAGCGGTCCTCAGTGATTGATTCCTGTATGTAAGTGCAGGGTTCTCTGGTGCTGTGGTGGCACCACGTTAGGGGGTGGGTCCATGACACCCTGCACTCACAGCATGTCCTCAGTCTTCCAGATTGAATGGCACTGGATGTCATTTAACTGGGAACACTGAGGACATCTAGTGGTGAAAAGGAAATACTGCAGAGGACATTATATTTAGACATTATTATTTTATATTTAAGAGAAATTAACAATTGTCATGTCACATAATACACAAGTTACATCTCAGGGAGCCTGTAGCATCTACCAAAGAGATCCAACATCATTCCCCTGACCGCTGGACGTTTCTCTACTCCCCTCTCCCTCCTGGATAATCCCTTTATGTGACCTCCCCGGTGATGCGGCCACTAAATTGCATTTTCATCCTTCCTCTTTCTAGGTTACGTTTCATAATACGTGCTCTAATACTGATTCCTATATCCCATTTTCATTCTCCCATCGCTGCTGCCTCAATTAAGAATAATGGTCTCATAGTCCCCAAACAATGACAATCCCAAATCCTCTTATATATGCTGGGTGCTGCCAGACCAGTAAATCCGGGACGATTAGGCCGAGGGGGGGTCATCGCTTTACCTTGTGGGTCCTGGAAACCCCCCCCCCCTTCTCCCACCTGTCATAGAGGGAGGGCACAGAGAACACTGATGTCAGGGCTCAGCGCCGCTCTGGGAAAATGTGTCGGACGGTTTCATTTTTTTTGACACATTTGTAACCTTTGTTCTGTATACAGTTTTTTATATTGTTTTCAGCAGTCTTAAAGGGCCAGTCCACCCTAAAGACGGGAGATCTCACCAATAGAGTCGTTGAAGGATAGGAGACATTTTCAGGAATGGAAATGGAAATATTAGTTCTGAGAATGACTCAATAGAAAAAGGATTTCATCAACACTGTCTAAGGGAGTGCTCACGTCTGAGCGTAGTGTTATACGCACGATCGACGCATGCTATTGCACAATGCACCTAGTGTGCATTGCCATGTGTTAGGTGTGTTGCATTGCCATTCATCTGAATGGCACCCCAACAAACCTCTTGGCTGTCGTGCTCTGGTACTGCGTTGCCGTGACCCCAGCACACCTCCCGGCCACCCTGCGCTGCAACACGCGGTACTCTGATACCTTGCATTGTAGCAGAAAGCCAACACACCTCATTGCAGTGACCCCAGCACACTTTCCCAGCCACCCTGAGCTGCAACACACGGTACCGCAATACCTTTCGTTGTGGCGTAAAAGCAACACATTGTGGTGCGGTGACCCCAACAAACCTCTTGGCCACCCCGCACTGCAACGCACAGTACCGCAATACCTTGCATTGTGGCGTAAAACCAACGCACCACATTGCAGTGACCCCAGCACACCTCCCGGCTACCCTGAGCTGCAACGCGCAGTACCACAATACCTTTTGTTGTGTCGTAAAACCAACGTATCGTGGTGCGGTGACCTCAGCACTCCTCTTGGCCACCCTGAGCGGCAACACATTGTACCACAATATCTTGCGTTGTGGTGGAAAACCAACCCAGTGCATTGCGGTGTCTCCAGAACAGGTGTGTTAACTTTTCATCACAACGCAAGGTATTGCTTTATCGCACACTGCAGCACAGGATGGCCAAGAGTTGCACTGGGGTCACCGGAACGCGCTGCATTAGTTTTCCACCACAACGCAAGGTATTGCAGTACCACACGTTGCTGCGCACAGCGGCAGGGAGGTGCGTTGAGCTGCCATTAAAATGAATGGCAATGCAACACAGCTACCACACGGTAACCCACACTAGGTGCGTTGTGCAATAGCGTGCGTTAATGACACAGAATTGTGTGACTAACACTACGCTCAGATGTAAATGGGCCCTAAAGCTGGGTCAGAATTTCATCCGAAAAATGGTTCGGAATTATCTTTTGACTTTTGAATAGATAATGAGGACAAATGACGATCAATTTTGACCGCGGTGATGATAAAAGGCGACGTGGCCGGATGGAAAATATTTCTGGAATGAAGGAAATTCTAACAGTGAATGTGGATTATCATCCGGGAAACTCCCTTCATCTCCAAAGTCCAATGTTATAGCCAAGAGAAATTTTGAACAACAATTGTCAAGTCTCTGATGACATCATCGAATGTTCTGATGAGATTTTTGGTATGAACGTTCATACAGAAATCTGCCGCTGCATGGCTAGTGTATGACAGTGTATGGCCGGTGTATGGCCGGTGTATGGCCAGTGTATGGCTGGTGTATGGTTGGTGTATGGCCGGAATGACGGAGTATGGCCGGTGTATGGCCGGTGTATGACCGGTGTATGACCGGTGTATGGCTGGTGTATAGCCTGTGTATGACCGGTGTATGACCGGTGTATGGCTGGTGTATGGCGGGTGTATGGTGGGTGTATGACAGGTGTATGGCAGGTGTAAGTCCGGTGTATGGCAGGTGTAAGTCCGGTGTATGGCAGGTGTAAGTCCGGTGTATGGCAGGTGTAAGTCCGGTGTATGGCAGGTGTATGGCAGGTGTAAGTCCGGTGTATGGCAGGTGTATGACCGGTGTATGACCGGTGTATGACCGGTGTATTGCCGGTGTATGGCCTGCGTATGACCGGTGTATGGTGGGTGTATGGCCGGTGTATGACTGGTGTATGGCCTGTGTATGACCGGTGTATGGCGGGTGTCTGATCGGTGTATGGCAGGTGTAAGTCCGGTGTATGGCAGGTGTAAGTCCGGTGTATGGCAAGTGTAAGTCCGGTGTATGGCAGGTGTAAGTCCGGTGTATGGCAGGTGTATGACCGGTGTATGACCGGTGTATGGCGGGTGTATGGCCGGTGTATGGCCGGTGTATGGCCGGTGTATGACTGGTGTATGGCGGGTGTATGGCCGGTGTATGACTGGTGTATGGCGGGTGTATGGC
>NW_017306615.1:537856-540233 GCF_000935625.1 Nanorana parkeri | reverse complement strand
GATCGGTGTATGGCAGGTGTAAGTCCGGTGTATGGCAGGTGTAAGTCCGGTGTATGGCAGGTGTAAGTCCGGTGTATGGCAGGTGTAAGTCCGGTGTATGGCAGGTGTATGGCAGGTGTAAGTCCGGTGTATGGCAGGTGTATGACCGGTGTATGACCGGTGTATGACCGGTGTATTGCCGGTGTATGGCCTGCGTATGACCGGTGTATGGTGGGTGTATGGCCGGTGTATGACTGGTGTATGGCGGGTGTATGGCCGGTGTATGGCCGGTGTATGACCGGTGTATTGCCGGTGTATGGCCTGCGTATGACCGGTGTATGGTGGGTGTATGGCCGGTGTATGACTGGTGTATGGCCTGTGTATGACCGGTGTATGGCGGGTGTCTGATCGGTGTATGGCAGGTGTAAGTCCGGTGTATGGCAGGTGTAAGTCCGGTGTATGGCAAGTGTAAGTCCGGTGTATGGCAGGTGTAAGTCCGGTGTATGGCAGGTGTATGACCGGTGTATGACCGGTGTATGGCGGGTGTATGGCCGGTGTATGACTGGTGTATGGCCTGCGTATGACCGGTGTATGGTGGGTGTATGGCCGGTGTATGACTGGTGTATGGCCTGTGTATGACCGGTGTATGGCGGGTGTCTGATCGGTGTATGGCAGGTGTAAGTCCGGTGTATGGCAGGTGTAAGTCCGGTGTATGGCAAGTTTAAGTCCGGTGTATGGCAGGTGTAAGTCCGGTGTATGGCAGGTGTATGTTTTTTTTTATATTTGAAAGAAATCTGCAGTTACAAAGATTGAAAAAAATGAATTCATCCTTCGGACACCTTCAGGGGAAGACAAAACCTTCCCGGGGGAACCGTCCCCAAACCTGTAGAGGAAGTAGAGCTTCCTGTCCCCCCAGAAGTAGTCAGATGGATTCCCCGGGATGGAATATTGGGATGTGTAATACCTAGAGCTCTATGTGTTATTATCTCAGAGACCGCCCCCACCCCCATCCTTATTATGAAATGATTAGTTCTGTCATGACATAATCTCGTGGCGCGGCTTTGCGCAGATTATAACTCCGACCACAAAGATCCTCTTCCTGCTACAAATCTTCTCTGCTCCATATGTGTGTTCTGTCCCTGGTGCTCTGTACAGGAACTGAGACCAAACATTGACCTTGGACGTAACGTAAACATCTATCACATCTCCTCCCATCCCTGTCATGGCTGACCTAGCATCAGATATATCTGTACAATGTGCCAAGGGCATGCGTGTGCCATGTAACATGTGTGTAACATGGGGGGAGGGGAGGGACTGAGGAAATGCTTCCTTCTGCCTGCAGCAGTCCGATCGCTGGGGGAGGGGAGACTGAGGAAATGCTTCCTTCTGCCTGCAGCAGTCCGATCACTGGGGGAGGGGAGACTGAGGAAATGCTTCCTCCTGCCTGCAGCAGACTGATCACTGGGGGGGAGGGGAAACTGAGGAAATGCTTCCTCCTGCCTGCAGAAGACTTATCACTAGGGGAGCAATCCGGCTGCCCACCAAATTAATATTATTTAGAAATGACAACACATCACCCAATCCGTTGGCACAGTCATTGAACTCCATGCAGTACACGGTTCTGTCTATTCCGTAGGGACCCATTAGTGTCCTGTAGAAGACAAAAGGCAACATTTCATTATGATTAGCGGACAGTTCCTTTAAGAACAGAAGGCGGAGTCATGAATCGATGAAATCATACACAGGAAGAAGATTATTCATTCAACAGACTCTGTTTTCCATAATTCCCCTCCTCCACCCTCCAGAACCCCATTGCTGTATGTCTCTGCTGATTGGTGGAATCCATCCTCCATGTATTGCTAAACCCGGGGCTACGCTGCCTCTGCCCTGGAGGAACACTTCATAGCTGACAGTAAAGTGTACTTGTGGTGGGTTGCATTGTTATTTGAAGTCTGTGGTTACTAATCCAGAGTGAAGGTGCCTGGGGGGGCTCTGGCTACTCACACCAGGGAAGGATGGAAAAGAAACAATAAAAACCTGTTTAGAAATAACATTTATAATCACAATAATTATAATTATATAAAAAAAATGTCAAGGTGTTCCCAAGGAGTGTGGAACCCAAAATAGGTAGCAAAAAAAGGATATCCTTTCTTCTTTTTCACTATCACTATTGCTAGGCAGCTTAGTCTTCCAGTATTTGTAGAGAAATAGAAATAAATAATAATAAAAATGTAAAAAATAAATTAAGAAAACAATAATATATACAGTATATATATAGATCTATCTATCTATCTAGATAGATAGATAGATAGATAGATAGATAGATAGATAGATAGATAGATAGATAGATGTATATATATATAAAAGCAGGAAAAAGTGATCTGGGAAGCATAAAGTC
>NW_017306615.1:527609-537823 GCF_000935625.1 Nanorana parkeri | reverse complement strand
ACCGGCCCTTTAACCACTTTGGGAAATTTGGCATTTAATTCCAAAACACTTTTTTGAAGTACACATGGAGTATGTAGCGCGCCCTCTTCATCTGATTCCCTTCCCCACCGCTGCTGACAAGAATAGAGCTTATGGACAGTGTTTATAAACCCGAAGCATGATTCAGAAATACATGGTAACATCATTGTCACTTTGTATACACATTACTCTGTTTCATTCCTATGAAGGTCAAAGGGGTGACCTCTGATCTGTTTATATTACAACAAATAGAAACAACTTGGGGCTTACCAGGGGCAACCCCAAGTTGTTTCTATTTATTGTAACTCAATCATTAGGGGTGCGGTGCCGTGCTTCTGCCTTTCAATGCCCCTGATTTATCAGATTGCTATTGTTATAAACTCTGATCTGTTTATGTCAGTTACAGCAACCTTAAATAAAAACCAAAAATACATAAATACATAAATACATACATACATACATACATAAATACATACATACATACATACATACATACATACATACATAAATACATACATACATAAATACACACATACATACATACATAGATAAATACATACATACATACATAAATAAATACATACATACATAAATAAATACATAAATACATACATACATACATAGATAAATACATACATACATAAATACATACATACACATAAATACATACATACATAAATACGTACATACATACATACATACACATACATACATACATTAATAAATACATACATACATACATACATACATACATACACACACATACATACATACATACACACACACATACATACATACATACATACATACACACACATACATACATACATACATACATACATACATACATACATACATACACACACATACATACATACATACATACACACACATACATACATACATACACACATACATAAAAACATTTTAGCGTTGCATTAAAGAAATATGCAAAACTGTAAAAAAAAGATTATTTTATTAAAGTTACAAAATAAAGAAATATGTTACTGTAAATACAAAGCCACACATTTTCTTTTAAACTTTATTTCTTTTTAACTTAAAAATAATAATATAGTAATAATAATAATTGTTTTTAAAAAAAAGTTTTTGTTTATTGAAATTTTTTTTTATCTATAGATTGCATAGAAATGTAAAACTATATCAGTCAGGTAGATGCAGGGGTGTGAGCTGAGGTGGTTCGATGAGCCCAGCCGGGGGGTGATCATGTTTGCCGGCTATAAACCTTTAAAAGTCAAAGTTTGGTCACCGCCCTCCGTGTAATTGTATGATTCGGAACGCATATAACGGGCCGGAGATATTTGATGATACCCCTCACGGGGGTAATTCCCGGCATTAATGTATCGGGGAAGAGGAAATTAAATTCGGATGCAGCGAGGACGGTAATCTGACACGGAGACGGATTATCAGGATATGTGACTGCGGAGATGGAACCTTCTGCCCGGATACAGAAAATCCCCAACATCTGCCCGACTCCCCCTGATATCTACCCAGGACTTCACCACCGCTATAGAACTCACAAATACCCCCCCCCTTCCCCTTCCTGCCCCCTTACCTGGTGATCATCATTGCCCCTTTACAGAAGACAGACACGGACGGCATCCTTCTGTAGGCAGGGATGGAATGAGGGACATGGGCACGGTGGCCAAGTGGGGAGGTATCGAGGGAACGGGCGGGGGGGCGCATCATGTGACCGTTCAGAAAATGATCTGCCTTGTCATGGAGATAGGGAACTGCCACTCACTCACTGGCCCTATATGGGTCACCGGAGACCCGGGGCAAGTGTCGGATCTCAGCAGAGGCCATCCTCTTCTTACACTGTGACAGTCAAATGAAAATAGATATTCCAAAATTTCTGTATAGAGCGCAGAGAGGTAATCAGGAGAGTTTTTAGGGTCCTCAGAGACCCGAATGTTAAAGACCAATTTCATTTCCAGTTTAGCTAAATCCATTCTGGGTGCAGCAAAGCGAAAGGTGAACGAGGTCTTTAGGTTTTCTTAAAAAAAGCAGCCACAGCCTGAATAGAAGAGCCTGTCCCCTGCCAGCATGCTGCACAGTGAGACCATTGCTCTTTGTGTGGAAGCAGCGTCTCTCAGCAGGGGTCCATCACCTCCATGGTGAGTCAGAGCGAGAGCTCTCCAATCAGCATGGAGCTTGAGCTTTGCTGATTTCAGAGCTAAAGGTTTGACTCAGTAAGGTGGCATGTCAGACCTTTGCAGAGAGACCACTGCTTCCATATAGAGAGCAAGGTTCCTCCTCTGCAGCATGCTGGCAGGGGGCAGGCTATTGTACTCTGTGGCTGTGGCTGTTTTAGATGGAAAATGAACTATATGACACTGAACACCTGCTGGTTTGATACACCTGGAATGCATTTAGGTCATTTACACTGAGGGGCCAATTGGGCTTCGGAATGTACGATCCCGGCACCTGTAAGAGCTGGGCTCCGGGAGGATGCAATGCCCTTACCAGAGCAAGGGTAGAGAGGGGGAGCGTGAACCTCACATCCTTGGAGGAGCTCACTTTAGCAGGTCACATGGGGAGTGCGGACCTCACATAGCTGGAGGAGGGCACCCTAGGAGGTCACGTGAGGAGCGCAGACCTCACACCACTAGAGGAGGGCACCCTAGGAGGTCATGTGAGGAGCACAGACCTTACATCGCTGGAGGAGGGCACCCTAGGAGGTCACGTGAGGAGCACAGACCTTACATCGCTGGAGGAGGGCACCCTAGGAGGTCACGTGAGGAGCGCAGACCTCACATTACTAGAGGAGGGCACTCTAGGAGGTCACGTGAGGAGCGCAGATCTCACATCACTAGAGGAGGGCACTCTAGGTCACGTGAGGAGCGCAGACCTTACATCGCTGGCGGAGGGCACCCTAGGAGGTCACGTGAGAAGCGCAGACCTCACATCACTAGAGGAGGGCACCCTAGGAGGTCACGTGAGAAGCGCAGACCTTACATCACTGGAGGAGGGAACCTGGGGAGCGCACACCTCACATCCCTAACTGTGCGTTATTACTGGTCTCTGTACTCTGCGTCACACCGATGGCCTCCGTACTCTGCGTCACACCGCTGGCCACTGTACTCTGTGTCACAGCGCTGACCTGGCGGAGTTAAGGCCGGGGCAGGGTAGTGGTTAGGTGGAGCAACTGGTGGCGAGTAACTCTTAAGGCCTGGCTAGTAGCTCAGGACTTGACATTTTGAGCCCTGCTGTAGAGCATATACCATCAGATTGTAATATGTGGGGCCATCTTAAAGGAGATCTTACTAAGACTTACACTTAAATTGTACCCTTGGCACCGGGCCGGTGTGGCTGTACGGGGGGGGGTACATTGAATGGTCATAGTGGCCGATCATCTTTCGGTTCTGTGTTCCTGCGTCTGGATTAACTCTCCCGCCTGCCCCATGTACACCCAGCGAGGGCACACATCCTCTGTAAGCCGTCTCTTCCCGGCAGGCTGCACTAATCTTTTCTTGAAAAGTGATTATCTATACAATGACCCTCCGAGGCCCTTCCAGGGGGTCAGCCGCAGGTCACATGACAGCGGCTCGGCGCCATCACTTGGATACGGCTTCTCTTCCAGTTTAAAGAGGACCCGTCCTGTACTGGCATTGATGACCCCAGCTGTGGGGAAACTACCAATCCCATAATGCCTCTGCTTCTGGGACGCTCTGCCTGTGGCTGTCAGAGTCTTGCAGTGCATCATGGGACTTGTAGTTCCACAACAACTGGCGTGTTGCTTTCCCTCGGCTAAGCAGTAAATTGGGAGAACAGGTGTACGCTAGTCAGTCTGTACTGCATTGGTGCTCTAACACCAGCAGCTTGCTGGCAGGAGGAGACAACACAGAGATGACCTCATCAGTGAGTGCTTCTCCTGCATTGTCCAATCACAGCCTGGGGCGAGGGAGGTGGGACCTGTCTGTATTGTATTGTAGTGGAAGAGGAAAGTGCGGTCACTGGTCCAGCTGTCCCAGGTTTTCACCGGGACAGGTGTCCCCCTGTGGAAGTGAGAGGAAATCTCCTAAGGGGAGAGGAGATCCCCTCTATGAAGATTGTCATTGGAATGTGTCCCCCTTGGAAGACTTGCCTGCATTTCTGTTCTGGTGACAACTGTAACATTTTGGAGTTCCCATTAAATGGCTAGGGTCACTGTGCAAATAGAGAGGGGGAATCTCCCCAGGGGGAACACAGACAGCAATAAAAACCTGATAGGGGCTCTAAACCCTCACTTCCCTGTCCAAAATGCTATAAAGCAGAACAACCCACTTCCTCTGGGCCCAGGTCATCCCGGACAAGCCCCCAACTGGTGACTGTACAGTGAAAGGAGAAGCAGCACAGTGATGATCTCATCTCTCTGTCACTCTGCTCTCTCCTCCTATTAACATTCTTCTTGTCAGCACAAGAGCTGATAGGCTCCTTGTGCTGCTTCTTCATCTCACACTCTGAGCTCTGCTGTACAGGAGCTGTAAGAGGCTCATACCAGGTCACATTAGGGTATGCTGATTGACATTTCATGATGCCTAAAGCAAAGGAGGAACCGCCTATCACAGCCAGTTAACACGCTCATCTCATTTCCATCAAAGCTTTGCAATGAGAGCATTGTAGGACTTGAAGCCCCCTACCGGGTTCTGTATCTGTTCCTTCTTACATGGAGCAATGCCGGGAACAGCTTCCCCTGAATCACAGAGCAGAGTTATATTATCCAGGTTCTGAAGGGGGAGGGGTAAAGGGCGCCCACACACAGGAGTCCAGATTCGAACCCCTGCACCTGTAGAAGGCAGCCGGAGTCATCAGACAGAGATCTTCATTCCACAAGGAAGGTCAATGGAGCCGTTGTGTTGTATCGCATGAGGGTGCTGAGCGGACCACTCCTCTATGTGCAGTTTTATACCCACACGACAGTCCTGCTCAGTTCGCTGGTCGTACGGTTTTACAGCCAGCACTCTACCGCCAGCGTGACATTGATCATAGTTGTCATCTGTTTGTGCCACGGGGGGGCAACTGGCCTAGATGTAGCCGCGCGTTATCGTTACATTGTATCCCTGGGCTGGGGGCTGATTGGACAGAAGATAGCACAACCCTGCGACGCTGTCAGAGGCTGGTAATGGTCAGCTGATAGAGAGCCGTCATCTCCTACTCTGAAAGAGAACCACGTCTGGTGTCACCTTTGTCAGCCTCTTCTGTGCTCCTCCCTGAAAGAGAACTTTCCAAACCACGTCCAATCATCAGACGTCTGGTGTCACCTCCATTAGCCTCTTGTGTGCTCCTCCCTACAAGGGAACTTTGCAAACCACGTCCAATCATCAGACGTCTGGTGTCACCTCCATTAGCCTCTTCTGTGCTCCTCCCTACACGGGAACTTTCCAAACCATGTCCAACCACCAGACGTCTGGTGTCACCTCCATTAGCCTCTTCTGTGCTCCTCCCTACACGGGAACTTTCCAAACCACGTCCAACCACCAGATGTCTGGTGTCACCTTTGTCAGCCTATTCTGTGCTCCTCCCTGAAAGAGAACTTTCCAAACCACGTCCAATCATCAGACGTCTGGTGTCACCTCCATTAGCCTCTTCTGTGCTCCTCCCTACAAGGGAACTTTCCAAACCACCTCCAATCATCAGACGTCTGGTGTCACCTCCATTAGCCTCTTGTGTGCTCCTCCCTACAAGGGAACTTTGCAAACCACGTCCAATCACCAGACGTCTGGTGTCACCTCCATTAGCCTCTTCTGTGCTCCTCCCTACAAGGGAACTTTCCAACCCACGTCCAACGGCGGAAGCAAAGAAGCATGTGCCTAAATGTAAGTATAGCGGATCGGGGGGGCCAGATTGGAGGGGGCATTTCCATTTTCCCAAATTCACCTGAGAAAGTGGACTTAGTTAACGGGCCAAATCGACAATTATTTGGTAATGACAAAAAAGAAATAAGGAGCGGGATGGAATATTTTTTTTGAGGGGTGAAACTCTAACAATGAACGCGGCTTTCATTCGGGAAACTCCATTCATTCCGAAATCGAATGTTAAAATCGAACGACGTTCGTCAAGTCTCTGATCATTATCGAAAGTTCTGGCGAGACTTTTCGTATGAACGTTCCCATGGAACGCTATCAGTGTACGGCCGGCTTCACTGTGACTATATAAGCTATATTTATAAAGCGGTCAGTGTGACATTCACCAAACATTCACTGCGGGTGAATCTCCCTTTTGCATGTGTTTTTTTTAAAATGGCATACACTGCTCGTGAATGTTTGGTGAAAGCCACATTCGCTGCTTAACTACGCTTAACATGCAGAACACCTTTCTCTCGAGTTGCCCCTGTTCACATTTGTACGTCCTACGCCAGGGATGGGCAACTCCGGGCCCTCCAGCTGTTTTGGAACTACAAGTCCCATGAGGCATTGCAAGACTGACGGTTACAGGTACAGAGGCAGAGGCATGCTGGGATTTGTAATTAAAGCACAGCTGGAGGGCCGGAGTTGCCCACACCCGCCCTATGCCCACCCCAAATGTCTTTTTTGGCACCTGTTTACCTGCGTTTTTGCATGCGTTTTTTGGTCTGAAGAACTGCTTTTCATTGGTCGGCTGACGCTTAATACACACGCTTGTAAAAGGCTTTAACAACACTCATGGACGCATGTAAAGACCCGCAACAAATGCCCAAAATACGATAAAATCGGTGATATCGGCCACGAGTGTACAGAGCGAGATTCTCATTGATTTGCAGCACCGGAAATGAATATAGAGGGGGATCTACTTTGATATTGTCAGGGGGCCCTTCTATTTACCGGGCCCTCCACGGGCACGCCGCTGTGACCCTACCTGCCCGCCAGAAGTCAGGGCCGCGTCCCTTGGCGCTGAACCCCAGTAAAGCGTCTTCACCTAGCGCTGGACTGGATGTGAAGTTCAAGTGATAAAAGCTTTAGCCCTTAATCCGATTGTCCCCGATTACTGGGATGGTGGTGATGGCCGGAAGGCACAGGAGTGCGCTCGGGGAGGGGGGGGAGGGGGGAGGAGGCGCCGCTCGCTGATCTGGTGAGGAGTCTAGAACACCTCTCCCCGCAGAAATCCCGCTGATGAGGCGCAATACCAAAATCCAATCAGTCGCGCGTTAACTAACCTTCTCATTCGTGACACCTTGTAATTGGAATCCGGCGGATTTGTGCCGAGGTGCCGCGGAGGGCCGCCGCTCGCCTACATCTTCTCCGGCCGCCCCGGGGATGTGAAAGCGCTAATCTTTTCTTTTGCTGACATGATTACTTAAAGCTGAAGTTTAATCTGCTTATATTTTGTATTCCCTACATCCTTCCTTTCCCCCTGTCATCATCATCATCAACAACAACGTGGTATCGGATTTTCCCGTTTTCATTACATTTCAGATATCATAACCGGGTCTTTGTGCTTCTCTATGCAATGCAGGCAGATCATAGCTGGTGAGAGGAGCTGGCAGAGTGCTGTACATAGCTTCCTGAAAACTGCACACTGCCTCGGCACTGCTCTCGAGAGCCCTGATGCAAGCAGTGGGCTGGCTCTTGGGCGGAGTTATGCAAATATCAAAATGCCTTGATGGGCGGGTGTCAGTCTGGAGGAGTGGGCGGTCCTAGGCAGGCTGCATTTGCATGTTAACGCCCAAAAGTGATGCTGAGGCTCAATGATTGAAGGAAGTGAGATCTGAAGAATGAAAGGGGCAGGGCCGATGACATTCAGATAGAGCCCGCCTCGTTTCTTGGCTGCAGGACATCCAGCATAATCTAGAATTCTAGACTTTTCCTCCCCAGCCTGACTGCCCCTGGTCCTGCCCCTGGTCCTGCCCCTTTCATTCATTGGATTTGAGTTCTTTTAATCACGGAAGCTCAGCATCACATGTGGGTGTTACCTATGCAAATACAGCCTGCCTGGGAACGCCCACTCCTCCAGACTGGCACCTGCCCATCGAGTCATTTTTATATTTGCATAACTCCCCCCAAGAGCCAGCCCACTGCTTGCATCAGAGCTGAGGGCTCTTCAGAATGGTACTGAGGCAGGGTGATGTACTGCACCCTGCCGGCCCCTCCCACCAGCCATGATCTGCCTGCACTGCACGGAGAAGCACAGAGACCCGGTGATGACAATAAGATATGTAATGGAAAGGGTTTATTTTAGAAAATGTATTAGCATGTTGATGGGGAAGGGGGGGGGGGGGGATATAAGCAGATTAAACTTCAGATTTAAAGCAAAACTCCATCCAAAATATTTTTCGGATAGAGCGGGGAAGATTAGATCTTCTTGTCGCTGACTTTGACTCCACTGGGGAGACTTCCCCTTCCACATGGGGACAAGAAATGAGGGACCGGGGAGGGTCACCGGGACACCAATGAAAAACATACATCACTTCCAACCTGTTCCCACTGTACTAGAAAATTTGTCATTGGTGCTGCCCATGTCCGTCATTCCTGCCCCTATCACTGGAACAGGAAGTGAGGGAAATATCTTCTCATGGGGGTCATGGACGAACCTTGGGAGCAAAGAGTCTCCCCAAATCTGCAAAAAAAGGAGCCCTTGATAATTGCCCGGAGCTTTGCCTAGGAGTGCGGAGATCTGAGCTTCCTAACTAACAAAATGTTATTTCTAGGTGGACTGGCCCTTTACATATATAAAGACCAGATTTGCTGTCATCCAGGGGGCCCCCGACACCCCTCATCACCATGGACTGGAAGAGCCGGGAAGGGTCCGGCACTGTGCATGATGTATGAGATTGAGAGGCCCCTCGTTCTGACCCTACGAATGGGTTTTAGGTGGCCCAGATGTGGCCGTGGTACTCACCAGTAGATCAGCGACAGGCCGTCGAATCTCTCCAACTCTTTCCTAAAAGGTCTGAGATATGACATCTCATCCGCCGCGACCCTGGAAGAGCCCGGAGCGCTCAGAGCTGGAAGAGCCAGTCCATGTCTGTGCTCTGTGTCCCTTCCTTAATTCCGTATCATCTCAGCTCTGCCTGTGCTAATCACACAGGATTTCAGGCACACAGAGCCGGGCCCTAATCTCACATCCACATATGACTTCAACACCCCCACCCAACACAACCTTCAGCGACAGGCCGTCGAATCTCTCCAACTCTTTCCTAAAAGGTCTGAGATATGACATCTCATCCGCCGCGACCCTGGAAGAGCCCGGAGCGCTCAGAGCTGGAAGAGCCAGTCCATGTCTGTGCTCTGTGTCCCTTCCTTAATTCCGTATCATCTCAGCTCTGCCTGTGCTAATCACACAGGATTTCAGGCACACAGAGCCGGGCCCTAATCTCACATCCACATATGACTTCAACACCCCCCCCCAATCCAAGCCAACCCACCCACCCATCCCTCCGCTACCTACTTCCCCGACTCTTCCCTGACCAGCTGGCGTTCTGTCCCCTTCTGCCTGCCAGTCAACGGACCTGGAGCAATCGCCTCTGATCAGCTCACGCCGGCGGGGAGAGGGTTAATGGGGTCAAAGGCGGGCAAGTGTACTCTGCATACTACAGGAGATGGTCGGAGACTGCAGACATAGTACAGGAGATGGTCAGAGACTGCAGACATAATACAGGAGATGGTCCGAGACTGCAGACATAGTACAGGAGATGGTCAGAGACTGCAGGTGTTCAGTCTCTTTCAGCCACTTCCTGTCTACATGCATTCGCTCCAGCGTTGGCTACACCTCATTGATCTGGGACATCTTCCCTATGGTGACAACAGTGGATCATAGCTGTGTAATGTGTGTTGGGTTGGCCACTTGTAATCTCTCCCGGAGAACATGTGACAGAGTAACAGTGCAGGAGAGTATTTTGGGAGACAGTTGTCACCCCATGACAGGAAGTGTCTGATGAAGGATTCTCATGTCGGGATCGCCCGGGATTATTATTCTCAAAGTTACAGATTTAAAAATATTGACAAAACTGTTCCCTTATATTCAGTGGAGTCACAAGAGGGGTGCAGGGGGTGTGGCCCGAACCTGGGTGACACCAAAATGACTGACAGTCATTTTGGTG
Source organism: Nanorana parkeri (assembly GCF_000935625.1). Lineage (NCBI taxonomy): Eukaryota > Metazoa > Chordata > Amphibia > Anura > Dicroglossidae > Nanorana > Nanorana parkeri. The sequence goes on along the minus strand of NW_017306615.1, from coordinate 527,790 downwards.
TCACCCCCTCTAAAAAGTCGGGCACACAGTCATGGTCTGAGAGCCCGACAGTGGCAGGAGAGAGGAGGGGACTTGTCGGCATACCTCATCCCTCCAGGTGAACGTCCCCCTCCTCTCAATGAGATGACCATGCATGCACGATGATGTCACGGCGGGGGGGGCGGCCGGGGCCCCCCCCCGC
>NW_017306615.1:500212-527415 GCF_000935625.1 Nanorana parkeri | reverse complement strand
GGGGTGTCAGCCGGTCTCCGCCCCGGGTGACACCCAGCCTCGGGACGCCCCTGCTTATATTATATAAAGCTGAGCTCGGGGCAGATATAAAAGACACATATGAATGCAGCTCTGTGACCATCAATTGTATTTTATAAACATGAGCCGTGTAAGTAACTGAATGGGACCCGCTATCTGCTTCCTGTACAGCAGAGCTCCGAGTGTGAGAGGAGGAAGCAGCACATGGAATCCTTTGGATCACTTACACACCTGTTATTGACTCTGGATCACATATGCTGGTAATGCTGGAACACCCTCCATGCTGCCCCTCACATACAGAACGATTGCTGTAACACTGACAGTCCTAAGAACTTTGACACAACCAGCCCGTGCTGGTTGTGTCAAAGTGATTGGTGGGTCAGGAAGCAGAGAAGGGGCCGCGGGCTACACAGCACTGTGTGCAGACGTTACTATCCTCGTGTCCTCGTGCTGACCCCGTATAGACCTGCGTGCGCTGATCCCGCCCGGGATTACACTCGGCTCAGATTAACATACACTGAGTGAACTTTGACTTTAGCACACTTGCATTGTTTACTGGAAACCAATTCCATCTCACTGAACGCTGGGTTATTGTTCTGGCTCGCGGCATTGCGCCCAGTGAAAGGGAGATGACATTGAGGGGGATTTATCAAAACTGGAGCAGACAGAATCCGGAGCAGCTGCCCATAGCAACCAATCAGCTTCTCTCTTTCATTTTGAAATCTTAAAGGAAATAAAGTCCTGGGACTAGCAGAGAGTCAGAGGCAGCAGAGCCTTAAGGTGCCCATACACTGCTCGATTCTCGTACGAGAATCGGGCGAAATCCCGCGATCGTACGAGAATCGAGCAGTGTGAACGAAGACGTGCGACCGTTTCTACTGTACGGTCGCACGTCTTTTGTCGAACCAACATGCTCGAAAACCCGCCGAGAATCGTACGATTGTCGGCGGGTTTCTAGCCTGCTCGTCTGATAGCTGCGGAACGGGCCGGTGTGCGCACGCGCACACTGCCCGTTCTGCATTGCGGTCATCGGAAGCCTGCCCCTCAGCGGGGCGGGCTTTCGATGATCGCAAGTACGATCTGCCCGTCCAAAGTGGGCAGATCGTACGAGCTTTCAATAAGCATATGACCATTGCAAGACAAAAGTCTTGCGATGGTCGTAAGGTGTATGGGCACCTTTAGATCTCATAGTGCAGATATGCAGCCAGCTACGCGGGCGTCCAAACTTCATAGCACACACTTGGTGTTGATCCCGGAATGTACTTCTTAGTGAACCTGTCACACACTTCCTAGTAATCCCGGAACACACCTGCTGGAAATGATAGAAAATACCTGTCAGTGATTCTGGAACACATCTATACGTGACCTAGGAACACACCTGGTGATGATAGAACACACCTGTTATACTATTTTCCTTTACATACCCTCCCTCTAGTGGTCATTTTGAATTTGATTAGCATCCCTGGCTAATGACTGCTGAGGTAAGCTCAACCCGATGGTGGTCAGAAGATTCAAGTGTTTCTTGACTTCTTGACATTGTCCACACTTCATAGCATGCACTTGTTAGTAATCCTGATGGTGTTGGTAGAAAATACCTGCTGGTGAGGATGGAACACACCTGTATGTGATCCAGGAACAGGCCTGCTGGTGAGGATGGAACACCCCTGTATGTGATCCAGGAACACACCTGCTGGTGAGGATGGAACACACCTGTATGTGATCCAGGAACACACCTGTATGTGATCCAGGAACACACATGTATGTGATCCAGGAACACACCTGTATGTGATCCAGGAACACACCTGCTGGTGATAATAGAACCCACCTGTATGTGATCCTGGAACACACCTGCTGGTGATGATAGAACACACCTGTATGTGATCCTGGAACACACCTGCTGGTGATGATAGAACCCACCTGTATGTGATCCTGGAACACACCTGCTGGGGGTGATAGAACCCACCTGTATGTGATCCTGGAACACACCTGCTGGGGGTGATAGAACCCACCTGTATGTGATCCTGGAACACACCTGCTGGGGGTGATAAAACCCACCTGTATGTGATCCTGGAACACACCTGCTGGGGGTGATAAAACACACCTGTATGTGATCCTGGAACACACCTGCTGAGGATGCTAGAACACACCTGTATGTGATCCTGGAACACACCTGCTGAGGATGCTAGAACACACCTGTATGTGATCCTGGAACACACCTGCTGGGGGTGATAGAACACACCTGTATGTGATCCTGGAACACGCCTGAAGTTATTTGTGACGTGAACTTTTTCCCCATGCTTGCTCCTCCATACTGTGTATATAATCTATGTTCCTGTTACATGAGCTCCCCCTAGTGGTCACCTTTATATCAGGGAATCTGATTAGCATCCCCGGCCAATGACTGCTGAGCTAGGAATGACTGAGGGCCCGTGCACACCTCTCCGGTGCGTCGCAGTTCATTTTGAAGGCCCTCCCCAGTGCGTTGTGGTGCGTTTGCTGCATTGCCCCAAAACGCCGCATGTCCCTTATTTTGGACATTTTGGCGCAGTGCCAGTTTTTATTTATTTGAATTCGACTTCCTTAAGAAAACACATGTGAATGCACCGGGGCGCCCAGGTCTGCACTGGGCCCCTGTGTATTGAAGGGCCCCAGGGGATGGCGGTTTCCAGCGGCGCTCGGCTCTCTGCGCGGTGAGCAGATGTTCCCATAATCCCCGGTGACGGCAGAACACAAGGACATGGCCGCTCTCCAAGGTCTCCCAGCCGGATTATCTCCAGACACAACATGAGCTCCATGTGACCCGAGCAATGAGACAGATGGCATCCTGCTGAACACCGCCGATCGCCGGGATTAACCTTTCACCTCGTTTGCACGCTGACGCCCCTTTTACATCGTGTGCTGCAACATGGCGTGCAAGGAGAGAGGTGAGAGAAGGGGTGGAGGAGCTGGGCCAGCACAGACGGTAGTTAGATGCTCCCAGAAGAGGAGAGGGCTGTGGCATGTGAGGAGGGAGGTGAGAGGAGGGATGGAGGAGCTGGGCCAGCACAGATAGTAATTAGATGCTCCCAGAAGAGGAGAGGGCTATGGCGTGCAAGGAGGGAGGTGAGAGGAGGGATGGAGGAGCTGGGCCAGCACAGACAGTAATTAGATGCTCCCAGAAGAGGAGAGGGCGTTGGCGTGTGAAGAGGGAGGTGAGAGGAGGGGTGGAGGAGCTGGGCCAGCATAGACAGTAATTAGATGCTCCCAGAAGAGGAGAGGGCGTTGGCGTGCAATGTGGGAGGTGAGAAGAGGGGTGGAGGAGCTGGGCCAGCGCAGAGAGTAACTAGATGCTCCCAGAAGAGGAGAGGGCTTTGGCGTGCGAAGAGGGAGGTGAGAGGAGGGGTGGAGGAGCTGGGCCAGCATAGACAGTAATTAGATGCTCCCAGAAGAGGAGAGGGCGTTGGCGTGCAATGTGGGAGGTGAGAAGAGGGGTGGAGGAGCTGGGCCAGCGCAGAGAGTAACTAGATGCTCCCAGAAGAGGAGAGGGCTATGGCATGCAAGGAGGGAGGTGAGAGGAGGGATGGAGGAGCTGGGCCAGCACAGACAGTAATTAGATGCTCCCAGAAGAGGAGAGGGCTATGGCGTGCAATGTGGGAGGTGAGAAGAGGGGTGGAGGAGCTGGGCCAGCGCAGAGAGTAACTAGATGCTCCCAGAAGAGGAGAGGGCTTTGGCGTGCGAAGAGGGAGGTGAGAGGAGGGGTGGAGGAGCTGGGCCAGCGCAGAGAGTAATTAGATGCTCCCAGAAGAGGAGAGGGCTATGGCATGCAAGGAGGGAGGAGGGGCCATGCTAGGGAAATGGAGAAAAGACAATCTGCAGGGGGGCCACAGGCAATATTGGTGACTGGCCCATTGCCCCCTGCCGGAATTTTTCGGGCACAGCCTCCACAGTACAGCTCCTCTTATGTGGGTGATTCACAGTAAAGCTGCCGGCGTAGGACGGACATTCCGCATATGTACAGCTGTGTCCAGTAGGAGGCAGTGTGCACCAGCTCTGATTGAAGCTGTGTGTTCCCTGGCTCTGTGCTGGTTTCGGTAGAGATTTCGGAGGTGGCACACCCCGGGGAGAGGACGGTGAGGTCCCCATAGCCGGATGAACTGGTTCTGCATTGGGAGGCTGATTTGTCACCTCGCATTCCACCACCATCCTCGTCACATGGGAGCCGGAGCTTTATCAGGTCACAAGTTCAGCGGCTTCAATCCCATCAAATGGAAAACCGCCCAACCGATCGGCGCCCTGTATCCGAGGAGCGACCAAATGGCGTCCTGTATCCGAGGAGCAATCGCGCCGTCCTGTATCCGAGGAGTAACCGATCGGCATCCTGTATCCGAGGAGCAACCGTTCACCATCCTGTATCCGAGGAGAGACCGATCAGCGTCCTGTATCCGAGGAGAGACCGTTCACCATCCTGTATCCGAGGAGAGACCGTTCACGATCCTGTATCCGAGGAGAGACCGATCAGCGTCCTGTATCCGAGGAGAGACCGATCAGCGTCCTGTATCTGAGGAGCGATCGCACCGTCCTGTATCCGAGGAGCAACCGTTCGCCGTCCTGTATCCGAGGAGAGACCGATCAGCGTCCTGTATCCGAGGAGAGACCGATCAGCGTCCTGTATCTGAGGAGCGATCGCGCCGTCCTGTATCCGAGGAGAGACCGATCAGCGTCCTGTATCCGAGGAGAGACCGATCAGCGTCCTGTATCTGAGGAGCGATCGCACCGTCCTGTATCCGAGGAGCAACCGTTCGCCGTCCTGTATCCGAGGAGAGACCGATCAGCGTCCTGTATCCGAGGAGAGACCGATCAGCGTCCTGTATCTGAGGAGCGATCGCACCGTCCTGTATCCGAGGAGAGACCGATCAGCGTCCTGTATCCGAGGAGAGACCGATCAGCGTCCTGTATCTGAGGAGCGATCGCACCGTCCTGTATCCGAGGAGCAACCGTTCGCCGTCCTGTATCCGAGGAGCAACCATGTTGTCCTGTATCCGAGGAGAGACCGATCCGCGTCCTGTATCCGAGGAGCAACCGATCGCCGCCCCCGCTGCCATCTTGGAGGTGGAGCGCTTGACGTCACATGCCGGTGATGTCACATGCAGTGGCCATATCGCCATCTTTGAGTATATCTTGGTATACACCAAGATGGCAGCACCCGAACATATGGGCGCCTTCATCTTTGGTGTATATCTAGACACACTCAAAGATGGCGGTGCGCAAGCGCAGAATGCCCTGGCGTTCGGCATGACCGCCGCTCGTTCTGTGTGCAGTTTCGGATTCAAAGGCTCGTTGCCTCCGAATCCGAAACAGCAGAAACATTTGTTTTCTTTGATGAAACGAATGGAAATGTTTTTCGCTTTAATTTGTTTCGTCAGAAAGCTTTCTTTTTTTTTTTTGCCTACTACCGATGTGATTTTTGGTGAAAAGGGATAAAGGTCGACTTTAGGTAAAAAAAAGTTCAAAAATAAAAAAAAAATACCGTAAGCCATAAAATGAGGATTTTTCAACAATAATACCCTGTTTCCCCGAGAATAAGACCTAGTATTATTTTTGGGAATTGCTAAAATATAAGACCTACCCCGAAAATAAGACCTAGTTGTGACCATTACCAGGGCCGGTGGTGGCATAAGGGGGAACTTGAAGAGCAGTGGGATGGAATCAGCGGTGCCAACGAAGCCAGTGCTAGAGGAAGCGAGGCGGCACCGGAGTGAGCAGAGCCGCATAAGCCGATGCTGCCTCTATAGCGCCGACTCCTGTTACAGGCGGAGTGATACCAAATGCACTCCGCCTGTGAGGAATCCATAGTGAAAGTGCGCTTCGCTCATTCTGGCCAGCGATTGGTTAGCAAATTGCTCTTGGAAAGGTACGGCACCCCTAATTGCCCTGATCACCATATTTTTGTACATGAATACATGTAGACTTAGTGTCGATTGTTGTACATTAAAAAAAAAAAATAAGACCTACCTCGAAAATAAAACCTAGTGTGTTTTTTTGAGCCAAAAAAAATATAAGACAGTGTCTTATTTTCGGGGAAACACAGTGTAACAAAGAACCACAACCAAGCCATCAAGTGAGAAATGTTCAACATATAATATAATGATAATAATAATATAACACAAAAAAAAGACAATAAACAAACCATAAAGTGACCGTTTTTAACAATAAATATTGGAGAGAAAAAAAAATGCTTTCACAATAATGTAAGAATAACATAAAACATGAAGTGATCACTTTAAACAATAAATATTGTTAAAAAACAAACAAACAAACATAAAGTTATAAATTCTTTAACAATAAATAATGTACGAATAAAATAAACAAAACACGAAGTGAGACATTTTTTACAATAAAAAATGTAACAAAACAAAACAAACCTAAAGTGAGAAAATGTAACAACAATGTAACAAAAAAATTAACAATGTAGCAAAAAGAAAAGTCTCTGAGTGTGTTACTTTTCGCCTTTTGTGTTTATTTGTCTGTAACCACCGCTGTGTGTGAATGACGTCAAGCAATGCACCAGAACCCTTTTATGAATGAAGGTCCTCAGCGCCTGTTCTATACATTTCACCGCCCACAATCCTCCTGTGGTTATAGGTGTTTACATTCACATATAAGAGCGCAGCGTCTACTTGGTTTTTTATTTTTGGTACACAACACGTATTTAGAGCAAATCTTTCATATATTTTTAATATAAAAAAAATAATGTTTTGTCTGGGGGAGATCCAACATAGAGTTATAATTACCTTGACCCGCAGGCAGCAGACATGCCCCTCTACTTCCCTGCAGTGGTGGAATGTGGGTGGGCCCTTCATGTTGTATAACGTAGAAGCAGTGGTGGCCACTGGAACTGCACTGCACGTGATGATGTCAGCGAAAGGGACAGCGACATGTAGGACGGGATTTACCTCCTCGGCTAAGGAGACTCAGAAATGTGGAGGTATTGCATCCAGGTGTCATTATTTTTTTATCCATTTTTTACTTAACTAGCCATCACACAGGGCAGCTAACTATCCCCTGTGTGATAGCAATTGGAGGTGACAGGTTCTCTTTATTGACCCTGTCACCTCCAATACAGGAGTTCTAGCACAGCACTGTGCTGGAACTCTTGTGACAGGGGAAGAGCACAGCTCTCCTCTCTCGCCGGGAGGACACAGCATGGAGAGAAGTAGGTGCAAGGGGAGGGGGGACGGACGGACGGACGGACAGGCTGCAGTCTGATTACAAGTGATCTTGGCGACATCGCCGGCATCACTTGTAAAGAAACAAGCGGCTTCCTCCATTCTTCATTTAGCCCGGAATGCCATTCGGGTCTGGGAGCCATGTACATATATTGGTAAAGCTGAGGCTCCCAGACCCGAATGGCATTTTGCAATTTGGAAATTTGGATCCCGAATGCCATTGGGGTCTGGGAGCCTCAGCTTTAGTATTAGTATCTATATATGGGTCTTCTGTGGTATTCACAACGAATATTCATGAACTCATCCGAAACTAACAAAAATTCGGATTTCGTCTGAATCCAAAACCTGAACCGAATTTAATTTCGGACCCGAATCCCGAAATAACAAAATATCCGAACCAAATTTTTCTGCCCCTTACGTGTCTAGGAAACACCATAATTCCTTGGAACCAACAGGGAGGAAGACTGGAGGACTGCCGACTAAAGACGTGGATTTGTCTTTGTTAAATCATTCCCTGCAAAAACATTTTAATCTACCAGGGGGCGGGGGGAGGGGGGGCATTTAATTTTTGGGGCCAGCCCAGAGTTGGGTTTTGAAGGAGGCACTGGCAGGTGCCAGTAGGCTCTAATGTCTGCGGGCAGTTATACACTTCCTCTGTTATAAATGTCAGTGACAACTATAAACAATGACAGTATCTTCTGTACAGAGGTGACACACTAGCCTACAGTCATGAATGAAGACTAATTCCCAGTAACCTTGTACAAACCACTGAGTCCAGCCCAGTGCTTGGCCTGTGTGTGTCTGGGAGCTCTCGGCAGGCAATATGCGATCGCTGACTCTCAGTATTTGCTTTGTATTACAGAAACAAAGGATCTCTGTGACTCCGGTGGATGTGTGTACATAATACCTGCTTGTCGCAATGACTGTTTATTTCTATAGCACACAATACGTACTTAGAGGAATTCTTCATCCCGGGATGAGATTTCATAAGTCGCCTCCAGTCACTTCGGGAGCTTCACATCAATGCATCATGCTTGGGATGGTGGCTGTCCCACAATGCATTGGTGTACTCCACCTGTAGATGCAGATATATATATATATATTGTGCACAGTAGAGAAGGGACTGGTCAGAGAGGGATCACATGACACAGTTGGCCAGAAAGAGATCATTTTGCCTAGTTGGGCAGAGGGATCATTTTGACTTAAATGACCTGAGAGGGATCACTTTCACTTGGTTGACCAGAGAGGTATCACTTTGACACAGTTGGCCAGAGAGGGATCACTTTGACACAGTTGACCAGAGAGGGATCACTTTGACACAGTTGACCAGAGAGCGATCACTTTGATGCAGTTGGCCAGAGAGCGATCACTTTGATGCAGTTGGCCAGAGAGGGATCATTTGATGCAGTTGACCAGAGAGGGATCATTTGATGCAGTTGACCAGAGAGGGATCACTTTGACACAGTTGACCCCAGAGCGATCACTTTGACACAGTTGACCAGAGAGGTATCACTTTGATGCAGTTGGCCAGAGAGGTATCACTTTGACACAGTTGGCCAGAGAGTGATCACTTTGACACAGTTGACCAGAGAGGGATCACTTTGACACAGTTGACCAGAGAGCGATCACTTTGACACAGTTGACCAGAGAGCGATCACTTTGATGCAGTTGACCAGAGAGGGATCACTTTGATGCAGTTGACCAGAGAGGGATTATTTGATGCAGTTGACCAGAGAGGGATCACTTTGATGCAGTTGAACAGAGAGCGATCACTTTGATGCAGTTGACCAGAGAGGGATCACTTTGATGCAGTTGGCCAGAGAGCGATCACTTTGATGCAGTTGACCAGAGAGGGATCACTTTGATGCAGTTGACCAGAGAGCGATCACTTTGACACAGTTGACCAGAGAGCGATCACTTTGATGCAGTTGACCAGAGAGCGATCACTTTGATGCAGTTGACCAGAGAGGGATCACTTTGATGCAGTTGAACAGAGAGCGATCACGTTGATGCAGTTGACCAGAGAGCGATCACTTTGATGCAGTTGGCCAGAGAGGGATCACTTTGACGCAGTTGACCAGAGAGGGATCACTTTGATGCAGTTGAACAGAGAGCGATCACGTTGATGCAGTTGACCAGAGAGGGATTATTTGATGCAGTTGGCCAGCGAGGGATCACTTTGACGCAGTTGACCAGAGAGGGATCACTTTGATGCAGTTGAACAGAGAGCGATCACGTTGATGCAGTTGACCAGAGAGGGATTATTTGATGCAGTTGGCCAGCGAGGGATCACTTTGACGCAGTTGACCAGAGAGGGATCACTTTGATGCAGTTGAACAGAGAGCGATCACGTTGATGCAGTTGACCAGAGAGGGATTATTTGATGCAGTTGGCCAGCGAGGGATCACTTTGACGCAGTTGACCAGAGAGGGATCACTTTGATGCAGTTGAACAGAGAGCGATCACGTTGATGCAGTTGACCAGAGAGGGATTATTTGATGCAGTTGGCCAGCGAGGGATCACTTTGACGCAGTTGACCAGAGAGGGATCACTTTGATGCAGTTGAACAGAGAGCGATCACGTTGATGCAGTTGACCAGAGAGGGATTATTTGATGCAGTTGGCCAGCGAGGGATCACTTTGACGCAGTTGACCAGAGAGGGATCACTTTGATGCAGTTGAACAGAGAGCGATCACGTTGATGCAGTTGACCAGAGAGGGATTATTTGATGCAGTTGGCCAGCGAGGGATCACTTTGACGCAGTTGACCAGAGAGGGATCACTTTGATGCAGTTGAACAGAGAGCGATCACGTTGATGCAGTTGACCAGAGAGGGATTATTTGATGCAGTTGGCCAGCGAGGGATCACTTTGACGCAGTTGACCAGAGAGGGATCACTTTGATGCAGTTGAACAGAGAGCGATCACGTTGATGCAGTTGACCAGAGAGGGATTATTTGATGCAGTTGGCCAGCGAGGGATCACTTTGACGCAGTTGACCAGAGAGGGATCACTTTGATGCAGTTGAACAGAGAGCGATCACGTTGATGCAGTTGACCAGAGAGGGATTATTTGATGCAGTTGGCCAGCGAGGGATCACTTTGACGCAGTTGACCAGAGAGGGATCACTTTGATGCAGTTGAACAGAGAGCGATCACGTTGATGCAGTTGACCAGAGAGGGATTATTTGATGCAGTTGGCCAGCGAGGGATCACTTTGACGCAGTTGACCAGAGAGGGATCACTTTGATGCAGTTGAACAGAGAGCGATCACGTTGATGCAGTTGACCAGAGAGGGATTATTTGATGCAGTTGGCCAGCGAGGGATCACTTTGACGCAGTTGACCAGAGAGGGATCACTTTGATGCAGTTGAACAGAGAGCGATCACGTTGATGCAGTTGACCAGAGAGGGATTATTTGATGCAGTTGGCCAGCGAGGGATCACTTTGACGCAGTTGACCAGAGAGGGATCACTTTGATGCAGTTGAACAGAGAGCGATCACGTTGATGCAGTTGACCAGAGAGGGATTATTTGATGCAGTTGGCCAGCGAGGGATCACTTTGACGCAGTTGACCAGAGAGGGATCACTTTGATGCAGTTGAACAGAGAGCGATCACGTTGATGCAGTTGACCAGAGAGGGATTATTTGATGCAGTTGGCCAGCGAGGGATCACTTTGACGCAGTTGACCAGAGAGGGATCACTTTGATGCAGTTGAACAGAGAGCGATCACGTTGATGCAGTTGACCAGAGAGGGATTATTTGATGCAGTTGGCCAGCGAGGGATCACTTTGACGCAGTTGACCAGAGAGGGATCACTTTGATGCAGTTGAACAGAGAGCGATCACGTTGATGCAGTTGACCAGAGAGGGATTATTTGATGCAGTTGGCCAGCGAGGGATCACTTTGACGCAGTTGACCAGAGAGGGATCACTTTGATGCAGTTGAACAGAGAGCGATCACGTTGATGCAGTTGACCAGAGAGGGATTATTTGATGCAGTTGGCCAGCGAGGGATCACTTTGACGCAGTTGACCAGAGAGGGATCACTTTGATGCAGTTGAACAGAGAGCGATCACGTTGATGCAGTTGACCAGAGAGGGATTATTTGATGCAGTTGGCCAGCGAGGGATCACTTTGACGCAGTTGACCAGAGAGGGATCACTTTGATGCAGTTGAACAGAGAGCGATCACGTTGATGCAGTTGACCAGAGAGGGATTATTTGATGCAGTTGGCCAGCGAGGGATCACTTTGACGCAGTTGACCAGAGAGGGATCACTTTGATGCAGTTGAACAGAGAGCGATCACGTTGATGCAGTTGACCAGAGAGGGATTATTTGATGCAGTTGGCCAGCGAGGGATCACTTTGACGCAGTTGACCAGAGAGGGATCACTTTGATGCAGTTGAACAGAGAGCGATCACGTTGATGCAGTTGACCAGAGAGGGATTATTTGATGCAGTTGGCCAGCGAGGGATCACTTTGACGCAGTTGACCAGAGAGGGATCACTTTGATGCAGTTGAACAGAGAGCGATCACGTTGATGCAGTTGACCAGAGAGGGATTATTTGATGCAGTTGGCCAGCGAGGGATCACTTTGACGCAGTTGACCAGAGAGGGATCACTTTGATGCAGTTGAACAGAGAGCGATCACGTTGATGCAGTTGACCAGAGAGGGATTATTTGATGCAGTTGGCCAGCGAGGGATCACTTTGACGCAGTTGACCAGAGAGGGATCACTTTGATGCAGTTGAACAGAGAGCGATCACGTTGATGCAGTTGACCAGAGAGGGATTATTTGATGCAGTTGGCCAGCGAGGGATCACTTTGACGCAGTTGACCAGAGAGGGATCACTTTGATGCAGTTGAACAGAGAGCGATCACGTTGATGCAGTTGACCAGAGAGGGATTATTTGATGCAGTTGGCCAGCGAGGGATCACTTTGACGCAGTTGACCAGAGAGGGATCACTTTGATGCAGTTGAACAGAGAGCGATCACGTTGATGCAGTTGACCAGAGAGGGATTATTTGATGCAGTTGGCCAGCGAGGGATCACTTTGACGCAGTTGACCAGAGAGGGATCACTTTGATGCAGTTGAACAGAGAGCGATCACGTTGATGCAGTTGACCAGAGAGGGATTATTTGATGCAGTTGGCCAGCGAGGGATCACTTTGACGCAGTTGACCAGAGAGGGATCACTTTGATGCAGTTGAACAGAGAGCGATCACGTTGATGCAGTTGACCAGAGAGGGATTATTTGATGCAGTTGGCCAGCGAGGGATCACTTTGACGCAGTTGACCAGAGAGGGATCACTTTGATGCAGTTGGCCAGAGAGGGAGCACTTTGACGCAGTTGGCCAGAGAGCAATCACTTTGATGCAGTTGGCCAGAGAGGGAGCACTTTGACGCAGTTGGCCAGAGAGGGATTATTTGATGCAGTTGGCCAGAGAGGGATCACTTTGACGCAGTTGGCCAGAGAGGGATTATTTGATGCAGTTGGCCAGAGAGGGATCACTTTGATGCAGTTGGCCAGAGAGGGATTATTTGATGCAGTTGGCCAGTAAATGACACAAACCTGTTTAGTGAATGTGAGGCGAGTCAGTTAGTTTTCAGGGGAATCACTTTGGTGGGATCACTTTGACACCGTTGGCCAGCTTGAACATATATTGTAATATGTGTGAATAAAGAATCACTGTTGATTTGCAGAATCTTGCTAGAAATATAAGTGTGTGTGTCTGTGTGCAGAGGGTTCATTCAGAATGTTCAGTGTATATTGGTGTCGGTCGGTTGGAGCCTCTTTACCCGAGAGGCTGGTGTAGCGCTGTGAGATCCGGGTACCCCAGTTATCAGGGTGAATATTTTTGCAGTGACTCACACTCAGCCTTCAATGTAAATTGTTCCAGCTGTGGGTTGTTTATAAAGCTGCCGGGCCGCATCCCAGCCCTCTCCACCCTCCAGCACTGCATAGTTCTCATTTCCACTGAAATCGTACTGACTCGCCCCACAAACAGGTCTGTGTCATTCACTTACTTATAGGGAAATGTACTCACTGCTGTGCAAATGTAACAGTTTGAAGTATTTAATGTATTTTACAAAGATCACAATATTCCCCCTGACAAAGCCACATAGTATATACAGTGTATGTGCACCAAATGTCTTCACAAACCCTGATATCACCATGCAAAAGCAGCAGTGACATTGCCAGTGTGCTGCACATAGCCTGTGCAGAGAGCAGTGCTGTGGGAGGGGCCCCGCAACTCCACCCACTACAGGCTGCCTGCAGGGAACGACAGGAGGAGGCGGCGACAAGACCAGTCACCCTGCACAAGGAGAGAGCAGCAGTGAGCAGTCTTTATTGCAGGAGGGGGCGGAGACAAGACCAGTCACACGCCAACGTGTTACACCAATTTTCATATGAATAAAATATTATGTTTTATTAACTGCCGTAGTAGAAAAACGGCCGGCCCGGAGCTGTCTAGATCGGAGCGGGCGTCTATAGACGTTAAATACCACCAAAATAAAGCTCTATCTGTCCCCAAAAAATGGTATAAAATTTATTTCAGTACAGCGTTGCATGACGGAATAAACATCAGTCAAAGTACCGCAGCGCTGAATACTGAAAAATGGCCTGGCCAGGAAGGGGGTCTAAACACCTGGTCTTGAAGTGGTTAAACTATGAGGTCTGGTGTTGCACCAAGCACTTTAAAAGCACCATTTTCTTGCTTTTTATATGTATCTTCACTGTGAGGGGTGTGGTACAGGTGCGTTGGAGGGACCACCAAATATAGATTACTATCTACACTCAACTCTACAATACTGCAACTATCAACTCTACAATACTACAACTATCAACTCTACAATACTACAACTATCAACTCTACAATACTACAACTATCAACTCTACAATACTGCAACTATCAACTCTACAATACTACAACTATCAACTCTACAATACCGCAACTATCAACTCTACAATACCGCAACTATCAACTCTACAATACTGCAACTATCAACTCTACAATACTACAACTATCAACTCTACAATACTACAACTATCAACTCTACAATACTACAACTATCAACTCTACAATACCGCAACTATCAACTCTACAATACCGCAACTATCAACTCTACAATACTGCAACTATCAACTCTACAATACTACAACTATCAACTCTACAATACTACAACTATCAACTCTACAATACTACAACTATCAACTCTACAATACCGCAACTATCAACTCTACAATACCGCAACTATCAACTCTACAATACTGCAACTATCAACTCTACAATACTACAACTATCAACTCTACAATACTACAACTATCAACTCTACAATACTACAACTATCAACTCTACAATACCGCAACTATCAACTCTACAATACCGCAACTATCAACTCTACAATACTGCAACTATCAACTCTACAATACTACAACTATCAACTCTACAATACTACAACTATCAACTCTACAATACTACAACTATCAACTCTACAATACCGCAACTATCAACTCTACAATACCGCAACTATCAACTCTACAATACTGCAACTATCAACTCTACAATACTACAACTATCAACTCTACAATACTACAACTATCAACTCTACAATACTACAACTATCAACTCTACAATACTGCAACTATCAACTCTACAATACTGCAACTATCAACTCTACAATACTACAACTATCAACTCTACAATACTGCAACTATCAACTCTACAATACTACAACTATCAACTCTACAATACTGCAACTATCAACTCTACAATACTACAACTATCAACTCTACAATACTGCAACTATCAACTCTACAATACTACAACTATCAACTCTACAATACTGCAACTATCAACTCTACAATACTACAACTATCAACTCTACAATACTGCAACTATCAACTCTACAATACTACAACTATCAACTCTACAATACTGCAACTATCAACTCTACAATACTACAACTATCAACTCTACAATACTGCAACTATCAACTCTACAATACTACAACTATCAACTCTACAATACTGCAACTATCAACTCTACAATACTACAACTATCAACTCTACAATACTACAACTATCAACTCTACAATACTACAACTATCAACTCTACAATACCGCAACTATCAACTCTACAATACCGCAACTATCAACTCTACAATACTACAACTATCAACTCTACAATACTACAACTATCAACTCTACAATACCGCAACTATCAACTCTACAATACCGCAACTATCAACTCTACAATACTGCAACTATCAACTCTACAATACTACAACTATCAACTCTACAATACTACAACTATCAACTCTACAATACTGCAACTATCAACTCTACAATACCGCAACTATCAACTCTACAATACCGCAACTATCAACTCTACAATACTGCAACTATCAACTCTACAATACTACAACTGTCAACTCTACAATACTACAACTATCAACTCTACAATACTACAACTATCAACTCTACAATACTACAACTATCAACTCTACAATACTACAACTATGCTACAATGCGCTACAATGTTTTACACTCCAGCACTACAACTGCTGACACTACAACATCACAACAATAAACACTACAACTATCTAGCAGTGAAGGAGGGTAGAATATAGCAACATGGAAAACGGTTATTACAATTGTGCTAAGATTTAATTGGCTGCCATGGACAACGCCTCCATTCTTTTCAGCCTTCCACTTGTTATAAATCAGCTCCATTGTTTCCCCCTCTGTCAGCGTAGCCAGAAATCTCGCTGTTTCCCTCTGTTTGTGTTTAGACCTTCCAAGTTTTCTTCTAAATATCCCAATTTTCCATCTGTGTCTGATTCATGGCAGGAAAACATGAACCGTTTCCAGGACATCTTGTAAGCGATCTGCTTCTCGTTTAGAATTATAAGACAAATATTTTTGCTCCCACCATAGGAAATAATTATGTGTGAAATGCCACACTAAGCCGGTAATCATCTTCAGCTATAGCTGGTGAGGCTCCTTCTCAATGTTCTGGGGTTGGGACTACTAATGCACCCCGGCCATGTATATATTCTAGGAGTATGTATTATAATACACTGCTTTCTAGAATCGCTGAACGGCTTCATAGCCTGAGACATGGACCTTAATGTGTATCTAAACAAAAGAACAACATTTTAATATATGGCAGCTTACCAGTCCATAGATGAGGTGGCTGCATTAGTTTTCGTTTTCAAGTTTTTATCCTTTTTGTTCACTGGATGATCCTGCCAGGAACACACTTCCTGTCCTAGGATGACAACCGTCGCTGTACTGTACCTATGGAGGAGCAGCGTTGTCACTCTAGGACAAAATGAAATAATACACACCTCCTCTTCTTCTCCATAACATAGGGGACGGTGTTCTGCAGTTCACAGAGGCGAACTGGAGGGGGATGATAAGATACTTATCAATGTATTGGTCCCACTCTGAAGCACACTGCCCACTTCCAGCCACCCTTGACATTCCTACTTTCAGGACGGGCATTCCCAGACCATGCCAACTTTCTGGTGTGGTCCCACCCCTAAATATGTGGGTACAATCCACTTACAGCTTCGGTCCCCTTAGCTAATACCCTTTTGATTGTGCATGCTTATTAACTCAAAGAGACATAGTATCTTGGGGACAGAGGTCCGAGATGTGGGACTGTCCCGGCAAATCCAGGGCAGTTGACATACATGTGATAGCACTGCTTGAGATTTCATAATCATAATCAGCATTTGAGATAGCTTAAAAACCTTTTGACTTTAATGACATGTTAAGGCAAAGGATGTACAGAGGCAACTTTAGCATTCCATCAATGCCCTTAATGTTACAAGATGCGTGCCACTGACTTCGATTTAAATGTTATCAACACTTTGTTTTTTTTGCATTGATAAGTTGCAGAGATCACACAGCTTCCCTCCCGGCTATTTTATGTGTGTCGACTTAGGGAAGGCAGTCTTGGAATGTGACCTTCACTTCTGCATAGATGCCAAGGTTGACAAATATCAAAATTACTAGTGTTACATACTCTGGAATCTGCCCCATCCAGAAATACAGCCTGTGCACAAATCCTAAGAATAACAAGCAAAGTGCAGCTGCAGTACCGCTTTCTAGCCACTAGGTGCCTCTGCACTGGTCTCTGATGATAGCAGGCCTATATTCTCTCTCAATCAAAGGACAAAGCAGACCATGTAGTTCCTATGGAAATTCGGATTCAGACACATACAGATGCATTTGGATTCGGAAATTCGGATGTGTCCAAATTTCAGAAAATTTGTCCGAATTTTGATTCGGAAAGAAACAAATCGCACATGTCTAATATTGATAAGGAATGCAAAACACACAGAGAAGTCGCCCCATTTTTATTGTCTGTCTGAGCACGTCACCTCAACTTCAGACACCAACTGCCTAAAAGTGCATCCTCCATGAGGAAGTGACTACAGGGGCATAGCTTGTACCGCTTGCTTTATTCCTCTGGTTTACTGCATGAAAATGAAGATTTTAACAGAACCCCGTGGTCATCCACCAGGCCCCAGGCTCCTGCCTAGGTTGTCTTATGGATGATCCGGTGTTGTGTCGAAAGTGCAAACTTATCGAGTTGTGGGACCGCATGACTTCCGGTTTCCTCAGAACTACGAGGTTTGCACACAAAACATGTTGTGCATGAGCGCCATCCACGGAATTGCCCTATACACATAGACCACAGCAATAAATTAATAAAATGATGTAGGATGACAGTAAGCCAGCACGTTCTTTATCTCAGGTGCCCCACTCAATATGGCCGCCGCTTGAGTGGGGCACCTGAGATAAAGAACGTGCTGGCTTACTGTCATCCTACATCATTTTATAACTGTATTGCTGTGGTCTATGTGTATAGGGCAATGCAGTGGATGGCGCTCGTGCACAACATAGTTTGTGTGCAAACCTCGTAGTTCTGAGGAAACCGGAAGTCATGCGGTCCCACAACTCGATAAGTTCGTACTTTTGACACATCACCGGCTCAACCTGAATGTAAAGGAGGAAATGTCAAACTTCAGGAAGCTTTGTTGGACAGCTACAACAAGGGAAACGCATGCTAACAAGTTACAACAATCTAGTAATACCCCTTCCTGGTGAGACCAACTTCTCTCAGTCACTTGGAAACTTTGATATGAATCAGGACGGTTGATGAGTAAAAGATAGACAAGTGACAGGACCATAACAGCCACAGCAAACCTGCACTGACATCATCAAACTGGTTTAATAAGCCTGAGGGAAGAGCACAAGAGGCAGTACAAAGACATGGGAGGAGGAGGAGATGTGTGCGACATCTTCATAATAAACCCATAAAATAGGAAGAAGTGATGCATCGCCCAGCTTGCTCTGTCACCGAAAGCTGACACCAGGGAGTAGTCAGCCTCGGCTCCTATTGTTCACATTCTTCACTCAAAACCCAATTAAGAAGACATAAAAAGAATCTTGTGGGAAAATACTTTTGTGTCATCATCTGCACATATTTAGACTTCCCTTCCCTTACACAGTCACATTGTCAGTGGATTCTGAACCTTTTAGACCAGCGGTGGTCAATGTGCTAGCTAGGGGGCATCAAATGCATCAAAGGGAAGTCCATAATATTCAGTGTAAGTTATTCTACAGAAAACCGTCAGAGACTGAGGTCATAGTAGAGTAGATGGTCAGAGACTTCAGACATGCTACAAGGGTCATTGGAGGCTTGGGGTGTGTTACATGAGACTGCTAGAGACCATAGCCATAGAGACCATAGCTATTACAATGACGGCTGCCTGCTTGGGCCGAACAATAAGTACCAAAGGGCCCACATCCACTAAAGGGCCTATGGTTTTGGAATGGGTTGCCCTTCCAATGATGTGGCACTTTGCACCTCCCGTGCTTGCTTAGGCCCAACAATAGGTTACAAAGAGCCCAACTCCACATTAACATCCGTGCTTTAGGAGTAGGTTGTCCCTCCAATGATGTGGTGGTTTACACCTCCCAAGCCTGCTTGGGCTCAACAATACGTACCGAATGGTCCAACTCCACATTAATGCCGATGGTTGTGGAATTGGATGTCCCTTTAATGATGTGGTGGTTTGCACCTTCCATGCCTGCTTAGGCCCAACAATAAGTACCAAAGAGCCCAGCTCCACATTAATGCCCATGCTTTTGGAATGGTTATGTCCCTCCAATGATGTGGCGCCTTCATGGGTCCAACAACAAGGGAGGTTCTGATTTCTGAATGGGAGGGTCTGATTCCTGAATGGGAGGGGTCTGATTCCTGAATGGCAGGGCCTGATTCCTGAATGGCAGGGCCTGATTCCTGAATGGCAGGGCCTGATTCCTGAATGGCAGGGCCTGATTCCTGATTGGGAGGGTCTGATTCTTAAATGAGAGGGTCTGATTCCTGAATGTCAGGGCCTGATTCCTGAATGACAGGCAGTGGCGTCACAAGGGGGGTCATTTTGGTGTCACCCCGCTCTGAAAAGTCGGGCGCTCGGTCATGGACCGAACGCCCGACAGTATCAGGAGAGAGGAGGGGACCCGGCGGCATACCTTATCACGCCGTGGGACTGTCCCCTCTCTGCCGGCGTCCATCACCAAGATATTCTGATACCTGCCGCCGGCAGGTATCAGAATACTGCCACGCGTGCGCAATAACGTCATCGCGCACGCGCGTGGTGACGTCACGCGCATGCGCAGTGACGTCTTGGCAGGGTGACACTCGGTTACCGCTCCGGGTGTCACCCAGGCTCGGGACGCCCCTGATGACAGGGCCTGATTCCTGAATGAGAGGGGACTGCTTCCTGAATTGGAGGGTCTGCATTATAAACACCTAAACAATTCTCAGTGTTATGATGAGGAAAGTTGCAGTGTCAGCATCCCTTTAGAAGTAGGCAACCCTTAAGGAGTATCTCATTAAAACTGAAATTCCTATTGCAGGGGATGCCTCAAATTTGATTTGTATCTTAGTGCAGATGGCTGAAAAAATCAGTGAGCCAATCACAGCAGCAGGAAATAAATATATTCATATATATATATTTCTTTTCTCCAGTTGGCTGATTTGTAGCTATAAAAAACCAAGACACCTGCTCATTGCAAATGACACGTCAGTGCACTGTAATGGGGTTCCTAAATTTTCATTGCGGCACTCCTTCTGAGTCATCACTAAACCAGGTGACCGTCAGCTACCCAGAGAGGCTCCGTGTCTCCACCTGCAAGGGCGGTGTATATATATGTACATGTGTATTTAATGCCACCTTTGTTTCTATTAGATTATTTCTAATGCAATTGATATTTATATGTGACACAATTCCATTCATTACACAGAAATGCCGATACCGGGAAGTACGTCATCAAATAAATATTCTGAACAAGGACTGATTTCTTCATTGAAAACAGTGTACAGTCCAAAAGGCTGACACAGTCATATCATTACATATGTATTTCCACATATAAATATCTAGAATACACTTTTTATTAAAGCTGAACGCCGGGATAAGCATATATATTCTAAATACAAGAGTCCTGTGTATTCTTCTTGAATCTTGGTGAGCTTTGTGTATTTCTTCCAGATCTGTAAAGTAATCCAGTGTGATACTTGGAGCTTCCTGTAATAAAGGCCGGTCACTGCTGCTCTCTCTACTTGAGCAGGGTGACTGGTCTTGTCTCCGCCCCCTCCTGTAATAAAGACCGCTAACTGCTGCTCTCTCCTTGTGCAGGTTGACTGGTCTTGTCTCCGCCCCCTCCTGTAATAGAGACTGGTTACCGCTGCTCTCTCCTTGTGCAGGGTGACTGGCCTTGTCTCCGCCCCCTTCTGTAATAGAGACTGGTTACTGCTGCTCTCTCCTTGTGCAGGGTGACTGGTCTTGTCTCCACCCCCTCCTGTAATAAAGACCGGTCACTGTTGCTCTCTCTCCTTGTGCAGGGTGACTAGTCTTGTCTCCGCCCCTCCCTATAATAAAGACCGCTCACTGCTGATCTCTTTCCTTGTGCAGTGTGACTGGTCTTGTCTCCTCCCCCTCCTGTAGTTTTCTGCATGCAGCCTGTAGTGGGTGGGGTCTGTTGGGCCCCTCCCACAGCTACGCTCTCATCGTAACATAATTCATTGTTACATATTTCATTGTCACATAGTTTATTGTTACATATTTCATTATTCAATACATCAAAAAACAACTAAATGTATTTATCAGCACAGATGATACAAGTATCTTGGCCAAGGCTAGCATAGAGGAAAATCGAGCTATAGACTTCACTTGCGGAATTATATCTACATTCTTATAGTAGTCATTCTTGCAGTGCAGCGGGATGAAGATGAGTATAAAGGACACTTCCAGCTGAACTATACACACACATTCTTTTTATAGGAATTCTTGGTCACTGGCTGACCTTGCTGGGTCATCAGCTTTTTGCTGAGGACTGCTATAGAGAGCCATAGGACTGTCTAGCGTACATTGCCCTCTGAAGTGACATTGGTGACTACTAGCAGATGGAGCAATGACAGAAATGTCCACATTATGTAAATGTCACTGTCTGCATTATTCTCTGGCAGCTCCTCCGCGCACATTGCTGACACACCCTGTGCATGCGATGGGGCCCCTCCCTGCCCGCAGACCCCAGTGCCCCCAGGCAAAGGAGACGGGTGACTGTCCAGGAGCCAGCAGAATGTGTACACAGTGCAGAGCTACAAACACTGTCAGCTCTCTGTTTACCCTGCTACACAACTACAGGTCTCTGCCAGGAGGAGTACACACTGAAAACTGGCTTCTGTATTCATGGTACCGCACCATGTGCCAGCTAATGATCCAATTACATAATCTCTCTCTCTCTCTCTCTCTCTCTCTCTCTCCCCATCTCTCTCTCTCTCTCTCTTCTTGACTTATGGGTGGCATGGGCATACCAAGGCAAAGAAAAAAAAAGGGGCCACACGTTTATAAATCACTGCAGTCCATTCCACAATAGCAATTAGTTGGTGGAAATTTAAAAAAGAAAAAAAATTAGTTTTCTCATGACCGGCTCTCCTCCGATCACACCATTCTCTCTGCTGCATTGAGAGAACTCCCCCAAGTACTGCAGGCTCAACACTGGATTGCATTTTATGAGTGGGCTGCACAGTACAGCTCATGGAATACTGCAGAGTGTAGAAATATTCTTTCTCTGTTAGAATCTGTTAAAGAGTATTATTTTCTAGTATTTATTGAAAATAGTATCCATTAGAAATGTCTTCATCCAAACATCTCGGTCCGTGTTTCCTGGCAGGGTGAGGGACTTACTAATACATATGATATGAATCCTTCAGGAGGCTCCTGGGCCAGTGTAATACGTTCCATGAATTAATCACTCATTAGCTGGCAGGTACATTAAACTCTCCCTGATCTAGAGCAGCTCCGCATTCCTGGGAAGAAGCTAACAAGGAACTTGACAAGATAGATGTATGGGGCGATGCCACTGCTGTTTGTTAGAACCTGAGCATTGGCCTCCCCTTCAGTCTTGCACAGGTGTACCGGCTCCTCTCCTGGACTAGAATGGCTTCCTCTGATGTCACTGCACACTGGGAGCTTCTCATAATGTGCATTAGAAGCTGCAGCAAGTCAGATAGGGCCCGCCTCATTTCCTGGCTGGAGGATGTCCAGCATCATCTAGCAGTGGCGTCACCAGGCTGGAGGTCACCTGGTGTGGCCACCTGGTGGCACACAGTGGCGTCACATGGGGGGTAAGGCTGGTGACACCATTAGAGGGGTCCAAAGAGGTTCCCTCCGCACTCTTTACTGGTATGTCCCTTTAAAGGTCATGCCTTACAAAGGGGCCCTAAGTGGCAACAAAATGTTGTTTTATGATGGGATGTGTGTACAGCAATAAAATGACCACAAGATTTGACCTTTGTGTGCTGGTGATATACTTTACCATTAGGCCCCGTTCACATTGAGCGATTTATCGCGCGATTTTTGTAGCGATATCGCTCATATTTCCGCACTATATCGCTCTATGTAGCTTCACCAATACAATTCAATGTAGCTGTTCACATCTCGTCGCTCAATGTCGCTCAATATCGCTCAATAATCGCTTGTAGCTCGTCGCTGGTAGCTTGTCGCTTCTACATGACCCTTTTTTAGAGCGATTTTGAGCGATATTGCTCCTGATTGCATACAGCCCAAGAGGAAGATGTCGCGCGATGTCGCGCGACACGTCGCTCAATGTCGCTCAATGTCGCTCGTCGCTCAATGTCGCTCAGAGTCGCGCGATTTGCATGTCGCTCAGTGTGAATGGGGTCTAAATCGCTCAATGTGAACGGGGCCTAAAATGACTGACAGTCATTTTGGCGTCACCCCCTCTGAAAAGTCGGGCACTCGGTGATGGACCGAGACCCCCGGCAGTTTCTGGAGAGAGGAGGGGACCCGGCGGCATATCTTATCCCGCCAGGTGACTGTCCCCTCCTCTCTCTGCCGGCGTCCTTCACCAAGTTGGCCGCCGGCAGGTACAATAAGATCGCCATGCATGCGGCCTCGGGATGCCCCTGGTGGCACGTCATTACATATGTGCGTGACGTTATTACTGCAGGTGGCTATCTTGATGGTGGACGCAAGCAAAGAGAGGAGGGGACGTTCGTCCAGCGGGATAAGTTATGCCGCCGGGTCCCCTCCTCTCTCGTGCAGCTGTTGGGCTCTTGGCCAATGACCGATCGAGTGTCTGACTTTTCAGAGGAGGTGATACCAAAGTGACTGTCAGTCATTTTCGTGTCACCCCCTCTGATGGTGTCACCTTGTGCAGGCCGCACACCCCTTGTGAGGCCACTGTCATCTTACTCTTTCCTCCCCAGCCTGACTGTCCCTAGCCAGGGTTGCCACCTGTCCACGGGTTTTGAATGCTGTGTCCGGGTTTCTTGGCAGCAGAAACCTGGACACAAGATGTCAGGCAGACAGAGACAACCAAAATTAAGATATGGGCTACTGGCCCCCCACTGGAAATTGTCTCAACCGTGATATTTACATGTGAATGGGTGCCGCTATCTACATATGAAAAAGCCGCAACTCATTCTCCCCAAAAAAGTCAGCACGCCGCTAGAGTGTTCGGGTTTCGCTTGAAAAAAAGGTGGCAACCCTATCCCCCCCCTGTCATTCATCAGATTTCACTTCTGTCAATCATGGAGGTTCAGCATGACATACAGACATTACCCAGCATGCTACAGCCTGTCTAGGAACTCCCACTTTCCAGCCTGGCAACCAGTGGCATCACAAGTGGGGGTTCGAGGGGTGTGGCCCACACCCAATGACACCATCAGAGGGGGTGACACCAATATGACTGACAGTCATTTTGGTGTCACCCCCTCTGAAAAGTCAGGCACTGGGTCAGGGACCGAAAGCCCAACAGCTGCACGAGAGAGAAGGAGACCCGGTGGCATACCTTATCCCTCCAGATGAGCGTCCCCTCCTCTTTTTGCCAACATCCATCACCAAGATGGCTACGGGCAGCAAAGTGCACGTGACATCATTATGTGCATGCGTAATGACATCACGTAAATACCTCATGACGTGAGCACCGGATGACACCCAGCCTGGTGACCCCCATGCTGACACCCATGCATTTTGACACATTAATCTAAGTTATTGTTAATAGAATGCACGTTCTACTTCCTGTCTCCCTCTGCTTTACGTATCAGCCGTCACATTTCCAATCTGATTGCCGGTCATGAGGGACTCTGACAGTTGGGTACATCAGAGTTTCAGAGAGACGACAGCAAGGAACCTGCAGTGGGCATGTCCGGGAACACCTCAACTGCATTAGTAAAAGGGGTTCCCAGTTTTAGATTCCGAATAGGAATAGGGGTACCAGTGCGTTATAGCAATGTCTAGGAGATCCGCGTATGCAGATCAAGGCGGCTTTGTTGAAGTTTTAGAAAACAATTTCCACCTCAATTATTTTGGGAGGCAACAGAGAGTTCTTTGCTGGGAGTGAGAGGCTGTATTGTTATGTAAATAGTGAGAATGCAAGGCACGACTGCCTTGGCCAGATTCCGCAGCATGTCTGTCATCAGAAGGTTTAAGAATGACATTAAATTGTGACTCACCCTGCACTGTGCCCTGCACTACCTGCACTCAGACCTCTCACTCCGTGCAGGCCTGTGTTGACTCGGGGAGAGGAATGTGAATTATTTGGTGTCACAGAAGGGATGGGTTTTTGCTTTACCAGAACAATGCGGTACTCCCCCAAAATAACCTCCCTCTCCCTCTCAGCAATAGGCTCATATCGTCAGATATTTCAGGCATTTGATGGGTGTTAATATTATTGTTTTTCAGAACACACAAGCTGTGGCCAGAAAAATAGAAAATCTGCCTCTTCAACAGGAGATGGGCCACCAAGGCAAAGGCATACAATAGCAGCTCCATGTTTGTTTATGGGTAATTGAGCACAAGGTTTAAGTGCAATTGAACCAAAACGTAGCACGCAATGACGCTGTGCCTCCCAGCCGCTAGTGTCCTAGCAACCAATTATGCTGTGTGGCCCAGCCGCTAGTGTCCTATCAACCAATTATGCTGTGTGGCCCAGCTGCTAGCATCCTAGCAACCAATAATGTTGTGAGGCCCAGGTGCTAGCGTCCTAGCAACCAATGATGCTGTGAGGCCCAGGCGCTAGTGTCCTAGCAACCAATTATGCTGTGTGGCCCAGCCGCTAGTGTCCTATCAACCAATTATGCTGTGTGGCCCAGCTGCTAGCATCCTAGCAACCAATAATGTTGTGAGGCCCAGGTGCTAGCGTCCTAGCAACCAATGATGCTGTGAGGCCCAGGTGCTAGTGTCCTAGCAACCAATTATGCTGTGTGGCCCAGCCGCTAGTGTCCTATGAACCAATTATGCTGTGTGGCCCAGCTGCTAGCATCCTAGCAACCAATAATGTTGTGAGGCCCAGGTTCTAGTGTCCTAGCAACCAATTATGCTGTGTGGCCCAGCCGCTAGTGTCCTATCAACCAATTATGCTGTGTGGCCCAGCCGCTAGTGTCCTATAAACCAATTATGCTGTGTGGCCCAGCTGCTAGCATCCTAGCAACCAAGGATGCTGTGAGGCCCAGCTGCTAGTGTCCTAGCAACCAATGACATTGTGAGGCTCAGCTGCTAGTGTCCTAGCAACCAATGACACTGTGAGGCCCAGCTGCTAGCGTCCTAGCAACCAATGATGCTGTGAGGCCCAGCTGCTAGCATCCTAGCAACCAATGATGCTGTGAGGCCCAGCTGCTAGTGTCCTAGCAACCAATGACACTGTGAGGCCCAGCTGCTAGCATCCTAGCAACCAGTGATGATGAAAGACCCAGCCACTAGCATCCTAGCAACCAATGACACTGTGAGGCAGAGCTGCTAGCATTCTAGCAAACAATGATGCTGTGAGTCCCAGCCACTACCACCCTAGCAACTGATGATGCTGTCATTGCTTGCTCGCTCATAGGCCCTGGATTCAGATCCCGTGGGCATTCGCCAAACCCAGATTTTTGG
Organism: Nanorana parkeri; assembly: GCF_000935625.1. Classification (NCBI taxonomy): domain Eukaryota; kingdom Metazoa; phylum Chordata; class Amphibia; order Anura; family Dicroglossidae; genus Nanorana; species Nanorana parkeri. Next base: position 500,709 of record NW_017306615.1, on the reverse strand, counting down.
TTGGGTTCGGCAAACGTTCCAACCGAAATCAAACCCGGCCCAGCTTGCTCATCACTAATGTATAGTTTCCTTTTTGTATAACTGTGTATGTACAGTACGAGTGGGCTCCATACTTGCTCACTGCATATGCATGCTGTGCTTACTGCTTGGTAGTACAGCACAATCATTAGGCTTTAACGCAAGGTTGAGGAATCTTTATTTTAGTCATGTGACTTTACATTTCAAATCCCATTGGACTGCATATAACCGTCACTTTCTTTGAAAACAAGTATCCTCATCCTGGTGTGTTAGCTTTATGAATTTAGCATATTCGACGAAAATACGTGCGGTCGATTACCGCAATTTGTCCAGGTGATTTCTTCTTATTACCGCTGATCCAACCTTGCGATAATCGGGGCAGGATGGGGCCGCCGTGCCACCCATAAGCAGGAGCTCTCTCGATCTGAGCGGGCGTCTCTAGACGTCCGCTCAGACACGCCCCCTTGCGCGCGCCACCA
>NW_017306615.1:491387-500119 GCF_000935625.1 Nanorana parkeri | reverse complement strand
TCAAGTTCCTCCACCCCAAACTGCCCCATCCATGTCTTTATGGACCTTGCTTTGTGCACTGGTGCGCAGTCATGCTGGAACAGGAAGGGGCCGCCCCCAAACTGTTCCCACAAAGTTGGGAGCATGAAATTGTCCAAAATGTCTTGGTAAGCTGATGCCTTAAGAGTTCCCTTCACTGGAACTAAGGGGCCAAGCCCAACCCCTGAAAAACCACCCCACCCATAATCCCCTTCCACCAAACTTTATGACAATGCAGTCAGGCAAGTACCGTTCTCCTGGCAACCGCCAAACCCAGACACGCCCATCGGATTGCCAGAGAAGCGTGATTGGTCACTCCAGAGAACTCGTCTCCAGTGGCGGTGTGCTTTACACCACGGCATCCCACGCTTTGCATTGCACTTGGTGATGTAAGGCTTGGATGCAGCTGCTCGGCCATGGAAACCCATTCCATGAAGCTCTCTACGCACTGTTGTTGTGCCAATCTGAAGGCCACACCAAGTTTGGAGGTCTGTAGCTATTGACTCTGCAGACAGTTGGCGACTTCTGCGCACTGTGTGCTTCAGCATGCGCTGACCCCGCTTTGTCATTTTACGTGGCCTACCACTTTGTGGCTGAGTTGCTGTTGTTCCCAGTCTCTTCCACTTTGTTATAATCCCAGTAACAGGTGACCGCGGAATATTTAGCAGCCAGGAAATGTCACGGAACACCTGAATCCAATGATTTGGCGGGGCGTCCCAATACTTTTGGCAATATAGTGTATACACATATCTTGAAACCGGTTTATCTGTTTTGTAATTGTGTTATTGCAGATCAATATGTATTCATTCATGTTTATGCATTATATAATAATGAGTCCTTGTTTCTCAGTAAATGCAGAAGGGGTTGTGACCGGCGCGGTCTCTTTGCTTGTGTAATTAAATATATAAAGGATACCCGCTCCCCTAATTTGCATAGCATTGTCACCGTGGAGACCGAAGCAATAATATCCGATCAAAACATCCTCTCATTCCGCTCCGGTGACTCTAATTTGAATAAAAGTATTCTGTATCATGCGAGCCAGATCGCAGCATTGTAGAGAGCAAATGGGAGCAATGCTGCCGCAGAGTCAGCTGTGGAAAATTGGAGGTTTTGGCTCCTTCTGCTTTGATTTCCAATTCTTTAGCTGCAATCTGCACTGTATCGCAAGCTCTTTTACTTGCTGCTGTGGGTCTTTTAAAATTAGAGGTCCCCTTTAAGTTTTTTGCCTTGGCGCATGGTGATTGTAGCACAGGCCACCTGTGCCATGCCTTGCAGATGAGTCACACTGTGAATCCCACTGATGATTCTGCTGCATTTTGGGCTGTCAGAGGTGGCCCCTCCTGTGTGTGTGTCTGGAATGCACCCCTCCCTTCTCCCAGCCTGGAGCTGTCAGTGTTAGCCCCGCCCGCTACTGCAGAGGGGGAGGAGACACTGCGAACATAACCCAGACACACAAGATTAACCCCTTCCTAGCCGAAATCACACTGATGTGGGTCTGGGATGATGCAGATCTGCCAATAAAAGGCTACAGAGGAAATATTCAGGTTGCTTGTTCAGAATGTATCATTTCACAATAAAAATATTTATTTAGCTCCAGGTAAAAGATAGCGGGACGCTAAAATATCTCCAACTCATAAGAATAAACCGCATATGAGCCAGTGCAATTATGACTGCTCCAATATATTTAAAGGGACACACCATTTAATAATATTTTGGTTATAACGGGCTGAATCACCCGCTGGCTTCCTGTATCCCTGGAATGGACACATATTTCATCGTCTTTGCTCCCACAGAGGCTCACTCCAGCTGCTGCAAACTCTATAATGTAAAGTAAATTCAGGGTCTGATATGGGGAGTGAGACACCATCACAATGTCGGTGGGTGGAGCCTTTTATTTTTTGTTACACTAAACTTTTTTCAACCTGACTTTCTGTGTAACTATGTAACAGTGTGCAGTATACATCGAGGGGGAGTGTGCACTACCTTCCACACAACTGTCACTCCTCCTCATAAGTATAGGCATCACCCCTGATACTTCTCCTTCCAGCTACAGTCACAACTGTCACCCCCCTTCCCAGGTATTGGTGGTCACTCCTTCCAAGAAATGATAGTCACACCTGGGACTTCGGGGTCAGGTATAGACAACCATAGCTCTTATGGCAGCCAGTTTCATCTGCCATTCCTCCTTCCAGCTTTAGATAGCCAAAGCTGCCACTCATCTTCCCAAACATTGTCAGTCACACCTTTGAATTCTTCTTTCAGGTATAGGCTGTCACACCTGTCACTCCTCCTCCATGGTATAGGCTGTCACACCTGTCACTCCTCCTGCCTGGTATTGGCTGTCACACCTGTCATTCCTCCTCCCAGGTCTGTCTAACCTGTTAGTCCTTTCTGGTATTGGCTGTCTTACCTGTCACTCCTCCTCCCAGGTCTGTAACTTGTCACTCCTCTCTAGTATTGGCTGCCCCATCTATCAATCCTCTTCCTCGATATTTGCAGTCACACCTGTCAGCTCCTCCTCCCAGCTATTGGCTGTCACACCTGATACTCCTCCACCCAGGTCTACCTTACCTGTCACTCCTCCTCCCAGGTATTGGCTGTCTTACCTGTCACTGCTCCTCCCAGCCCCAGGTCTGTCTCACCTGTCACTTCTCCTCCCCGGTCTGTCTCACCTGTCACTCCTCCTTCCTGGTATTGGCTGTCTCACCTGTCACTCCTCTTCCCAGATATTTGCAGTCACTCCTCCTCCTAGGTCTGTCACACCTGTCACTCCTCCTCCCAGGTTTTGGTTGTCACACCTGTCACTCCTCCTCCCAGGTCTGCCTCACCTGTCACTCCTCCCCCTCCCGGGCACACCCCCTCCTACCTGCAGAGCTGGATCCCCGGGCTCACTGAGTACCTGCACCTCCCAAACTCACAGCCAACTCGTAGGAGACTCTGAGAAAGACCTCATCCCCGGGGTCCCTGCATTTGACACTGACACCCTGAGGAAGCCAGGAGACAATGAGCTCCCTGTTCAAGAAACGGACCACTGCCAAGTTCAGCCCGAATGCTGCGCAGCCCAAAGTGTGAGTACTCATCGGACTGTATGTATGCGATCTAGACCGATGTATGACGATCCTTCTCTACTCTACTGTATATGTTATGAGTAGTGTCTGCCCCTATGGGCATCGCCATGTACTGATCACTGGGATAGATATTGTCAGCGATCTTCTGTAGTGCTCTAATTCTGTAATATACATCATGTGTATCTCTAACATTTACTCAGTATACTGTGTGCCAGCTCTACAATATGTACTGTGCTCCCATTATACTATACTCTATAAATTGCAAATAGTGTTATGACTATGTACTGTGCTTGATGTACATACAGTCTGGTGTGGACTATACTGCTCCCTATGCAGCATGCATAGAGCATTATAGCAGTACAGTGTTCTGTATATAAAAGTTTCTTAATGTAATGTCCCACACCTACAATATGTGCATATAGTCAGCCCTGTACTGTGCACAACCTTCTGCAGACTCCTAGTCTACTATACAGGAACTTTTATTGCTGCTGCAAACCTAGCTGGATGCTAACTGTCATCTGCTGGACTAACTGGCTATTTCCCCCCCACCATCCCCACTCAAAATAATAGTAATCATATTACTTGTATTCTTTTAGATAATGTCTTGTTCTTTGCTGAGCTGATGACTTCTGGGTTTTAGCTGCCTTAAAATACATTGGATGCTTACAGCAAAGAGATCCAACAGATTATTACTGTGCGAAGATCCAGTATCAAGATAGTGGGGCTAAGATCTCCAACAATATTACTGCAAAAAAGATTTGGTGGATTATTATTCATACCTGGAGATACTGCAGATTACTAGTATACAGAGATCCAGTATCAAGAAAGTGGGGCTAAGATCTATTCTAGAACAATATAGCTGCAAGAAAGACTGAGTGGTTTATTATTGCCTGGAGATCCATCAGATTACTAGTATACAGAGAACCAGTATCAAGAAAGTGGGGCTAAGATCTATTCTAGAACAATATAACTGCAAGAAAGACTGAGTGGTTTATTATTACCTGGAGATCCTTCAGATTAATACTGTACAGAGAGCCAGCATTTAGGAAGTAGATTCATACTGAGATCTAGAACTGTATTTAGTAATTGTATATAGATCCAATGCATTGTTACTGCAGAGGGATCTAATTCAGTATTACCAGAGAAATCAAATTCATTGTTGCTACAGAATGATCCAGTATAGTGTTACTGCATAGAGATGTAGTGCATTGTTACTCCACAAAGATCCAGTGGATCCCATTCATACAGAGATATAGTGAGGGCCATTCACACAGATATCTTGCAGATTCAAGCTCTTACAACATCTACTGGACCATGGTAAACACACACAAGCTGTGAGAGTTTAATTTGTGCATTGTTCATATTATTTCTTTAATAATGTTTTTTTTTCTATTATTATTTTGCGCTATGTGCAGAGATTTATTAGATTCAGTGTTTTGTTTCACTAGGTGTGATGGTTTTCTGTGGCCCAGTATTGGTGCTCATGTTCCCTGCTAATTATATAGTTTCATTCTTGCCACTCTGTAACGCATGGTGGTGATGTTACTGTAATGGATGTAAGCTCTGTTGTACACATTAGTGGAATTGTGAGCCATGGGTCAGCTTGGTGGAATGTGTCTTCCCCTCCAGGTCTGTGTATTCTTGGAGTGTGTTGCGTTTACCTCCCCCCCCTTCCTCCGCACCTGTCACCCCCTCCCATCCACCATAGATGCTCTGACCATTCATAAAATTCCTGGCTGTAGTCTATTACAGGCCAGTCATAAACAGAATAAACATTTGGGTACAGTCTCATAATCTGGCTATTTTTGGCTGGAAGATCTGGTGCCTATGAAGCATTTGCTGCTGAACAAGGCTCAATGGAGAGAAATGCAATTGGACAAGTTGATAAATCTTATCCATTTGCTGATGTTGTCACCCTGATAAGCCCATGATGACATTTTTTGTAATTCTTCCCTTCGGTTTTCATAAGTCCAATGGCACCTTTCTTGGAGAAGCTCTGGAGAACAGAGACCCAGGGGTAGTAGTAGTATCATACCTGTCCTGTATGGCCCATTTAGTATCATACCTGTCCTGTATGGCCCATTTGTATGAAGTGAAAGGATGAGAGATCCAAGCCATAGGAACTGGTCTAGATATGATTTTTTTATTGGTCGTGGAAAAAAAAAAAGTGTTGACAGCAAATGCATTTTGGGGGTTAAGCAAAAATCCCCCTTAATCAGGATGTAGATTTAAATTAAGTGAGTGAGCTTCTAACTATAAAATTAAAATCTAGGACCAGCCACCTGTCCAGATTCCTTTACCACAATACATCCAAGCCCCAATGAAGGAACCCTGAAACGTGTTTGAATCTGTCAAGGTGATCTTCCTAGGGACCCTCCTAAGCCCCTCTTCTGCTTGAGGCTCCACCAAGCAGAAGAGGGCTGCCCCACTACAGCAATTACTTGATTTATGTGGAACTATCTCCAGGCTTGGAGTCCAACTTTCCACCTCCTGGATCCCAGTATGATCCATGGCCAGGTTTGAGGGCAGTCGCACATGCAGTAAGGCTATGAAAGGGTGCATACCTGCTGGAGCAGCTTGGTAGTATTGCTGCATGAAGACAGGATGGGGGCAGTGTGAGAGATGGCATCAGCTTATCAGTAGGAACAATAGCTATCAGGGAAGGTTATTTTTAATTCAACAACATTATTGTTTTTCTTCAGGGGGCAGTTGTTCGGGGTTCTCATAGATTCAATTGTCAAATGGTCTCATGGCCAAATTCTCACCCAATTGGCCAGCTTAAAAGACTTTCATCTCATGCCTTTGGGTATCTTGGTGGTCGCCATAGATGGAACGATTTATTATCTAATCCGAGATCCGAGGTGGATGCTAAAAATACACTGTGTGCAGATGTTAAAGTGACATTAAACCCTCAGATTTTTTTTAACATAAACCAATACTGTAATGTGGGCCTTACTGTAATCCATGGTAGTTTCCCTTCTCTTTGCTGCTCTTCCTTTTAAATCATCATGCTTGGGGAGAACTTCCCTTTGCAGCTCAGGGCCTGTAGTGCTGGCTCAGGTTACAAACCTATACAAACCTATACACAGACACCATGTATCCATTCCTGAGACAAGGCAGTCTGCTGTAAAACAGAAGTTCTGCCCAGCATGAGAACAGATACAGATTTAAAAGGAAGAGCAGCAAAGAGAAGGGAAACAACCATGGATTACAGTAAGGCGCACATTACAGTATTGTTTTATGTTAAAAAATCTGAGGGTTTAATGTCACTTTAAACGCTGGTAACGTTTCACTTTAACAATGGTCTGCCAAATAGGATTTCCTTTCATGTAGGAGAATCAGTTGTATGCCATATTTGACAGCTTATCAGATTTCTGTTATTGTTTTTGTACATAGACTGAACCAATGGTTGGGAGAGTCTATTGGATCTTTGACAAATCAGATGGCAAATTGCACAATCTATATCCAGCCTTATCGACAAAAGCAACACACAATGTTCTAAAGTGTTGTTTCTGTTTCAATTATGGATAAAGAGGGGAAGTGTTGGGTCCTTTGTCAGGTTTTATTGTTGTCTGAGTCAGATTTTCCTCTCACTTCCTGTAATGAGATGATGTTAGTACAAATGTGAAATTATTAAAATATTAAAAGTTATTGCTCTTTGTACATAGTTAGTACAGCTCCATCCCCTTACTATATAAACCCCCAATTCCGATTTTCCATATGTAGATTGTATAAATGAAACTCAACATGTGTATAGTTGCTGAGCTACACAGACACTCCATGTTCCTCCAGTAATTGGCCGTCTGTTTCAGTGATGATAGTAATACTACATTTACTGGGCACCTACAATATAGCAAGGCGCTATAAAATGTAACCCTTGATTAGGATATCCATTGGAAAATGTAACAATTATTTGAAGTAACCACTGGAAGATGTAACAATCAATTGGCATATTATTGGAAAATTTAACCATTCATTAGAAAATGTAACAATTGATTGGAATATGTAACAGTTGATTTAAGATATCCATTGGAATATGTGACAGTTGATTAGGATATCCACTGGAACATGTGACAGTTGATTAGGATATCCACTGGAACATGTGACAGTTGATTAGGATATCCATTGGAACATGTGACAGTTGATTAGGATATGCATTGGAACATGTGACAGTTGATTAGGATATGCATTGGAACATGTGACAGTTGATTAGGATATCCATTGGAACGTGTGACAGTTGATTAGGATATGCATTGGAAGGTGTGACAGTTGATTAGGATATGCATTGGAACGTGTGACAGTTGATTAGGATATGCATTGCAGTGTGTGACAGTTGATTAGGACATGCAGTGTAATATGTGACAGTTGATTAGGACATGCATTGTAATATGTGACAGTTGATTAGGATATGCATTGGAATATGTGACAGTTGATTAGGATATGCATTGGAATGTGTGACAGTTGATTAGGACATACATTGTAATATGTGACAGTTGATTAGGACATGCATTGGAACATGTGACAGTTGATTAGGATATGCATTGGAATATGTGACAGTTGATTAGGATATGCATTGTAACATGTGACAGTTGATTAGGACATGCATTGGAACATGTGACAGTTGATTAGGACATGCATTGTAATATGTGACAGTTGATTAGGACATGCATTGGAATATGTGACAGTTGATTAGGATATGCATTGGAATATGTGACAGTTGATTAGGATATGCATTGGAATATGTGACAGTTGATTAGGACATGCATTGGAATATGTGACAGTTGATTAGGATATGCATTGGAATATGTGACAGTTGATTAGGATATCCACTGGAAAATATAAAAATTGCTTAGGATATCCATCGGAACTTGTAACCATTGTAGTTTTGTTTCGTTTTTTTGCTCTGTTGGGCTGAGAGTGTCGAAATGTTTCTATTTGCTTTTTTTGTTTTCCTTATACAAAAAGTGTATCACTTCCAAGGAACTGCAAACTAAGTCACACTTCTACTGTTGGGTATGCACTTTTTCCTTTTTCAAGGCTTTTATTGAAGAATAGATATACTTTTTATGTTACCTTCCTAGTTTTTTTTTCATGGTTTTAAGACGTATGCAAAAATCCATCTAAAATTTGAAGAAGGTGCCACAATTATACGAAATGCACTAAAAAAACACGACCTACATGTTTCAATGTAAAATGTAAGGGAGAACGTACTTTTGCAGGGAAAGGAACCAATAATTGACTACACAAATCGAGGTCTAAACTCTGAACATTTACAGGGACAGAAAAAAATAAATACTATATGATTGATGGTATGTAAGTTTAATTTTAGTATCATCTGTTCAGTAAATGGGTGTGGGTGAGAACTCATCTGTCTTCCTAGATGATGGGTATCGTAGTTTGGTATGTTGTGTAACAAAGGTGTGTGCAGTATTATGGACACATTAATGATGCATTATTTGGGAATTTCTGTGCAGTCTTCCACGTGGCATTTAAACTTGATCTCAGTATAACAAGTTATGAAATATGTTGTATTTATATCTGACACAGTTTTTTTTAAACCATATTCACATTCAAGAAAAATTGGTCCAAAGACAATCCTTTCTTGTTTTTAATGCAGCAACACATGCTCACTTATACTTTTCAACC
>NW_017306615.1:490668-491324 GCF_000935625.1 Nanorana parkeri | reverse complement strand
CCTAAGGGAGAAGTTCTCCATCCACACACCCAGTGGCACCCCTCCTAAAGCGGCACCAAGGGCACATGCCCCCTCACCCCCCCTTTCCTTAGCTTCGGCATCACTCCATTCCCTTGGAGAAGTAAAGAGAGATGTCCTTTCTACCTGTGCTGCAATGTTATCATTTAGCATTGTTCCCAGTCTTCTCCATGAACCACAGACCCTGTTATACTATGGTAATAAGGAAAGGGGGAGGTGTTGTTTGGTCCTAACAAACTTCCGGTCTTAGGGTGACATCACTGTTCCTCCATAGATGCACCTTGATGGGTTAAGGTTATCTCTATAGGTTGAATTATCTCTATAGGTTGAAATCGATGGACATGTGTCCTTTTTCAACCTGACTAACTATGTAAGGTTGTCACCCTTGGACAAGAAGTGTGAAAATAAAGAAGGATCTTTTGATGCTGGCCTAAGTATTCCTTCACACCTGCTGTTGATGAAGGTAATCCCTGGGTCAGATTGAGGTGGTGTGATTGAAGCTCCATTGAAGTGCATGAACAGTGACTGATCCATGGGCGTGAGGCAGCGGCGGTGTGTACAGAGGATCCTGCCTGCGTAAAAAGGCAATTTGTGAATAATATCTCAGAGTGGACCCCTCCCTGGCTTGTGTATGGGGA
>NW_017306615.1:468857-490378 GCF_000935625.1 Nanorana parkeri | reverse complement strand
ACCAGGGCCATTACATTTAGATTACCCAGAGCATTTTTGTATGTATTGTGACAAGAGATACATGAAATCCTGCCATTCCACGCCTCCTCACCCACATTGACCAGAGTAATGTATCCTTTATCTAATAATGGTGGAACATAATGGGCTTTAGGAGTTAGTTTGTTGTGTATTAGTCATTTTCTTATTCATATTCAAAACCAAAATAATAATTGTATTTAAATGCAACGAATGTAAGTAATACAATCTGTGTTGGTGTCAGCTTGTAGTATCCTATGAGAGGGTGGGGCAATACCAGGAGCCAATCAGGCTCTGCTGTATGCACATGTGCTGACAAGGGATAGGCTAAGAGAAGGGAATGAGGGACAGTCTCTAACGGTGACACAGACAGCAATAGGAAGCTGAATGGATCTGAGATTGAAGCACCACACCACAAATGACTACTCCAGATACAAAGTGATTACAATGTGAAGCAAGCGGAAGACTTTATAATGTTATTCATGTTTGTCAGCAGATGTTCCAGCTGCTGAATCACAAACCTGTCACAAAAAAAAATAATATCCTTATTCCAGTCCTATATATTATTTCAAGACCTGACTAGTTCTGGCACCCCATAACGTGTTGGATCTTTTATAAAATCATCCAGTTGATATTACATTGGAATAAGTTTGTATCTGGACTATTATTCTTGGTGAAGCTTTAAATATAAACCAGGAAACGATGGAAATCCTTTGGCGTGTAGAAGTTGCCAGTCCAGAATGCGTAGGCCTCTATCACAACACTATTGGAAACCAACACCAATAGAATTATCTTAAAGTGGAACTACAACCTCCTCTCCTTTACAGCCAAGGCAGGCACCATCTTGGCCTGTATTTGGATTGCAGTTGCCATGGTGCTGCACGTGTGATCAGCTATGACACCCACCTTCTGAGGGCTTGAAAGATTGGCTGGGAGCTGAAATAAGCACACTGGCAGCCTTAACAGTTGGCGTACCTCGAAAGTAACTGTTTTAGAAGTGGTCAGGGTCCAATTTAAGGTTCCATCACTACTCCTTCATTTCTCCAGAGCTGAAGGGGGTTCAAACCTTCCCCTACTCTGCAAAAAAAGCATGTTTGTCTGTTTCCTCCTTGGAGATTGTTCCTTACTTCCTGTCCTGGTGACACCAGAATAGATGCGGAGAGGAGATCTCCCCAATGGGGCCACCGAGGTTAAAGTTAGAACCAGTAGGATTTTGTTCCAAAGCTTTTTGTTTTTCAGTTTTTGATTTTGCAGTTGTTAATGGGGTCAAATTGACAATCTTTTTTGACCATAGTCAGCTGAAAAATCAAAGGACAATGATGGAAACCTTTTCTTGATTCTTAACCGAACGAACAAAATTTAAACAGTGAATGGGGTTCCCGGCTGGATTATTCATAATTACTGTAATGCACACGTGCTTGGAAAACTTTCATGCGGAAGTAGAACTTTCGTTATCATGTGCGTTATCATTCCTTTGTGCAATCTATCCCAAAATTGAACGATAGAATCCAACAGATTGGCAACTGAACAAAATATAATTTGAAGGTTGTCAAGTCCGACGTCCGTGGTGGTGCCATTGAATGTGTTGACGGATGATTTTTCTCATTTTCTTTATAAACATGTGAACTGGTGTACGGCCAATGTAATAAACCCTGGCTGAGGTTCTAACCTTTCCCCACTCTTCCTCTACACATTCAGATCAGCCAGTAATGGTTACCAGCAGCGGTTTGTCTACAGACTCATAGCTTAGAGGGAACACCACAAAATCTCTTCCATATTGGCTTGTGGCTGGTTTAATCACCAGTACAGTTCCAAACTCAGTAGTTTAAATGAAATCGGCCTCATTTACATTCGTGTGGTTGAGATCTAACACCCTCCACGTCATACCGGGCTACTCCGGATCCAAGAGCTGCATGCTTTAGAGAACAGGACTGGTTCTCTTTAAAGGAGAACTACAATCTAATAGAAAAGGAGCACATTGCTTGAAGCAGAACTCCGGGCAAAGCTGTTCTTAACCCTTACATTGGAGCTGTCCCCCGCATTGCAAGGGGAAAGCGCTTGTTTTTGTCTAGGTGTCACCCTAAGACAGGAAGTGTGTTGGGACCACAGAACATCTCCTTCCTTTTCTTATACCATCGGAGATGGGTTGCCCTTAGACCAGTCCCTGGAGCCTGTCTCCCCCTCTGCTGTGGCTGTTTAAAGTCCCGTGAGTCATCACGTCCTATACAGTGTATAGGACATGAGAAGGGCGAGGGACATACCATCACTGAGGAGAGAGGCTGAAGGGAGTGCGGTGACAGCCGGCCGGCTCCATGGCTCGGGAGAGTATGACTTTTTTTTATTTTCAACAGTTCATGTAGTTCCGCTGGACCTGTATGGCCTGCCTCAGTGCATAGGTGTTGATAGCTAGTGTAAGCAGCAGAGTGATGACTTTGGAAGTGTGCTGCCTGTCCTTCATTGTCCAATCAGCAGGTTAGGGGGTGTGTCCTTGACCAACTTTTGCTCCTTTTGCTACAGTGGGGGTCAGTTACCTGGATATGCTGTGTGGCTCACAGGAGGAGTCTGATGCAAACGCTTCTATGCTCTTTGTAAATCATTTTGGAAAATGTGCCAGGGCTATATAAACGAGCAGGATAAAATAAATACAGTGCGCTTTGTGATTACCTGACATCACGTGGGATCTTTTTGTCTTGTTCTGTACTGGCATCGGTTATGGCAGTGGCTCTCTTCCCAGACGCAGCGCCTCCTTCACAGTAAAAAGCGCCTTTTGTTAGTCACATAATAGGCAGTGTGGTGCAGGGAGCCCTGCGTTTGTTATCATAACTGTGGCGGGATTAATACCGCTCAGCGGCCTCTGATGTGGCCCTGTCCTTGTCTGCATGGAAAGTCATGAAGCTTTGGATGGACGGGCAGGTTCACTATGGACCTTATGAATGAACTTTATTGTTCACCTGGTTTCACAGCATTTCCCAACTACACCAATGAAAGGTTGGGCGCCTTAAAGGAAACCGGTATCAAAGTGACACAAAACTCCGGAGTTGAATCTTAAAAATACTTTCAGGTCCCTTAACTATTAACAAAAATGTACTTTATTTGTGTATCACTCGGCTGTAGATCCTCCAATCATCTCTGAATTGGTGCTGACACTGTCCTTCCTTCTGGAGGGGGGCTACTTTTGTTCCCTGTGGTTCCTGTGTGTGTTGTACAGTAGTCACCGCTCCAAGCTCACCCCCGGGATGGACTACAATCTCAAAACAAATTAGTGAACTAAACGTGAGATTGTAGTCCATCACGGGGGTGAGCTTGGAGCGGTGACTACTGTACAACACACACAGGAACCACAGGGAACAAAAGTAGCCCCCCTCCAGAAGGAAGGACAGTGTCAGCACCAATTCAGAGATGATTGGAGGATCTACAGCCGAGTGATACACAAATAAGCTACATTGTTGTTAATAGTTAAGGGACTTGAATGCATTTTTAATTTAAATTTCTTACTCTATCTACACCAATGGCAGGTAAGGCTCCTTAATCCTCCATTGATGAAATATCTGTCAATGTGAACATCTCCTCCTTGCCTGGGTCTAATGCTTATCCTGTGGCTTCAGTACTTTTAAAGTTGCTGACCCAAAACAAATGTGCAGATTCACTGTGCTCCTACATAAATCTATCTTTCCTATCTCTTCTAGCTATCTCTCTGTGAGGGAAGGAGTGCGCTCTCGTTTAGGTGAGGGGTGTGAGAGGTCTGCCGGCCAGGCGCGGAGCAGGTTTGGCAGGAAACCAGGGCAGGGCTGCGATTGTTATGCAGTTTCACTGCAATCTGTGTCAGATGTCACCAAACATGAATGGTGTTGTAGACAGCGGTGACACCTTCTTCCCACACTGCAGGATCCTCACATCACTGCACTGCTCTGCTTTTTATATAATGAGAGCTTGCACTGACCGGAAGTGTAAAAATGTCGACTTGATACACTGCCAACACTGACAGCGGATTAAGGGAGAAAACGGGAAAACTGTGACAAAATAGTGGCTAGGCCTTGTGTGAAGAGGCGTGGCTTACAGCCAAAAATGTATTTTTATGATAATTATTGCATCAATATTTGGACAAGGACAAGTGGTCACATTTGTCACAAAAAGGTGTTGCTTGCTTACTGGAGAGTGCTGCCTAGTTACCAAATAGTGCTGCTTGCTTACTGGCGAGTGCTGCCTAGTTACCAAATAGTGCTGCCTAGGTACCAAATAGTGCTGCTTGGTTACCAGAGAGTGCTGCCTAGTTACCAGATAAAATGGCATGTTACCAGTGAAAGTGCCTTCTTGACTTACAGGCCACTGAGTTGGATATACTTGCATGTTCAGCCGAACTTACTGTAAGAGAAATATGGGGGCACGCCATTGCTGTCCTAAAAACGCTTGTTGCCTCGCTGTCTGTCACTGACAAAAATGCACATCAAGAAAATCAAAGAAAATTCAGAAGTCCCTATCTGTAGAGGGATTTTTAGGATCGGCATGATAGCCAAGCCAGACAATTTGCATCTAGAGAAGGGGAGGACAGCCAATAGGGTCAGTTTTCTTCTGTCAAACACGTAAATGTATGATATGTACATACTGATACTGATACCTCATTGTTTCATAATAAGGTAGGAATATATAAGATTGGGGCTACCTCTGGGACATTTTCCACCCTAGGCCTTAAGGCCTTTCCACAGATTGAAGCGGGGCTGTAGTGTTGTCCATAGTGACCTGCCATGTTTTTCTCTTCCCGCTCTGAAATGTTTGCTGCAGACAGCCACCCCAATGCCGTTGCGTCCTATTAGATGCTTTGCACACTATTTTAGCAGCAGTTTTGGCTGCTAAAAAATGGCTTTCATAACAAGGTGATAAAATAACAAAGGATGGAGCCTCCTGACAGTGTGAGGTGCCGTGTCATGTGTGCCGCCATACAACATTCCCGAGGTGCTCTGTGCATTTCGGAGGAAGTTGCAGCGCTGAAATTCGAATATTTTCCAGTCAGACCTGATGGTCGGGACATTTGAGGAACGCCTGCATGCCTTTTTGCCTTGAAGCGTGTTGCTTGGCTTTAGGTGACATTCGCGCTGGGTGTGGACTGACATTTTACAAATTCTAGGCATTTCTGCAGTTTTCTGTGTGACTTTTACTCTTCATTAAAATCTGCATTTTGCTCCATCCATCCATCATTTGAAAAATCCTGCCAGATACGCATACTGGAAGAAAACAACATGGCTGCCAAGGATTTTCTGTAAGAGTTATCAATAGTTACCTGACAGCCATTTTGATTGTTCTTAAGAAAAAGCCAATGGTTGCTAAGGAAAAAAAAAATACATTTAGCTACCTTTTTGCTAAAGAGGTAAATACTTATAATGAAATATTGTTACTTTTTTATTTACTTGGTTATTCAAAGAGCCCCTTTATCCAGGTGGTATTTCAGTGTGTGGTCGGTGTTGGGAGTTAAATAACTGAAGAGATTTGTCTTGGGGACACTAACCCTCCCTGTTAGACTAACACTAACCTTCCCTATAACCCTAACATTAATCCTCACCCTCCCTATAACCCTAATACTGACTTTTTCTGTAACCCCAACACTAACCCTACCTATAACCCTAACATTAACCTCCGTTATTGTAACACTAACCCTCCCCAGAACCCTAAAACTAACTTTTCCTACAACCCTAACAATATCCCCTTTTACTCTACACTATCCATTCCTGTAACCCTAACCCTCCCTGTAACCCTAGCACGAACCCTCCATGTAACCCTAGCACGAACCCTCCATGTAACCCTAGCACGAACCCTCCATGTTGCCCTAGCACGGACCCTTCCTGTTGCCCTAGCACGGACCCTTCCTGTTGCCCTAGCACGGACCCTTCCTGTTGCCCTAGCACGGACCCTTCCTGTTGCCCTAGCACGGACCCTTCCTGTTGCCCTAGCACGGACCCTTCTTGTTGCCCTAGCACTGACCCTATCTGCAGCCCCAACACTGACCCTCCCTGTAGCCTTAACACTGGTCTTGGCCATGTGTACATGTTTTATGTCAATGAAGAGGAGAGAAAAAAGGAGGCAGTGTCGGAAAGTTCTAGACTCCGCCTATCACTGGTGTAAGTTATTAGTTCAAACCTATTAGATGAAATGCTGTATATCCCCTACAGAACAACCAACTGGAACTGGCTGCAGGCAGGGCCGGATTTCCCACAAGGCCAACCAAGGCCTGGCCTCGGGGCAGTAGGGAGTAGAGGGGCAGCAGGGGGGTGGTATTCCTATCTCCCGAAACCTGGGACATGCAGTTCCGGGGGCCGGGCAGGTAGTTGTTTTCTACATTTAGCCCTGCTTTGGGCAAGCAGAGCTAAATGAACAGCAGGGAAGCCACCGCTTGTTTTGTAGTCATTGAGGAACTTGGCCTTGAGGCAGCAGAGAGAGTAAATCCAGCCCTGGCTGCAGGTCCCATAGATGGGAGATGGTCACCAAGGAGGTTCTCTGAGGTTTATGGTCACACAGCCTCCAGCGTTCTCCATCTGGAGGGGAGTCTCAGCAGTGACAGGTTCCAGCCGTCCTGACAGGTTCACTTTGATCGGCACACCTGCCGTGGGAAGATTCTTGCTTTGAAGTTGCTGCAGACAACCCGTGAAGCATGCAATAAACACAGGTCAGACGGCTCACAATACAACTGCAGCTACTATTTCCAGAGACTTGTGTCGGCTTTATTGTAGCTAATGCTTCCACACACACACACACAGAGGTGAGGGCAGTTGTCACATACTCTATGACCTCTGGTGACACTGTCATTGAGTCCTAGAAACAGCCATTACTGGTCAGTCTAGTTTTACAGACCTCGGGGACGGTTAGTGCAGTTTTGTAAATGGTATATCCCCTCTGCGTCCATGGATTATTTAAAGTGGACCTATCATCGGATTTATTTGTTCTTATTAAGCACATGCATGTTATGCAATGTGTCAGTGTAACACTTCCAGGTATTTATTACCTCTTACAGAGATCACAGACCTAGGGATGCACCAATGCCGTTTTTTTTTTTGTACCGAGTACCAAATTTTTTTTTCCGGTACTCGACGATACCGAATACCGATACCAGATGTCCTATTAAGGAAGCCATGCGGTGTGTAATGACTCGCCCCCCCCCACGGCTTAGCAGGGAAGCCATCTCCATGCTCCCTCGTCACCAGATGACGAGGGAGCATGGAGTCGGCTTTCTGGCCAATCAGGAAGCCAGGCGGCAAGTCATTACATGGCGCCTGGCTTTCTGACTGGTCGGGAAGCCGTCTCCATGCTCCCTCTGCGCTTCCTGTATCAAGAAGCTAGGGGGGCAAGTCATTACACGCTGCCCGGGCTTCCTAAGTGGCCGGTGAAGAGAGCTCCATGCTCCCTGGTGACGAGGGAGCATGAAGTCGGCTTCCTGGTCAGTCAGGAAGCCAGGGCAGCGTGTAATGACTTGCTGCACGGCTTCCTGATACTGAAAGTTCCAGTATCGGGATAGGCATCGGCAGCATTTGTGTAAGTACTTGTACTCACCCAAATACTCGGTATCTGTATATACACAGAACCCTCCCAACAATGCTTTCTTCTGCTTTTCTCTACAAGACGGAGCCATCGTTGTTCAGGCATCATCCTGGGTCACCATCTACTTCCTGGACTGAGATATCAGCTCAGAGATGACACAGTGAAATAAATCCTGGCTGTGTTCATAAATTTTTTTGCAAACTATTCCATGTACTTGAATACAGCAAAGGTATTATACTTGGGCCCCTTGCACACAGGTGAAGTGATGTACATTGCTCTCATCCACACCTAGCTGAAATGTAAATAATGATGGAAGGCCCTCCAGGTTGCAGACTTAAAAGGAGTCTCTCTTGCTGTCTCCGAAAATTAAGCTCTTCATTTCCTGGGTATGCTTTATAGTTCTCACTGTATTTCCTCCTAGTCTCTCATTATGTACATAATGACAGTAACGTGAGATAAATATAGTGATTGTGCCCAGGCCTCTAAAAGGGGCTTCCATTGAACATCATATTTATCAATTCCCTTCTTCAGCCTCTGGATCTGTAAAAGAGGACAAGCCCTGCAAGGTTCAGGCCCCCAGTAACTGCCTGGACCCATCTGGTGTTTACTTTATTCCTGGGTATGAGGGGGCAGCTAGACTTCTTTTTTTCTGCATATGAGGGGGCAGCTAGACTTCTTTTTTTCTGCATATGAGGGGGCATGTAGACTTCTTTTTTTCTGCATATGAGGGCAGGGCCGGATTTACTCTCTCTCTACTGCCCCAAGGACAGGTTCCTCAATGTGCCCCCTACCCGCCAATCTTAATGCGCCACCCCTACCCGCCATACCTCCACCCATGGAGAATGGCACACCTGTAGGCTGCATACAATGTCACCGAGATCACTTGTACAAAACAAGCGGCGGCTTCCCCGCTGTATGTTTAGCTCTGCTTGCCCAAAACAGGGCTAAATGTAGAAAACAACTACCCGCCCGGGCATCAGAAGATAGGAATTCAACACCCCTGCTGCCCCGAGGCCGGACTTGGCTGGCCTTGTGGAAAATCCAGCCCTGTATGAGGGGGCAGGTAGGCCTCCTTTTTTTTTTTCTGCATATGAGTGGGCAGGTAGCTGAAGTGGAGCAATATAGTCTTTGCTGCATCATGAATTTTCTAGCATTAGAAACCCCGAACCTATTATGTTCTCTTATTCAGCAATAATAAATCCGAATTGGTGGCTGCAGGGGACTTCTATCATTTTAGAACATCTGATCCTAGCAGGACAGAGCACAGCTTCAAAGCTGTGGATAAAAACGTATAGGTCTATTTCGTGTTATTGTTAAGCTGGCCACAGCTTACTTGTTGTCTATCTAAAGCCAAAATGGCTTTTCTAGCTTTGGAGAGAAGGTGGTGAGCAAACTCCGGGCCCTCCAGCTGTTGTGGGAATACACGTCCCATGAGGTATTCATCCGTTTTCTGCATGACTGTTATACAGCTGGAATACAAGTCCACTTAAAGGACTTTTGGAAAACTGCTAAACCAATCCCAACCAATCCCAACCAATCGGATTGCACCTTTTTAGTTTAGTGCCATCAGGAAAAGGAAAGCCGACTCCTACATTAGTTGATACGGGTATTGCACCTTGCAGCTTATTCTTTGCTTGAGTATGTAAAGGCCTTCATGTGCAGGGGGGTTATGAGGATCTTTTTATTGATAAGAATTTGATTTATTTTAGTTTGGCATTTATTTTAGATTTGGTCATATTAACAGCGATCATTAATAACAATCTCCAGTGTATTTGCAGCATTTACATCACTCGCCATGACCCTCTGCTTCATGATTTATTGTAAATAGCATAGCCTGCCAATTCCTGATTTCTATAAACAGCCTCAGGTTCCTCAGTATTGTTCCTGGCAATTTTAATTCATCTCTGCCCAGGGGTGTAGCTACTGATCATGGGGGCCCCATAGCTAAAATGTTATGGGGCGGCCCCCTTGAAGACCTTTCTCTGAGTCCCAAAGACTCCTCTTGTGCATCTGACAGCTTTCCTACATTGTAGACTCTTTAGAGGATTAGGGTTGTCATCAGTCATCAACCGCTCCAACCAGTACTGTCACTGTGTTATCTTCACATGTTCTACGTTTAATTTGCCTCATCAACCTAATGGGGCCCCTTCCACCCCCAGTCCCGATAGCAGCCAGCTGAGATGCAATGGTTATAGTTATGCCACCATCTCTGCCGAGGTCTCGATATTAAACAACAGCGTGTTTTACTGCATCTAAAGTTAGCCATACATGGCACAAATTGTGGCCAATTCCTGCTGAATCGGGCAAAAATTAAAGCCATGGGTGGCCCTACCAGCACCATTTGGCTCAACAAACTTTGATTACAGAATCAATAGAGACGAATGAAAAGATCTTGGCCGAACAGTGACTGCATTCAATCAGATGCCATCACTGTCCATATATTCAGACAGCTGTGGGCTGAATACAAAAGCCAGCTGGTGAACATTCTTCCATCCATGCTGTTTTGTGTAGATGGGGGAATTGAATGGTTTTTCTTGTCAACCCATTGAGCAGGAGAAATCTAGCCATGCATGCCTAGTTTTAAAGTGATTATGTACTAGAGGAACAAATGAGGTGGCTGGTAAGCTAAAAGTCTGTAGCTAGCTATCAAATTTTAAAACCTACATGACTGAAAGGCAAATTCATCCAAAATGAATTTCAGTTTAGCGTGGGTAGTGGCTGGATCTACCATGTGCTGACTTCTAAAGGCTACGACAGGTGTTCAGAGGGGGTCACCAATGAATTCACAGAAGAAAAGCATAAGCTGGGGGTTTAAAGAGGACCTGAAGAGTGAAGAGTTCCTGTTATAGAAAACCTCTAAAAATGTTGTTTGTGCTTAGGCAGTACCCTGAAAATCCCTTTTTTGTAAAAATACCCTCCTGCTATAAAATATCAGTATGTGACTGGGCCCAGGCACTCCTGGTTAGTAGTTATATATCTACAGTGTGAGATCCCCTTGGCACTGCACTCTCTAGTCTCACCAGATTTGGAGTGGGATTTGGTGATGTAACTCACTGCTCCTCATTGTAGTCCCTGCTGGAGAGGAAGCTGTACCTGAGGACCACCCTTAGTACAAGGATCTCCCTGCTTACCTTTAGTCATTCTGTGGATCTGTGCTTCCTTTTCCTCTACTGCTACTTCTTGAATATTACCCCACTAGTCATTGGGAGGCATCTCTGAGGAACCAAAGTCCTGCCTCTACCAAGATGGCCACCTCCACACAGAGACATGGTGCGGAACAAGGCATAGTAAGTCAGTTATGGGGAAAAGATCAGCTGCAGGGGGGCCTACAGGCAACACTGGCGACTAGTCCTTTGCCCCCGCTTACCTTTTTCAGGGCACAGCTTCCACAGGTCCTCTTTTAATTCTAAAGCATCACATCTGTTGCAACAACTATGAGGGACTCCCACTATCCCTACTTGTAACAGGAAGAGCTGGAACACACGAGGTGGGCGTGACCACCCAAAACTCACAGGGAAGCAATAACAGATTTGGGAATTATGGCACGGAGATCTCTAAGCATATAATAATATAGGACCCAAAGCAGAAGATTTGGGGGACTGCAGGACCCCCCACAGCTTGCCATTGTTACTAGAAACCACAACTGCTGCTGCCAGTCCTCTTGACCGACAATGATTGACAGCCCCCCATGCTTATCACCTGACCATGCAGCTGTCATGCTTTTACAATCCTCTTTGCTTTCTCTGTAGAAGAAAACGGCCTTGATTGTTTGCTCAGAAATAAATTGCAAGATGATAAGCAATGATTTATTTATTGAGAGATTGATGAATCATTTGTCAGGGAGTCTTTTGTTGTTCATGTGGGAGCGGAGTCTCGGCAGGAGAGGAGGAATAGGCTCTGTTGTGTAACTGTCATTGCATAGTCCCCTGGCTGGTTCTGAGTTTGGCTGCAGGCGTTGGGAGTTGTGTGTGCCTGCATGCTTATGCTGGACTGTGCTGTCTGATGCTTTCTGCCATGCAAGTGCTTCTATGGCAACCATTGTTCTCAGGCAACTGGAAATGCATCTCCATGTCCCAGGATAGACACTCTGGCCTAGCCTGGCCTGACCCAATCAAACAATAACAGATTGTCCTCTTGGCAGGTACTTATTAGATCACCTTCCCTCATCTGTATCATATGGCTATCTCCTCCAGGTATAAGTACCCACAGTCAACATTGCATAGATATTTGGAGAACTGAGATAATACCTGCCTTTAACCTGGGGCCAATATTATTCATATTTGTCTGACATTTTAAAGGCTGGAATGTGACATACACTGGTTGTTTAAATCAAATTTATGGCATTGTTTTCATGCTTTCATTCATCACGGGCCCCTTTCACTACAGGTCCAATTACATACACTCTATGGCCAAACGTGTGTGGACTCCCCTCCAAATTATTTAATCTAGGTGTTTCCAGTGTAGGGTACTGTTACTGCTGCAGCATACAAAGACATTTTAGGCAAATGTGCCCTTCCTACCTTTTCTTCCAGCATAACCGCACCCTGTGTACAAAGCCATCTCCATAAAGACATGGTTTGGTGAGTTTGGTGTGGAGGAACTCGAGTGGCCTTCACAGAGTCCTGACCTCAACCCAACTGAACACCTTTGGGATGAATTGGAACACAGATTGCTATCCAGGTCTTCTCTTCCAACATCATTGCCTGGCCTCATAACTGTTCTTCTGGCTGAATTGGCACAAATTCCCAAAGACACAGTTGAGAATTTTTCGGAAAGGCTTCCCAGAAGAGTTAAGGCTGTTTTGGCCACAAAGGGGGGCCAACTTCATATTGATGTCCATGGTTTTGGAATGGGATATCCAGCAAGCTCATATAGACAAGATAATCCGGTATGCACAGGCCATAGAATGTATATAAGAGCTGGAGTAACACTTTAATCTACCCCCACAAAGCCTTTGGTAAGGAAGTTTCTTTTCTTATCATGGTCGCAGCACCACCATGAGCCCTTGCTAACCAGCATCCATATACCCCAAAGATCCTGCAATGTCTATAGTGAAGTATTATACCTATTATGCAATGTCTATAGTGAAGTATTATAACTATTATATCTTCAGACAAAGACAGGAAGTTGAGAACACAGCACACGCCCGGCACTTTGGGAAACGCTTTGGCTTCCTGCATTTATAATAGCCGGTAGCATTCTCGGTACGAATGGCATTGTTGTTGGAGGGTATAGCCGGGGTATGACTGTAACATGGAGTACATGCCTTTGGGGAAACCCAGTGACTGTTCAATGGAGTTGTGGAAAGCTGGCAGCGCATTTTGATAAAATTCCATGGCTGGCAGCAAAAATCATTACCAGCGTCTGGCAGCGAGCACTCATCTCGTGTTCAATCACGTTTCGCCAGGGTAGTTTGTTGTAATGTTACCAGATTTCAGAGATGTAACGTGGCCATCAAATTAATGTGCCCGCTCTGTAGTTGTTTGCCTTTTATCTGCAATGGGCGTGGAAGTGGGAGAGGTGAGAAATGTAGGATTGCCGCCAAGGAAAGTATTGTACTTCCATTTTATTTCCAAATTCCCACACTCTTACAGGTCTTTGTTCAAAGGAAATTATCTTCTTTTTTCAAGTTCTTTTTAAAGACATATGACAATGGGATTGGCTTAAAGTGGAACTCTAGGATTTATGGAGGGCAGCCATATTGTTCCAGACATATGCAGGCTCTGCTTACTGCTTAGTAGTACTGCGCAGGCATTGTGTTTTTCTGTTCCTCTGGCTCAGTGCAAGTCTACCTGTCTGGTCTGACTGATGGAAAGCAATGCATGCTCTAGTGCCTCAGCACTGATACAGCAGTGGTCCTGACCACACTCCCTGATCCTCAGATAGATTGGGGGAGAAATAAAACATCATCTGTGTTCATAAAAATATGGAACAACACGCATGTAAACATATTTACTGTCAGGTAAAATGTACAATACTTCAAAATGTACTCAATACAAATTCACCCCTCAAAGAGACCCTGTCACTGTGCCATACTGATGAGTCTATCAAGGGCCCCTTACCCCCTGGACCATCTAATAGCCCATGACAATCCCCCTTGCCCGGTCTGCTGCTTCCTCCATTGCAATCGGCACTAAAATAATTTGCAGGAGGAGGTCAGCAATGGCAGTCATGCCATTGCTTACATTAAGAGGGTGTCTAAGATTAACATTTGCAGTTCCGGAGTCCTGGGTTAAGTTCAATGCATGAAGGTTTCCCATACATGTGAAGGTTTCCTCTGATGATCCAAAAAATATACATGTAGGTTGACCGGTTTCCTCTTAAAACTCGCTCTTCTGTGTGCATGTATGACTATGGTAGGGTAATCTGTTTTAGGGGCAGGCACTAACCTGAACCATTCAGGATCCGTGAAGAGTCTATGTAGTACAAAGTAGTCACTGGCACTCCAATATCCGTCTCCTCAATTATTCTTTATTGACATCAAAGGATCATTTCACTGTGTGTAGCAACTTTTCGGAAACCATATCAGTCCCTTCATCAGGCACCATATAGTGCACTGCAGTGTTTCATGTTTTCAGGCGGGTTGTTGTGTTGGTGGCCCATTTCTGTTAACACACCCCAGTACATGGAAAATAGGTTCTGCACAAAACCCATTGCACTGCAACGCACCGCACATTGTGCATTGAGGCCTGCTATAACACAGCCTTCCCTTCAGTCTTGTGCAGTTGTACAGGCTCCTCTCCCGGACTGAAATTGATGACTCTGATTTCACTTTTCACAGCACCCTACCGGAAACTCCCAACAACTATGGTGACGTCTCTGGGTCTAGAATACGGTAGGTAATGAGAAGGAAAAGGTTTAATTAACATTACCATTAACATGGTGGAATATGATGGTGGGGGGGGGTACAAGGGAAGGCAAACAATAAGAAGACTAATATTTAGCTCTAATTATAACGGTGGGGTGTTGGCTTACTTCTAACTTCAGGTTTTTATTCATGTATACTAATAAGTGGAGCTGGTTTTGGGATATTAATCCGAGGAGATATCATTGATAACACATTTGATGCACCGGTGATCAGTCTTATAGATTAGAGATCGTGAAGCATAAATGATGTTATGTCTCTTTAAATACAGGAGTCAATGGTAATATGTGCATATTAATATAGCCACCCCGTGCCAACCCCCCTTCCTCCATGACTAAGCCCCTCCCGAGGTGAAATGCCGTGGGGCGAGGATTTCCACTTTGAAATAAAGTTTATTTAAAGCCCCATTCCAGGCAGAAAAGACAGTTGTCCTTGCAACAGGATCCCTCTTTACTGTAAGGCTTAAATGCTCATTATGTCTAGCGGCAGAGGGATATAGTGTAATACCCACCTAGGCTCCCACCATCTGTGCAACGGGTCCTCTGAAACCTCTTCTCTATGGATCCTTTCACATGGGCTGACTGGAGGGGATCCATGCACTGATGCCCTTCTGACCTGAGCAATACGAATCGGATGTCACCCCTGTGACATCCATATCCATTCAGTTTGAATCTCCATCTGGCAATGGAGGAAAGAACTAAAACTGCCAGACCCCGTGTCTGTCTATGGGGAGTCAGATGTAAATGTGTTCATTTATATCAGATTACCCCCGGATCTGGCACCATCAGGTCTGGCGAAATGGAACTCTGTTTTTTTGGACCTGGCTGGAGCTGGGAGTGATCAGGTGCAAACGGACGCCCGTCCATTTAGACCCGACTGCCCATAGACTAGCATTGAGTATCTGATCGGGTCCACCCATGTGAAAGGGGCCTAAGGCTCTCCGACTGCCAATCGAATGCTTACTTCATCAAGCACCATGCAGGACCAATAGTCCTGCATTGGAAGTGAGGACGACAAGGACCCGCCCAGAGCTTTGGAGAGAAGAGAAGAGCACTGGAAGCTTTCTAGAGAGAGGACAAATTGTTACTGCAGATTCATCTACCCCTAGGCCTAACAAGCCTGGGGGGTTGGAACTGCATGGGTAGGGGTTTTTTTTTTTTGCAGCTTAACAAAAAAAAGACTTTGCCGCTGGTTCAGCTTCTCCTGCATTGATTGGCATCTTCGGGGTTAGGACATGTCCCTTCCAACCAGGGCACCCAGGGCCAGTGGGGAAGCCATAAGCCTGGCTTGAGCAGTACGGCTTATACTGCTTTGGGGTGCAGTTGACGATGAATGGCAAAACTCTGCAACACACATAATAGTCCATGGCTGTAATACGATGCACATTTTACAATGCATTGAGGTATGAATGAGCTGTCGGTGTTCTCTGTTAAAGCATTACGGAAATAACACAAGACATAAGGAAGTGAACACTGGCGCTTGAACCAGCCATTCATACTATGCAATGTATTCGTGATCGCAGCCAACCTGGCTCGTGTCTCAGTCCTAAGACACCATTGTCCTTAATTGTTGTGTCTGTAATAACAATATCCTGTGTGGTTTACAAACCTTTTGTGTTTTTATTATTGTGTACGTTGAGCTGTGAAAGCGAGGTATCATCGTATCCTTCCTAATCTACTTAAAAGTTTAAAGCCGACATCAGATATTTTTCTTTCATGTTATAATTATATTATACAAGTGGCCAAAATTGTGGACGCTCTTACAAAAATTTGAATTTGTCTAAGAGTGGCGGGATTTTTATATTTATATATTTTTATTTACCCTAAAAAGTGTTTAAACTCATCGCGTTATATATCTAGGGGTTTTTTTTTTTTGCAGCTTAACAAAAAAAAGACTTTGCCGCTGGTTCAGCTTCTCCTGCATTGATTGGCATCTTCGGGGTTAGGACATGTCCCTTCCAACCAGGGCACCCAGGGCCAGTGGGGAAGCCATAAGCCTGGCTTGAGCAGTACGGCTTATACTGCTTTGGGGTGCAGTTGACGATGAATGGCAAAACTCTGCAACACACATAATAGTCCATGGCTGTAATACGATGCACATTTTACAATGCATTGAGGTATGAATGAGCTGTCGGTGTTCTCTGTTAAAGCATTACGGAAATAACACAAGACATAAGGAAGTGAACACTGGCGCTTGAACCAGCCATTCATACTATGCAATGTATTCGTGATCGCAGCCAACCTGGCTCGTGTCTCAGTCCTAAGACACCATTGTCCTTAATTGTTGTGTCTGTAATAACAATATCCTGTGTGGTTTACAAACCTTTTGTGTTTTTATTATTGTGTACGTTGAGCTGTGAAAGCGAGGTATCATCGTATCCTTCCTAATCTACTTAAAAGTTTAAAGCCGACATCAGATATTTTTCTTTCATGTTATAATTATATTATACAAGTGGCCAAAATTGTGGACGCTCTTACAAAAATTTGAATTTGTCTAAGAGTGGCGGGATTTTTATATTTATATATTTTTATTTACCCTAAAAAGTGTTTAAACTCATCGCGTTATATATCATTTTATTAAAAATTTTATGCTGAATAAAATATTATATAAAATATCATTTCTATTCAAACAGGAACATTCCATGCTGTTCTCATCCACAAATCTCTTCCCTCAATATGAGTTTCCTTACTCCAGATTTCGTTGCTCCACCACCAAGACATTTTACAATGTATTCATACGTAGAGCCATGCACCAGTATTACAACCAAAATGTCTTCCTCCTGCAGCTGAGATATTGCCTCACACTTAACAGTAAAAGTGCTGCATGTCCATTTTTTGGGTTTGCTCCTATGTGTTGGCACCCCATACATTTTGGAAACGTCTTCCTTCTGTAGGTTCGAGATTCCCTCACACTTCCCAGGAATTTAATTTCCAGCAAGATAATGATCCTTGCCATACTGCCTGTAAAAGACAGGTCTTCATCCCATCATATTAATGTTATTGACTGACCAAGAAACAGCCCAGACCTAAACCCCATTGAAAACCTGTGGGCAAGACTAAAGAGTAGTACCGAAAAAGAAAGACCAAGAAACGAGCAAGAACTCATAGATCAGGGGTAGGAAACCCCGGCACTCCAGCTGTTGTGGAGCTACAATTCCCGTTGCAAGACTTCCAGCCACAGTCATCACTCCCAGAGGCAAGGGCATGGGGTTTGTAGTTTTGCCAAAGCTGGATTGCAGAGGTAGCCTATCCCTGTCATAGAATCTATAAAAAAGTGCTGGTATTATATTATGACAGTAGAAGGCCTTACAAATGTAGTGCATTCTATGCCATGAAGCCGCAGAGCTGGTTTTGCCTTGAAGGCAGGTTCACACCATTTTCCGGTCCAGATCTGCTAGACCGGTCCCCACAGCCCCTTCTCCCCGGGCTCCGGTGGCCAAAGGACCCGTGACGTGATCATGTCTAATACAGATCTATAAGGTGTGAAGATGTGTAGGGACATGCCACAGCCAGAGTGTAGCAGAGAGAGGTGAGCGGTCACTGCTGCTGGACCAAGGGGTGAGTATTTCTTATTTTCACCCCTAGAGAAAAATGGGCCATTAACCCTTGCAGTGCGGGAGGTAGCCCCAAGGAAATGCTCGCGGTATACTGAGACCGCTGCAGCCGGGACAGATCCCGACATTACTGTCGAGATCCGCCCAGCTGCGTGATTGACAGCTGGCTCTGCCTATCTAGAGGCAGAGCCAGCTGTACCCGCCCCCTCCCCCATCCGTTCCTCCAGCCAGCGGAGGATCGGAGCAGGGAGGGGGAATCCCTGCAGGGAGCCGTGAGTAATAGTCACAGCTCTCTGCAGGGACAGGATCGAGAAGTGAGCGAGCGGCGGTATGTGTTCGCTCACTTCCCGATCTATTGAGCCGACATGTGACACTTTCACTGTCACACGTCGGCTCAAACTATGAGGTTGAGTGAAAATCACTCACCTCATAGTTCTCCTTTTTAATCAATGGGATCTCCCTCAAGAGAGGACACAGATTGTAGAGTCACCCTACAATGACCGATCACCCCAAGCTGCTGATACCAGCAATTTATTGTAGATTCTATAGGTTCTCCTTTATTAATTGGTCTTTCTTTTCCAACACTTCTCTTTGGTCTTGCCCACAGTTTTTCCATGGGATTTAGGTCTGGACTGTGTTCTGGCCAGTCAATAACATTAATATGATGGGATGAAGACCAGTCTTTTACAGCCTCAGCAGTATGGCAAGGAGCATTATCCTGCTGGCAGCTCTTTTTCTGATGCCATTCCCCACAAGGCATCATTGTGTGCCATCGTGAATTCTGTGTGCATTGGAACAGCATTGGAGTGCCATTTAATATGAATGGCACCACGAGGCACTAATGCATGCAACGTGTGTTACGGTAATGCACGTTTTACCACAAACACAACACCGCGCAAAGGTGAGTTTTAAGCCTTCACAGACTGTGGTAAGCAACTTTTTTTTTTTTTCACCCCATTGGAAAACAAAGGAGTGTCATTATAAAAAGGAAGCTTGTCTATTAAATGAAAGGATTGCAGGGAGTATGTATGACGGAGTTCAAAAAATAAACTTCATTAATGCAGACTGAGCTTCCTCCCGCCAACGCCCTGCAGAACCAGCCGATCCGGTGAGAGCTGAATTATGGATGAGGTATCCGGGCTGTGTGCTATGCAAATCCTCCCCGAGCTCTGCTACCTGTTCCCCTGTGTTGTGGTCATGTGTGAATCCCAGGATCTGTTATAGGACTAGACTAATATAATGACGCATGCTGCCCACGGCCCTGCAGCAGATTGGACCATTAGTACACATGTATCAATGTTGTTAAACCTGAACATCGGGGTAAGCAAATATTGTTCTCTTACAAGAGCCATGTGTGCTCTCCCTTGAATCCTGGTGAGCTTTGTGTATTTTCTTCCAGATCTGTGCAGTAATCCAGTGTGAGACTTCCTGTAATAAAGACCAGTCACTGCTGCCCTCTCTCTATATGCAAGGGGACTGGTCTTGTCTCCACCCCCTCCTATAGTAAAGACCAATCACTGCTGCTCTCTCTTCTTGTGAAGGGTGACTGGTCTTATTTGTGCCCCCTCCTGTAATAAAGACGGCTCACTGCTGCTCTCTCTCTCTATGTGCAGGGAGGCAGTGAGACTGGATTGTGGAGGAAGGGGAGAGAGGAGGCAGTGAGACTGGGTTGTGGAGGAAGAGGAGAGAGGGGGTGTTGAGACTGGATTGTGGAGGAAGGGGAGAGAGGAGGCAGCGAGACTGGATTGTGGTGGAAGGGGAGAGAGGAGGCAGCGAGACTGGATTGTGGTGGAAGGGGAGAGAGGAGGCAATAGGACAGGATTTTGTAGGTAAGAGCGGAGGCAGTGAGACTGGATTGTAGAGGAATGGGAGAGGGGAGGCAGTGAGACTGAATTGTAGAGGAATGGGAGAGAGGAGGCAGCGAGACTGAATTGTAGAGGAATGGGAGAGAGGAGGCAGCGAGACTGAATTGTGGAGGAAGGGGGGAGAGGAGGCAATGTGCCAGGGTTGTGGAGGAAGGGGATAAAGGAGGCCACAAAACTAGACTGTGAAAGAAGGGAAGAGGAGGCCATTAGACTGTATTGTGAGGGAAAGGGGGAGAGGAGGCAGCAAGACTAGATTATGGAGGAAGGGGAGAGGGGAGGCAGTGGGGCTGCATAGTGAAGGAAAGGGAGTCCACAACATTGCATGGATTGTAATATACTGTACACATCTACGGTATATTCCATGTGCTCCTTTATCATGCACAATGCTTCCTCAATCTAAATGTCACCCAGTTATGGCTTTGTATCTACTTTGAATTACAAACCAGTCTGTGTAGCAATCCTATATGAACATTGAGTTCTGAAGTCCGTTCTGGAACTCCCAACATGTGACAGGCTTCCTTTAAGACACACGGCCTAATTCTTTTTGTTAGAAGGATCAAGTTCTCTGTTATTTATTATAATTTTAAGTCTAAATCATCTTTGATGGAGCAGAATTCTGTGATCTTCAGACAATAAAATGACATTATTAAAGGCTTCTGGGGCTAATTTGTATCAAAAGAGATCTGAAGGGTGCGTTATTCTTCTGCAGAACCTGAGCAGAAAGACTCATCCAGACTATTTGGAAAGAATTTGCCAAACAGGTCACAACCTGCCGGTGAAGACGCGCCGCTGCGAGCTTTGAGCCTCTTCCGAAGCCTTGACACAACGATACAATAACTTGCAGAATGGAACTGTTTGTAACCCTCAATTTCCTCACGTTTAGGACATGGTGGTGATTACTGGATAGGGGCTGATCCATCACCGATGGGACGTTATCTCATGTTAACTACTTTACAGCACTTCATTCTCATCAGGGTTTTATAAACACTGAGAGCTTGTAGGGGACAGTTTTAAACAGTGGCGGACCTCAGGAACAAAGGGCCCTGGTGCAAGATTTTTTCTCGGGCCCCAAAGGGGAGGGAGGGCGGGAACGGATTTCTCAGCCCCCCCAACCACCCCCATCCTTCCCCTTTTTTCTTACACAATAATGTCCCCCCACAGTCACGCACTATTAATATACATTTATTTTGCCCTGACATATACCGTAGTGCTCTACAGAGAACACTGAGCCAGTCACATCAGTTTCTGTACAGAGGAGCTTACACTCTAATGCAGAATTGCACCGGCTGTAGAGGGGCTACAAATCCCAACAATGCATTATAGAGGAATGTACAATATTATATGAATTGGACTCAGGACTCTGGAACGGGAGAGAGGAAGCAGCAAGACTGGATTGCTGCATCCTCTGGGCTCGGGAGTCTGCAAGGCTGTGTCCCAATTGGGAGATGTTCCTTCACTTCCTGTACTGGGGATGCTTTAGAAAGGAGAAGAAATATCTGTAAAGTAAGGTAATTCCCCTCTTAGACAGTTGTCACCAGAACAAGTGTCCCCAATGAAAGATATCCCTTCACCTCCTGTTCAGGTGGCAACTGTAAAAATTTGGCCCCGCCATTAGTTTCTCAGTGGCAATGGACACCAGGACTAATAGAGGGGACACAGAGCAATAAAAAACCTGACTGAGGTTCTAACCCTTCTCCCT
>NW_017306615.1:458718-468811 GCF_000935625.1 Nanorana parkeri | reverse complement strand
TCATGCAAATACACCAATTTCCCAGCATGCAACTAGGGAGTAGCAACAGGCCAGCCACCCTAAATCTGGCTACTTTTGGATGTGTCATAGCCCTGAAGGGCAGCTCTGGAAATTCTTCTTGTCGGTCTAAAAGTAAATCGATGGAACATTTCAAAGTGCTGTGGCTTTTTTTTGTTTCACCCTGATTAAAACGTTTTCCCCGCAGCAAGAAAAGTGACAGGGATTTTATTTCATTAGCACAAAGTGGCAGGTCCCTACAAGTATTCCTCCAGGTATTCCCTGCTTCTTCCAGGGCTACAGGTACAGAGCAGCCTTGCTGGAGCACCAGGGGTTAACACAAAGATATACAGTGTGTGTGTGTGTGTGTGTATACTGTATATCTTCGTGATAACCCCTGCTGCTCCAGCAACGCTGCTCTATATCTGTAGCTCTGGTGATAGATAGATAGATAGATAGATAGATAGATAGATAGATAGATAGATAGATAATATTATTGGAAAGGGATGTAACAAAAAAACAAACCGTTGCAATAATACATCATTTGTTTCATTATAAAGTTACAATATTGGAACATTAAACCCAGCAGCGGACGTCACATGACAATTGTTTCCTGTGTTCTCCGGATGATGGGTGGACTGGAAGTCATATTTCTGCCAGTTGGAGGATACGGTACTCAGCCGCTTCCACCGCTGACTACACTGATATCAAATATTAGTATTCAGAAGTCTGGGTATCCTCGGACAAATCGCATGCTTAACATTCTGCAACAAAGAATCTTTAGGGGCCCATTTGCTGTGTGATCCATTAATGCAGAATGTACGGGCTGCCATTGCACCGAAAAGCCGAAGACATGGTGTGTGTATCACATTTCTGGCAGCATGCATCAGCGCTCAGCACCACAACAACGTGCGTTGTGCTGCAATACTCTTATCAGCGAGGTGTCCGTTGGGGTGCCATTTAGAATGAATTGGACTATATCACACCAATACATGTAACATGCGCTGTGGTGACACGGCTTAAGCATGTACTACTACTAGACATGTGCATTCGGATTTGGACGAACCTGCAAATCAATGAAAATCAGTCGATTTGGCGATTCGTCGGAATCCGACATAACAATTTTAATAATATGCCCGAATATACTGAAAATTAGTTTTCAGAAAAAGCCGGTGGCCATATTGGAGCGCATACCCACCACCATCTTGGAGGTGGAGCGTGTGAAGTCACATGACAGTGACGTCACACGTTGAACAAGCAGTGGCCAGATTGGCCACCGGTGCATTCTGCCACTTTGGAGTAGATCTTGTTATACCCCAAGATGGCGGTGTTCGAACATGCGGTGCGCATGCGTAGTACGTGCCGGCGGCCCATATGGGTGCTGCTTGTTCTGCGGTTTCAGTGTGCAGTTTCGGATTCGGAGCCTCTGAAACAACATCAACATTTGTTTCCCTTGACGAAACAAATGACATTTTTTTTCGTTCCCCGTGCCGATGGGGACAAGGGCCTCTTCCCCACAAGCCCTGGGGCATTGATTGTGGGGGTGCGGGCAAGGGGCCTATTCACATCAGGGTACCCCTTTAATAAAGGGGCACCCAGAGGCGGCCCCCCCTTGTACCCCTACCCATTCACTAAAGGGTTAAATCAAATTATCCCAAAAAATGGATCCACCGAAGTAATCCAGCATCAATCACGACGTCCAGTGTTGTCCACGATGACGACAACTCCATGAAATAAAAAAAATAAAACAAGAAAGAATAAATAGAAATAATAATAGTTTTTTAAAAATGACGACCGTCGTCCCGTCCGCTCGCGACGAACTCCCGCCGCAGAACGGCATTTTCACAGATGCCGGCAACTTATAAACAATTAGGTGGAGCTAGCAGTGACGGCTACCTCTGCCCAACTGTTTACAGGCAGGTGTAACAGGTGAGTCATGACTTTGCCCAATCATGGCTCTTACAAAGTACTGCACCCTGATTGGGCAAAGTCTTGCACCTGACCTGTGGTCAGGTGCAAGGCTTTAGCCAAACAGGGCTTCACAAGGCACAGTGGCTTGGGTGGCCGCCGAACGCCCTGACAGTTTGCGTGTTTGCCGAACACACGAACTGCCAATGTTGGAGTCAAACTCACGTTCGACTCGAACATCGAGCCCATCACTACTAAGTATGCTTGGCCTCGCCCTGAGCTATGCAAATGGGGGGGGGGCACTGTTTCTGTAGGGAAAGGGGTCTCATTGTGCTTACTGCCACTCTTTAGGCTTGCTTTGTTGTCTGGCTTGCTTGTGTCCAGCGGTCTGCAATGACCACTTTATATATTCTTTGTTCCTGTAACCCGCCTGTATCTGATGCACTGGTCAGCGTGCCTTCTGGATGAGGCGCGTCGTGCCGTTCCGCCTGCGTGGATGAAATTCTTCCCATGTAAATGACTTTGCGGCCTTTTGTGTTCTGTGCTCGGGCCCGACGCCCACAACGACTGACTAACCTTCTGTAAACAACCCGGCCGCCTGTGTCATTATTATCTCCAGCACGGAGCCCGATGAGGTCTGTCTATGCGAATCTGTTAATTAGAAAAGTATTAGCGCACGTGTGGAAATATTTGTCAATAAGGAGATGCGTTTAACCATGTGCGCGCCCCGGCCCAGAATTTAAAGAGCACCTGTACTGCAGCAATAGGCAACATGTTGTTGGTACAGGTGAAAGCAGAGTGACTGAATAATGTGCTGCTTCGCCTTCATTGTCCAGTCACAGGCTGGGGGGCGGGTCCATGACATCCTGGGCTCAGAGGAAGGTGGTTGAATAATGCTGCTCACTATTGAAGCCAGAAGACTGCAAACATCGATCATAAAAGAACGGGACGGGGGAGGGGGGTTAGAGACCGCTTCTGATGCCAGGCAAGTGTTGCAGCGACGGCTGCTTTTTAATTTCATCTTTTTTTATTTTAGACTGGAGTTCTGCTTTAAAGTGCCAGTTCACTCAGCAGTGATATATCAGTTATCATTGAAGCCTGGAGGTCAAAGTCGTCCTCTGGCTTCCTATATCTTTTTGGGACCTCCACACTAAAGCTTTTGGCCCTGTTCCAACCGCATGGTTTTTGGAGCCCACTTTGGGGGCATTGCTATGTCTTCCCTTGCGTTCTTCATCATTATAAACCAAGAGGATGAGAATAAGACCCCCTCCCCCTAATATAGCAAGTGTACAGACCAAAGATCTCACCGGACCACATAGGACCGGTTCACTTTCTAGCACCTGCCAGTATTGAAATTCCAGATTTGGGTGGAGCGGCCTTTTAAGTGACACACACAAGTGATTTATCAAAGGTGGAATGTCCTCTTTTTCTGCTGTGCCTGATGCCCTGATGACCCTCCCTGTGCAGTGCCCAGTACTGAGCGCTAACACTCCCATTATCTGTAACTATTTCCCCATAAACATTCCTGCTCAATGATTCACCGGCTCCAAAAATGTTTCCTTGACCCGGCGGCGTGAACACCGAAATTTTTGCTGGCACATAATACGGCAAAACGCAGAACGACGTGCGATTATGTCTCCGATGTTATACAAGTACCTGTAATGTCCTCCTTCCCAGGACGGGACCAAGCCTGTGCAGGGACTACAAATCCCAGCATTCTGGCAGCTGGCCCGGATTAGCAGGCCCGGCCCGCAGTTGTAGAGTTTTTCTAATGAATAATTTCAATGTTATGAAAACCATTCTATTGAGGAACGCTCGGCCAATTCTTGTCATGGATTTTCATTAAAGAAGAACTCCAGGTTGTAGAAAAATGAACCCTTGCGGTGGTGTCCGCGTCTTGGTCCAAGGGCTCATATAAAGAAAGACTTACACTGTAACTTTGTAGCAAAGTTGCTCATTGAGAGACTCCCCCCTAAATGCCAATTGAGTTGCTTGCTATGCCAATGCAGACTCTGTACATCGCAGCATCTTGGTATAGGAAGGTTGATCCATCCGTTCCCACATTCCTAAGGACAATGCCAGGCCCATACAATAGGCTTTTCAAACACTCAGCAATGCATTGTGGGATGCAGGGTGTGGCTATACTCTGACTTTCAGAAAGTCATATCTTTGAGAGTCGGGAGCTCTGTTTTAGTTGCTTATAAAGATTGCACTTTAACACCAATGTGGACTTGTAGGGCAAAACCTGCACCTGGAATACTTCCACTTGGCACTTACAGAGGGACTCCACAAGGGGGCGTCCTACTAATCGCCGGCTAAGAAAGGGTCATTGGACATTCACATTTGTTAGTGATTCACTTCGATGTGCTGGTTGAAATAAAACGCACCCAATGCTCATGGGATGCATCTGCAAAGCACTAGCAGCCCATGAATAGCCCCTGATCCTCTGTGATCTTTTAGAATATAGCCAATTGAATGGCCTCTTCCAGGCATTGCAGGTACAGATATCTGGGCTCTAAAGCGTTTGAAGACATTTGTAGAAAAACAAGACCCGGGTCCATAAATTTTAAAATTCTTCAAATCTCGATGTCAGCTGAAGTGTGATTTATAATGTTGGGTTAATGCGGAGATGATGTTTGCAAGAAACTTGAGCAGGAAGGATTTGTGCCCCCAGGAATGTACCATGTGACTATTTTTTCGGACATTCTTCTTTTAGCACCATATACATTTCTGATCAATGCCATTCAGAAGTACAATGCACACTCAAGACTTGGGATCAAAGCCTAACTACATTGTATGTAGGTGCCTCATTAAAAAGGTGCTCAAAGCCTTACAGAAAGCAGTCACAGCCTTAATAGAAAAGCCTCTCCCCTGCCAGCATGCTGCAGAGAAGGACACTTGCTCTTTGTGGAAGCAGTGGGGTCTCTGCAGAGATCTGACACGCCTCCTGCTGAGTCATAGCTAGAGCTCTCCAATCCGCAGCAAGCAGAGCTATAGGTACAACTCAGCAGGGGTGTGTTGGACATCTGTAACCACTGCTTTAAAGGAGAACTATGGGGTTAGGTCTTTTCCCCATAGTTCTTTGAAGGGTAACGGGAGGACACAAACTAGCGTCCTCCTGTCACCCTAAGCTCAGTATATAGAGAGCTACAGCGACGATTATGTCTGGATCCGCCCAGCTGCGTGACTGACAGCTGGCTTTGCCTATCTAGAGGCAGAGCCAGCTGTACCCGCCCCCTCCTCCGTTCCGCCAGTCAGCGCTGGAGGATCGGACGGGAGGGGAGAATCCAGTCACTCCCCTGTCACGGCTCTCTGCAGTGACAGGATCGAGAGGTGAGCGAACGCCGGTATGTGTTCGCTCACTTCCCGATCTGCTGAGCCGACCTGTGACAGTCTCATTGTCACAGGTCGGCTCAGATTATGAGGCTGAGTGAAAAGCATTCACCTCATAGTTCTCCTTCAAAAGAGAACTATGGGGTAACCTTTTTTCCCCATAGTTCTCTTTAGGATCATGGGAGGACATATACTAGCCTTCCTCCTGTGAGCCAAAGCTTAGTATATAGTAAACTATTGCTCACTATATACTGAGATCGCCGCAGCTGGGACGGATCCCGACAATGCTGTCGAGATGCACCCACCTGTGTGAGTGACAGCTGGCTCAGCGTATCTAGAGGCAGAGCCAGCTGTGCCCATCCCTTGCCCCAGTCAGCGCAGGAGGATCGGAGCGAGGAGGGGGGAAATCCCTGCAGAGAGCGGTGACCGACAGTCACCGCTCTCTGCAGGGAGATGATCGGGAAGTGAGCGAGCGACGCTATGTGTTAGCTCACTTCCCCATCTACAGGTGAAACTCGAATAATTAGAATATCGTGCAAAAGTAATTGCAGTAAGTTCTGCAAAAGGGGCCCAAACCAAGTACTGAGTACATATGCATGCTTGTACTTTTCAGAGGTCCGATATTGTTCTATGTACAATCCTTGTTTTATTGATTGCATGTAATAATCTACTTTTTTGAGGTTGTGGATTTGGGGTTCTTGGGGTTTTCATGAGCTGTAAGCCATAATCATCACAATGATGACAAATCACGGCTTGGATTATCTTGCTTTGCATGTAATGAGTCTATCGCATATATTAGTTTCACCTTTTAAGTTAGTGAAATAAATGAACTTTGCACCATATTCTAATTATTCGAGTTTCACCTGTATAGAGCCGACCTGTGACAGTTTCATAGTCACACGTCGGCTCGAACTATGAGGGTGATTGTAAATCTCTCTCTCCTCATAGTTCTCCTTTTAAGTTCCAAATCTGCACATACACAACAAGCAATGACAATGCTTATTAAACACAGCAACCAATGGGATCTCAGCTTTCTGTAGGCGATGGGTACGCTAAGGATTGCTAATTGCTTGCGGCTTTTCAAACTACAATTTAAATGATCATCTATAGGGAGCAATTCATAAACTGTGTGAGCATCCCTACATATAATTATAACTATCTCTTTATATTAAATACAATGTAACTATTATGTTATATTAAATATCTCTCACAATGAATGCTCCATAACTATTATTTTATATTAAAATCTCTCATATTGAATACAACGTAACTATTTATTATTTTAGATTAGATATCTCTCAGCCGGTCTCATAAAACCCATTGACAGTAAAGCCGAGGACTCGCGCACTCTTTATCTCTCTATCTCATTTGTCGCTGGATATAATTTCGGGAGGATTTATTTCACTACACCCTAAACCTTTCTCATTATTCATTTTGTCAGTTCAGGCAGATCACCAAATGAAGGTGTTTCAAGCACTCCCATTGCAACATGTTTCGCCCCTTTGCATGGCTCCATCAGGGGATTTTCTTCATATGCACTCAGTGTAACTGTCAATATCGAGTTGGAAGAATTGTGAGTCCAAAACATTGACAGTGGTAGTGTCAGCTCTGTCCCATCCCCTCTCAGGGAAGCACAATAGAGAAAGTGGAAGCTTGGGTTTTGTGAAATATGGCCTCCCCGGTATCCCGGAGCTAACACCTGAAGTGCTCGAAGCTGTAGCTGATCAGTCCTTGTTACAGACAGGGGTTCCTATCCATTGAGACGAGGACAGTCTGGATGATCTCAGGAGTATACCTGAGGGTAGAGCGGCAGCAGAGGGTTGGTGGAGCATAGCACACCAGTTGTGAAGAGCTCCAGAGACTGCCTGGAGGCCCAGGTTTCATGGAGGTGCAAAGGGCACCCTAGAGGTCAATACATGACATAAGGTGCTCTGGGAAGTACTGAAGTCAGGCGGCCGCTCGCCCCTCACTGGGGCCCCATGAGGCCTATTGTCTATTGTGTTCCTCTGCCTATTGTGTTCAGCGGTGCTGCTCCATTAGGCAGGCTGAGGCAATCTGGGCACGCTAGGCCTATTTTCAGTGCTGGACCTGAAGCTGGCGCTCCAGTAGCCCCTATGTTAATCTGGCTCTGGCTCTATGGTGTACTAGGGCCAGTAGATGGATGACACGGGATGCTCTGGGGTGCAGTGATGTCACGGGGTGCACTAAAGTCAATAGATGACACAGGATGCTCTGGGGGTGCACTGGTAAGGAGCTCTGTTGTAGTATAGAGATGGGTTGCTCGAACCCCAAGCCACGCATCGCATCACAGTTTAAGATAGCTGCCTCCTAATCGGCTTTGGCGCCCATCAAGAGAACTGTTTCCTGATTGGCCGTGCCGCAGATCAAGATAATTGTTTCCTGATTGGCCGCGACGCTGATCAAGAGAACGGTTTCCTCATTGGCCGCGACGCTGATCAAGAAAACGGTTTCCTCATTGGCCGTGGGGCTGATCAAGAAAACGGTTTCCTCATTGGCCGTGGGGCTGATCAAGAAAACGGTTTCCTGATTGGCTGTGGCGCAGATCAAGAGAACTGTTTCCTGATTGGCCGTGCCGCAGATCAAGATAATTGTTTCCTGATTGGCCGCGACGCTGATCAAGAGAACGGTTTCCTCATTGGCCGCAACGTTGATCAAGAGAACGGTTTCCTCATTGGCCGCGACGCTGATCAAGAGAACGGTTTCCTCATTGGCCGCAACGTTGATCAAGAGAACGGTTTCCTCATTGGCCGCGACGCTGATCAAGAGAACTGTTTCCTCATTGGCCGTGGGGCTGATCAAGAAAACGGTTTCCTCATTGGCCGTGGGGCTGATCAAGAAAACGGTTTCCTCATTGGCCGTGGGGCTGATCAAGAAAACGGTTTCCTTATTGGCTGTGGCGCAGATCAAGAGAACTGTTTCCTCATTGGCTGTGGATCCTGGACACTCGGGTAGGTATGACACCTTTTCTCTTTTTTTGTGATGGGGAAAGTGACTTTGACACAACCAGCTCGCTCGGACTCGGGAGCAAGGTGTCCCAGGAAAAGGTATTTTTAGGATGCTGGTAGCTGCGCTCCACCCAGACGTGTACGGGTGTGCTGGTCCACCAGCCTGACGTGTACGGAAGATCTTCATCCCGGGCTGGAGATGACATTCCTCTGCGTAGGAGGATAAAGAGCTGCAATAGGGAGGGTGGAATTCAATTACTAATTCTGCATATCCTAATTCACTTGTTTACTGAGCTCAGGGACAGCCGGATAATCCGTCACCTGTTCACCCGGCCCGGCCAGAGAGACTCTGCTCATGTGTGATTACAAAATGGCGGCCGCTGGTCGGTGGCTTGAAGTAGTTGTAAACCCCAAACAATAAAATCTCACGTGACCTTCAACCTGCTGCTGTGATTTCAAAAGTCCTATCGATGTTTCTGAATCTGCACCGCTGAAGTCCTTCCCTTGCTCTTTCCCTCCTATAGGCTGCCTGGACCCTTCTTCTTCCAAGCCCCAGTGCCTGCAATATGTTACAATGCTTTCCATGGTTGGACTGTCACACTGTCGGAAGTCCTTTCTGTCCCTTTCCCCATCTATAAGCTGCCTAGGCACCCCCTGTCCCATGCCCCAGTGCCTGAAACATGCTAGCAGGCTTTAGATCAGAAGTAGCTAACCTTTGGCGCTTCAGCTGTAGTGAAACTACAAATCCCATCATACTTCTGCCTCTGGGAGCCATGCCTGTGGCTGCCAGAGTCTTGAGTGCGTCATGGGACTTGTAGTTTCAGCACAACTGGCGGGTTGAAGTTGTGCTACCAATGCTTTAGATATTAACGC
The DNA here is from genome assembly GCF_000935625.1 of Nanorana parkeri. Lineage (NCBI taxonomy): Eukaryota > Metazoa > Chordata > Amphibia > Anura > Dicroglossidae > Nanorana > Nanorana parkeri. Next base: position 459,734 of record NW_017306615.1, on the reverse strand, counting down.
TGAGCTCCAGGCGGATCTAAGACACCAATGAATGCAGCTCTATATTCATTCATACATCATGAGCTGTATAAATGTGACCTGGTGTCAGCCTCTTGCAGTCCACTGTACAGCAGAGCTCAGACTGGGTGAGGGAGAAGCAGCACAGGGAGCCAATCAGTGCTCACGTGTTTACAAGGGACATGTCGATAGGTGGAGAGAGCAGAGAGAAGCAGCAGTTGGCTGCTTTTTCTTTCACTGTCCATTCACAGTCTGGGGGAAGGACAAGACCTGTCAGTGTTACTTAAAAGCATCAGGTCTCCTGGCCTACTAGACAGGGCTGCTCTGTGAGGCAGAGCTGTGTAAATCTCTGGACTGGATGGTCAGAAATACAAATCTTTCGGCAGGTGAAACATCTCCCTTTTATATGTATTTCATCTGTGTGTTGAGCTTCAAAGGGAACCTGTCATGGGGACATTGTATCCTATTTCTGCATTGGACCGTACGGGGTGGTTGGTAGGGTTGCTGACACACGCACACGCTGGTGTCTCTCCTGATCCCCCGGCTGCAGCACGCCAATAGTTTGGAAAGTAATACAAAAGGCCGAGTGAGTCACCGGCTAATGATCTGGCAGCGGGCCAGTCCGAGCTCCCCCTTGGCATCCGCACGGCTCTCAGTCAGCCCAGGGGTGGGAAGCCGAGGGGTGGGAGAGGAGCGAAAGCTGTGCGACTGCTGAGCTCCCAGCATGTTGTGCCTGGCTGACTTCGGGTCTCCTTCTCTCCCCTCCTACAGGGTCTCCTCCAGCAAGGAACTGTCCGAGCTCATCGACCGACTGCAGAAAAATGCCGACCAAGTGGAGCGCTACATCGTGGACACCGACGCCAAGCTGCAGAAGGTAACTGAGGATGGATGGATAGAGAGATAGATAGATAGATAGAGAGAGAGATGGATAGAGAGAGAGAGAGAGAGATGGATAGATAGATAGAGAGAGAGATGGATAGAGAGAGAGAGAGAGAGATGGATAGAGAGAGAGAGAGAGA
>NW_017306615.1:451212-458584 GCF_000935625.1 Nanorana parkeri | reverse complement strand
GAGAGAGAGAGAGAGAGAGAGAGAGAGAGAGAGGGAGAGAGAGATAGAGGAATAGAGAGATGGATAGAGATGGATAGAGGGATAGAGGGATAGAGATGGATAGAGGGATAGAGATGAATAGAGGGATAGAGATGGTTAGAGGGATAGAGATGGATAGGTAGGAGAGAGAGAGATGGATAGAGGGATAGAGAAGACAGAAGTAGTAACCCGCAGCAATGCAAAATCACATCACCAATATGTCCAATCTACCATAAATCTCACATACGGTGATAGATGATGAGAATCCAAAAATAGGTCTCGCTTATTAAAACATACTTACACAGACAACACCGGAAACCTAAAAAAACACTAACCCTCCCTGTGAGTGACCCCAACACTAACCCTCCCTGTAACCCCGACACTCACCCTCCCTGTTACCCCGACACTGACCCTCCCTGTAAACCCGACACTAATCCTCCCTGTTACCCCGACACTCACCCTCCCTGTTGCCCCGACACTCACCCTCCCTGTTACCCCGACACTGACCCTCCCTGTTACCCCGACACTGACCCTCCCTGTTACCCCGACACTCACCCTCCCTGTTACCCCGACACGTACCCTCCCTGTAACACTAACCCTCCCTGTAACCCCAACACTAACCCTCCATTTCATTCTAACACTAAATCTCTCAGTAGTAGCCATCACACTAATTCTGGCCATGCACAGTAAGAATTTAAGGCAATTCACCGGAATTGTGCAAAATTCTTAGAGTGATCTTCCCAGCAGACTGTTTTCGAAGGGACCGGACCGAAAATTTTGGCCAAAACAGTGACTGCAACCAATGGGCTGCAGTCACTGTTCATGTATTCAGAATGCAATGGCCACAGCGAGAGACTCGTTCTTCCATGCTATTTACAGTGGATGGAGGTAAAAGTTAAATTTGGTTCACTCAGCCCTCAGACTGAACATAAAAAAACGAATCGTGTGTGGCCGGCGTCATTCCTCTGTTATGTAACTTGTGTTTAAACTCACTTTTCCTGTGCTGGGATCTGCTGATGTATGGATGTGAAAGTGCTCCCTCTGGTGGCCATCTGAGATATGCAATCCTTCCCAGGGACTGTACAGATTACAGTGGGTACTCTAGTGGCCGCCTGAGCTATGCAATCCTTCCCAGGGACTGTACAGATTACAGTGGGTACTCTAGTGGCCGCCTGAGCTATGCAATCCTTCCCAGGGACTGTACAGATTACAGTGGGTACTCTAGTGGCCGCCTGAGCTATGCAATCCTTCCCAGGGACTGTACAGATTACAGTGGGTACTCTAGTGGCCGCCTGAGCTATGCAATCCTTCCCAGGGACTGTACAGATTACAGTGGGTACTCTAGTGGCCACCTGAGATATGCAATCCTTCCCAGGGACTGTTGACATGACAGTTGGTACCTTAGTTGCCATCAGAGATATGCATGCAGTCCTTCCCAGGGACTGTTCAGATTACAGCCTGTACATATTGCCCCATGCTAACCAAATTAATTGAAAAGTGTGGTTTTCAGGTGCAAGTTGCAGTCTGATTGGTTCCTGTGAGGCACCACAAAAGGTTCCCATGAAAAGTCCTTCAATAAATGTGACCCATCACGCTTTGACCACAAAAAACAAACAAACAACGTCCCACAAACGTGGATTGTATAAATCGGTTCACATGCCGATTCCTTTGTTTTCCCTGCAGGATGTGGAGAAGATTAAGGCTTCCCAGCCTGTGATGCACAAGGAGGCCACCAACAGCAACATCTCGGAGTCTGAGAGGATCGTTGTGGTGCTGGAAACGGATGCCCTGCTGTCTCGTCATCTCAATCACCCACAGGCAGAAATGATTCAGGAGGAGTGAGTGCTTCCACATGTCGTCCATGTTGTATCTATACGAAGGACCGGTGCTCTTTAAATGGTCTGGAGTCTGACATGTCAAATCGCCTGGCATAGCCTGACCTGTTCCAAATGGAAAACCAAACATCTGTTTAGTATTTGTATATCTCGGCCCATTTAAAGTGAACGTTAAGTGAGCATTAGTTCCACCATCTCCCCCGCCATCCCTACAGCCTTACACGATGGTACCTTTTTTGGGTGGTACTGGCTCCCACGTCCTCAGTCCTCGCCTAGGCCAGAATGACGTTCAGTGTAGAAGTGACCCCTTACATTGGTGGTCGGTGTAGAAGTGGCCCCTTACATTGGTGGTCAGTGTAGTAGTGACCCCCTTACATTGGTGGTCGGTGTAGTAGTGACTCCCTTACATTGGTGGTCGGTGTAGAAGTGGCCCCTTACATTGGTGGTCGGTGTAGTAGTGACCTCTTACATTGGTGATTGGTGTAGAAGTGACCTCTTACATTGGTGATTGGTGTAGAAGTGACCTCTTACATTGGTGGTCTGTGTAGAAGTGATCCCTTACATTGGTGGTCAGTGTAGTAGTGACCCCCTTACATTGGTGGTCGGTGTAGAAGTGGCCCCTTACATTGGTGGTCGGTGTAGAAGTGATCCCTTACATTGGTGGTCGGTGTAGAAGTGGCCCCTTACATTGGTGGTCGGTGTAGGCAGGAGAACAATCTGTCACTGCTGTCTTCTCAAGTAGCCCCATAGTAACCTGAGGCGGAACCCTGGCTGAGAAAGGCTGCTATAGACATTGGTCACCAAGACACGAATTGAAAGAATATCCTCTGCTGCAGATACAGATCGCGCTAGAGGCACCTCAGAGGTTCTGTGTCCATGCTCCAGTCTTCTCTTCTCGTGTCATTCACCATGAAGGCTTCTCTTCGGTCAACTCTCAGATGAAGCCCAGCTCAGACTTCTTCAGCCGGTTTCCATTTTACACATTTATGAGGGTCAAAGTTGAGCCTGTTAGGAGTCACGATGACTGAAATAGAGCGCACAGTGACACTTTATCCCTGGCAGGTGGTCGGGCAGAGGAGTCCGTCAGTCATGTTCCTTTATAGAATGAGTGCGGATTTATGGGGGAAGCTGCAGTGAGAAGACTTTTATGTGGACCTTTTGATAATCCACCATCCCTGGGCTGAGTTCCCGGGTCTGTACATCTGCTGTGCCCATTATGAGGGGTCCCACCATCCCTGTGCTGAGTTCCCGGGTCTGTACATCTGCTGTGCCCATTATGAGGGGCTCCCACCATCCCTGTGCTGAGTTCCCGGGTCTGTACACCTGCTGTGCCCATTATGAGGCGCTCCCACTATCCCTGTGCTGAGTTCCCAGGTCTGTACACCTTCTGTGCCCATTATGAGGGGCTCCCATCATCCCTGAGCTGAGTTCCCGGGTCTGTACATCTGCTGTGCCCATTATGAGGGGCTCCCATCATCCCTGAGCTGAGTTCCCGGGTCTGTACATCCGCTGTGCCCATTATGAGGGGCTCCCATCATCCCTGAGCTGAGTTCCCGGGTCTGTACACCTGCTGTGCCCATTATAAGGGGCTCCCACCATCCCTGTGCTGTGTTCCCGGGTCTGTACACCCGCTGTGCCCATTATGAGGGGCCCCCACCATCCCTGAGCTGAGTTCCTGGGTCTGTACACCTGCAGTGCCCATTATGAGGAGCTCCCACCATCCCTGAGCTGAGTTCCTGGGTCTGTACACCTGCAGTGCCCATTATGAGGGGCTCCCATCATCCCTGAGCTGAGTTCCCGGGTCTGTACACCTGCTGTGCCCATTATGAGGATCTCCTCTCCCACCATCCCTTTGCTGAGTTCCCGGGTCTGTACACCTGCTGTGCCCATTATGAGGGGCTCCCGTCATCCCTGATCTGAGTTCCTGGGTCTGTACACCCACTGTGCCCATTATGAGGAGCTCCCACCATCCCTGTGCTGAGTTATTCTATATTATTGGCAATGAAGCAGGAACTGTCTGAGATGTCTATATGAAGGCCTTGCCTCTTTCCCCCTATGAGTTGCTCTTCTATCTGTATTCTAGTCTTGCGTTCTCTGCTGCCTATTTTCTGAATGTGTTGCTTGCTTACCAAGTGGTTTTTCTTTTCGCCGTCTTCTGTACTTCTGGCAGACGGCAGACTGGTGACAGTAATGTGCGCTGTGCTTCAAGCTGATCAGTGCCACATGCAAGGAAAGGGAACGTGTAGAAGAACATGGGCACGGCCGATTAGAAGGAACATGAGCAGAGTTTAAACAAAATAGACGAGTGATCCACACCAGGGCAACTGACGGCGGATGACTTAATGCTACTTCCTTATATCTTCCAGCTGCTGTAAAATCACAGTGCATCGGGGTCCCCCTACCACGCCGCATGGGTTAAACACTCATTTGAGAGAGAGGAATAAATACAAATACTTACCTTATTCCTCACTCTCCACGCAGCTGCCCCTCTCCAAGTTGTGGGTGGGCCCATGTCTTCCTCCAATATAGGACTGCTGGTCCTGCATTGTACATGATGACGCCACAGAGCTGCATCCGGGTGGGCAGCCTTGGGGGGACCGGGCGCACGGAGAAGACTGTGATAAAAACCTGACAGGCGTTCTATATCTTCCCTTCCCAAAACTAAAATGACTGCTTTAGCATACACTTTAAATTGTGTGGGTACTCCAGTGCAGAACAGAATATTGCGTGCCTAGAGCAGGACCAGTGCTGTATAAGGTGTGCCCATGCAGTGCCCCATGGTAGTACCACCAATAGACTACAGACAACCTGCTCTAAATTCGAGACTTATGGCTTTTGTGTGCTCTGCGGTGCCCCCTACTGACTGTCAATTGTCCCCCCCCCCCCCACCAGCATCCGGCAGCTGAAGGAACGTCTTGCCACCCAGAGACAGAAGCACGATCAGATCTACAATCAGAAGGTTGCCGCCTTAGATGCCCCAAAAGTCAACTGGAGCAAAGTCATAGATGACAAGATGGTAAGAGGGGTGCAGTACCGCAGCAGACACCAGTATTGGGCAATGTTCACTTGGGCGCGGTGTGTAACCAATGTTGTAATACAGGCAGGGGCTGGAAGACTACTGACAATCGAGTTACCGGTAACTACTAACTCCGGTTTTCCCCAGTCGTCCTCCATGACAGCCGGACTATTGAGGGTAAGGTGCGGCGGGATCCTTTCATGGGCTGTCCTGGAAAACGACTGGGGAAAAGGGTAACATTTTGCGTAACAGACGCTTGGATATCCTTGTGTTCTGTTCAACCTCTGTTGGGGGGTAGAAAGTGTATTAGAAGTTTCATGTTTGACACAAAAGGCCAAAGAGCAGGAAGTCCAACTGTCCCTACGGGAGAGAAATACTCTGGTAGTAATAGAGAGGGGAAGGGACACTGTAGAACAAAAATGGAGCGGGGGCAAAGAGAGGAGATCGGGAGAAAAAGAAAAGGACACAAGCCCTCTTCACTATGGCACTTACATTTTCACCCTAGGTCTACCCAAGTGTGCCCTGGGTCTTTTTGGACACTAGCAATGCCCCTTGAATATGAGAGAGACCTAGGAGAGCACTGCATAAATGTCCACAGTAAGACTACAAAACTCCCCCCTGAAAGCATGTAGGGTTGCCACCTTTTCTTCAAGTGATACCCGAACGCTCTAGTGCCATGTGGCAATGATTTGGGTAGAATATACAGGAGAGAGGGAGGAGAAACAGCAAGGAGAGACACCCAGGAGAGAGAGAGCAGGGCGAGACACCCAGGAGAGACAGCCAGGAGACCGAGTGGGGAGAGACAGCCAGGAGAGAGAGCGGGGAGAGACAGCCAGGAGAGAGAGCGGGGAGAGACAGCCAGGAGTGAGAGCGGGGACAAAAAGCTAGGAGAGAGCGGGGATTAACAGCCAGGACAGAGAGCAAGGAGAGACAGCTAGAAGAGAGAGACACCCTGTGTTTCAGACACCTGCTTGCTCCCTGAGTTCCAGCATTCCTCTGTGGCCCGTGCCTCATCTATGTACTCAAGTTGGAACACCAGGACCCCGTGGTTGCCCCCGACATCTTATGCCCGGGTTTTAGTTGGCCTGAAATCTGGACACAGCACATACAGAACTCAAAACCTGGGTGAATGCCGGACTGGTGGCAACCCTATAAGGATGTCTGTCATGTGTACAACACACCTGGATGAAAACAGACCACAAAAGCGTTGCTAGCCGTGATGTTGTATGTAACATGCCATGTGCTTCATGTTTTTTGCCACAGGACCAACTCAACAATACTGGCTTTGCCACCGACTTGCCAAACGTTGAGAACCAGATCATGGAGCACAACGTGGTTCACAATGAGATCAGGGCCGTGGGAGACCACATTAACAAAGACGGCGACAAGGTGGGCATCGGTATGGGTGGGCTTTCCTGGTAATGAAGGTGACTCGGTGTACAGTTGCTCACACACTCTGCTTTTTTTCTTCCTGCAGGAATACATCAGCGGACTACAAGTCAAGTATCATAAACTCTTGGTAAGAACCTATTGCTTTGTGCTATTCTGACTGCAACTTTGAGAGTTCATTGCCTGTAGTCATTTCGCTATGTTGCACTTAGTCAGTGGGGAAGCTAGACATTCTGTCACTCGGGGGAAAGGCTCAGAGTTGCTCCCTCCCCAAGGGAGAAGTTCTCCATCCACACAGCCTGTGTCACCCCTCCTAAAGTGGCACACGGGGGACATGCTTCCCCCCAGCTTCGGCCCTGCACTGTCATAATTTTTCATTGTCACTAGTCAAGGGTTCTGGTTGTCACCGATCACACCAACTCATTACAACTAGTTGTATGAACCGTTCTGTGCCCCTAGTTCTGCCTCTTTATTGGCACCAGTACATTTGCTTTAATGCCATTGACCAAGACCCTTCTTTGACACTAGTCATGATCCACTATGTGGCCAAGTTTGTGCACACCAGACCAGACCAATATGTGTTTGCTGGACATCCATTTCAGAACAATAATATGGAATCCCATATGCGCTGACAACCTCCACTGCTCTGGGAAGACTTTCCACAAGACTTTGAAGTGTGTCTGTGGGAATATGTGCCCATTCAGCAAACAAAGAATTTGTGAGGTCATGATGTTGAGTTACAAGACCTGGCACACAATCAACATTCCCAAAGGCAATTGAGTCGTGAAGGCCACTTGAGTTCCTCCACACCCAGCTCCTCATACCACAGTATGTCTTTAGGCAGCTGGGTTGGTCCACAGGGGCACAGTCATGCTGGAAAAGAAAAGGGCCTTCACCAAACTGTTACCACAAGGTTGGAAGATAACAATTGTGTAACATATCCTTGTATACTGTAGTATTAACAGTACCCTTCACCGGTAATACCTGAACTCAATCATACGGAGGGATGTTTACTTAGGTTTGGCAATCCTGTTTCCTCTAAAGCTTTCGGTTAGGATTCCTGATTGCCATTAGTTGTGCATCATCAATATCACTTGACACCTTCACCCCCCTC
>NW_017306615.1:431042-450767 GCF_000935625.1 Nanorana parkeri | reverse complement strand
TTTGGGGTTAACAATCAAGTCTCCTCATTGGCACGGTCATCCATTTATATTAATAGGACAAAAACTCTTATTTTCATCAATATTGTATCTGGTCCTTCAGAACCTCTAGTCGTGTTCTTGTGCTTTTGCTGTTCAGTGACGGTCTCCCATTTTATGTCACAGAGTGCATCCCAGAAGCGCCAGCGGGATTTGGGCAGCCTGCAGGACTACATGCAGCGCTGCACCAATGAGCTGTACTGGCTGGACCAACAAGAGAAGGAACGCATGGAGTATGACTGGAGCGACCGCAATACCGACTACATCAGCCGCAGGAGGCAATATGAGGTGGGTTGGGAGATCAGGAATGGGACTTCAAAATCTCTATTGGCTGGAGGGAATTTCTATACCTACACTGCATGTATGTGTTATCTTAGAACCATGCTTTTTGAGGGGTCAGTCTGCCAAAAAGTGATATTTTAGTTTGGCAGATGCTGGAGATGAATTTAAACAGCCTAGCATTTTATGACTCGGGATACCAGTGATGATATTCTCTGCACTTCGGTTCCCAGTCATCCACACCTTACCATGCCAGTCATTCTGCTGTAATAAATGTGTTCCTGTTCATGAATAGAGTAATAAAGAGAAATGGTAACACCTCACAGCCGAATGGTACATCGCATAGGAACGAAGCTCATGACGAAGCTGATGAACGAAGCGATGACCACAAGAGAGTGAAGTTACCAGCAGCTGGCTTATATAGTTCATGAGAGTTCCAGGCACTGAAAAGGCCTATACCTCACCTCATGCATTTTGCTGCAATAAAATGCATGTCAAATAGAAATCCCATTCTTTCCTATGGGGATGGATCACATGTATGCGCTGCAGTTCAGTGTGAAAGACAAAGGGAGACTATATGGGTCCATCCACACCCATGCGTGTGCAACACCATGCCCTGCAGCGCATATGGAACAGTGTGAATCCAGTCTAAGTATTAACTGATTTACATGCTGATTTGGAATAGGTCATGGTTGTAAAATAATCTCCAACTTTTTAAAACAGACCTGAGTTCTTCTTTAAAAGAATGATCATTTCTCTTTTTCTCGTAGAACTTTATCCAGAGGAGTCTAGAATCCAAAGAAGATGAAATCAACAAGCTGCAGGAAGAGGGCGAGAAGGTGCTGGCAGACGGGCACCCGGCAAAGGTCCCAATAGAGGTAAAAATACTTTACAAACTTCAACACCAAACTAGTCCTTGCCTTGCAGCATATCTTGCTGAAGAGGACTATACTCTTCTATGACTATACAATGGGGAAAGTATAGCCTTATCACACTCTTTCATAAATATATATATATTGTATATACACTGAGTGGCCGGATTATTATGACCACCTGACGTTTGTAGGCAAATTAGCTATAATTTTCAGCAATATATTTTATCCATGTTCTGCTTTTTCTTCTTTTGGCTTTTCTTCCATCTGAATAATGTGTCTCTTTACAGGCCCACATGGATGCTGTACATGCCGATTGGAAAGAGTATCTAAACCTCCTGATCTGTGAGGAGAGCCATCTGAAGTACATGGAGGACTACCACCAGGTGAGAGACCCACGTTGTACTTCCCAGCTGTCCTTCATTGGGTGTGATTGGTCCAATTTCAGGTTGCATAGGGGATGTTGATGTGACTCTATATGGCCAGAGTTTGGTGTATGTTGGAGGTGATTTACGTTCATCTTAGATTCCTATGCACATACATACACACAATAGGTTGAACTTGATGGACCTTTGACTTTTTCAACCTCAAATACTATGTAACTATGTCTCTATTTTTTACTTTGAACATTCAGACTTTGTGATTTTTAAGTAATATAGGTCTCACGAGTAACCAGATGGTCTAGCTGTAGGATCTGCAATGGTCATAACTGTGACCAGGCCCTGGAGGATGATTGAGGCTGGGCGACCTAAAAGTGGCCCAGTCTTGCCAGAACTGAGATGGGAAGCCTCAGTACCTTCTTATTTTCACCTGGAGGACTCTGATATGGTTTTATAGTTAAAGTTCAGATTATCTCATGTGGTCTTCTCTTTACTCCTTTAGTTCTACAGAGACGCGAAGGATAGCCAGGACCTGCTGAAGAAAGTGGACACGGACCTGGACCTTAAGTACAGCCCAGACTTCAAAGACAAATACCAGGTTGAAGCACAGCTGAGAGAACTTGAGGTAGGTGCACATCAAGGTTTAATAGGATTCCCCTACAAACTGTTACCTGCTTAGGGCATCTCTATGGTGTAAAGTAGTCCACCCACTCCTATATCTCTGTGGACAAAAACCTGGAATTCTAAACCTGACCTGGTGTTAAAATCTGGTATTACAGCATATATCTGACCATACAACTGTTCTCTATGGAAAGTTTAGGGTCACTGTGTGGTTTAGAAGCAAGTCTATGGGAGGTGGGGATCCCCTTGTATAACTATGCAGATGGCCTGAAGTTACATTCATTTTAGATTTCCTTTTAATTTCTACAGCTCAGTATATTTCTAGCAAGCATAATTCTACATTCATTTTATAACCCCCTCCTCATGGCTCTTGTTTCTAGGACCAGGACAAGGCTCTGGATAAGTACGAAGATGTTGTGCAATCCATCCAGAAGCACAGTCACCAGGTGGTACCCCTGAAGTTCCGCCGGGAGACCCCACTGAAGCCTGTCCCGGTGGTGGCCCTATGTGACTTTTACGCCGACGAGGTAAAAGGTCCTCCCTTGTGTGTTGTACTAGAAACCAATGTTAGCCTGACATGATTGAAATGGTGTGATATTGGACCGCTGCTATAAAAACACAATTTTTATGATTTCTATTATATGTATTTATGGCGCATTTCTATGCTGACTCTGAGTTCTTCTGCTTTATGCAATGCAGGGTGAGATTAGACGAGGGTCACAGTACACTCTGAAGAACAACAGGGGGGAAAAGTGGGAGGTCACAGACGGCAATGGGAAGAAGCTGGTTGCACCGGGCGTCTGCTTCAACATCCCCCCGACTGACCCTGAAGCCGTGGCACTTGGCGACAGGTAACTGGCTGATTTCTATAGCTTTTTTTAATATGTCCAAGGACAACAAGCGACTGCGTATAAAACACCCCTATTTCTAGGAGCTGCTATCACAGGCGCAACCTGTGTAAACATTGCTTTGTTTATATTCAGCCATCTGCAGTCCCATCCGGGTTCCAGATCTGGACACTGCTAAATAGGCTAGGAGTTCAAATAAAAATGACACATTATGCTTCTCCTGCTTGATTCCAAACCTTCAAAGTCAGAAGCCATCAACAAAGATTTGGATATTGCACCACATTCTATAGCGGCACGAAGAAGCCAGGTTGTCACTAAAAAACAGCTCACTGGCGTCTGGAAAAAGGCAGCCCTTAGATCAGGGGTAGCAAAACTCCGGCCCTCCAGCTGTGGTGGAACTACAAGTTCCGTGAGGCATCGCAAGATTCTCACAGCCACAGACATGACTCCCGGAGAGAGATGCATCATGGGATTTGTAGTTTCACCACAGCTGGAGGGCCGGAGTTTGGCTTCCCCTGCCTTAGATGATCCCTGCTCATGTGATTTCCTACCAACCAATTGTGAAAAAGCAGAATGCACATCAAGGGGATCTTTATCCTTCACATTCTCACATAATTCATTCCCACAGCTACCTCATGTATCATTTCCCCCTCCTCTTTTAGATTGTAAGCCCTCAGGGGCAGGGCCCTCCTTACCATCTTGTCTTAAATTGTATTGTGATTGTAATGTCTTCCTTATATTGTAAAGCGCTGCGCAAACTGTTGGCGCTATATAAATACTTTATAATAATAATAATTTTTGGTCCTGGTCCTAGTCTGCAGATGCATTTCTCTTCATTTTACAGTGCAGAATGCAGACAGGCTGAATGTAAACAAAACAGCCATTCTTAAAATGCCTTTCTATTTCACACCAATGGAAAGCAATAAAAACCTTACAGTTGTTCTAGCCCTTCCTACACAAAAGGCTGATTACTATTCTGAATTATTTATAGATGGGGCCCCTATTTTACTAACCTTTTTTTTTTTTTGGTTAGTCTCATGAACCAGTACCGATCCACAAAGCAGAAAGCAGCAGGCAGCAGGAAAGCTCTCCTCCAGCGCCTTGAGGACGTGAAGCGGGAATCGTCAGGTACGGTACTGACACAGTACAGCCTATATTTTAGTCTATAGGGACTGTCTACACTTGGTTATGAGAGACAATCTAGAGGCAGCAGTTTAACCTCCAGCAGGATAGTCATGTCACTGGCAGCACCAGCTCAATATTTCTAATATCTGGGGATTATGGGAAAGCATGCAAAAATGCAGAGATGATGGTCCTCCTGCCTTATAGTTGTAGTCTTGTCACTACAAGGCACCAGCTCTGTGGTTCCAGTAGTGAAGATTATGGGAAAGTATGCAGAAGTGCAGCCATAATGGTTCACCATTTTATCCTGCTACAGGATAGTCATGGCTTTTTTGGTTTCCTCTCCTGTATGACTGGTATTTATTTTTTTATCGTTTGCCCTTATTTCATCAAGTCCATCAGTTCTATATTATAAATACAGTCTCAAGGATTATTGATGCATGGCAATGCATATCTAATTAGCGATTGTATCTGCATTTCTACAAGAGTTTCATCACCCATCTTGCACTGTAGCCAGTAAAAGTGGAGACTGGTTGTAGAATGTTACCGGCACTTCGTGTCCACTGATTTATAATCTGGCAGTAGTGACAGCTGCAACTTAGCTGCAGATCAAAGACGGTACCGGTAAAATTAGAAGCTAGCTCCCAGTGTCTGGGGGTTGTCCAAGGTGAACACAACATGTTTTCCACAACAGAAAAAACATGGTACATGCATGAATCTATAACTAGCCTTTACGGCAGGGTGCACATTGGGAAGGCTTACAATACAAAACATAGAAAATCCCCAGCTCACCTGCCAGCCAGCCTGCAACCAAACTAATTGCTCTGTCAACAGTATGCGTTAAAATCAGGAGGTTTTAGTTGCACAAACTTTTGGCCAAAAATATGTAGAAGCCACACCGCCGCGCCAAGGCACCTCTGCAAGGTGTGGTCCTAACTCTATGTATACGAGTCTCCAAGTGTGAGCATATTAATGCAGTCAATAAATTACATGCAGGTGTACCAGGAGGTAGCCAACTCCTCCTAATAAGGTGCAGGGACGCACTGGAGGCCCAGCAACCAAAAATGCACGCTGGGACCCCAGTGCGTCCTCTCAACCAAAAATAGTCAAAGTAGAAAAAACATGGTACCTGCATGAATCTATAACTAGCCTTTACGGCAGGGTGCACATTGGGAAGGGTTACAACAATACAAAACACAGAAAATCCCCAGCCTCAGCCTGCCAGCTAGCCTCTGATTTTAACGCATACTGTTGACAGGGCAATTAGTTTGGTTGCAGGCTAGCTGGCAGGTGAGCTGGGGATTTTCTGTATTTTTGTAATGTTTTCCACAACAACCTAAAACTACAACCAGCTCTTCCACAAGAGGCCTTTATGTACTAGAATGCAGTACAGTGGTACCTCGGTTGTGTTAGTCGCCCGATGCGGAGTTCGCGAACGCCGAACTTCCTGTACCACTGTACAACCAATTCAGTTTAGCTAAAGGTGCCTATAGCTGTCAAGGAATGTTCATGCGTCCGGACGTTTCCCCAGATGTCTCCTGACTGAACCTGTTTAGGGAACCCATTGACGGCCCACTAATGTTCCCACCACACCAAGAGAACTGGCACCCGCAGCATCCCACCTCTGTAAAGGCGAAAAACCTTTTATGTTTGTACAATGGTTTGTAAGAACAATCGTTTGGGAACTATATCCCTCCCTGCACTGCCATTCATCATCTATGGTCTGTAGGCAAATGCAGTCAGACAAGCAATTGAGGAATTCTTGTTTGGACTGATGTACTCTGCATATTCGTTTTTTTTGTATTTAGGACCACGATACTGTACAGGTTATGTGAACAAGACCTTAAATACATCTGTTCTATGGATAAAAGTATCTAAGTGACATGAGGCCCTAAACACAACCAGCCAGAGATCATATACAGCTTGGGAAACCCCTAAATCCGCAGGGTATTCTGTATGCAATGTCCGGGGTTTAGCCCCCTTACCTCTTAACTATTTATCCACCTGCTACTCTTCTGCAGCTACCACCAATGCCCAGGAGACACAGGGACGACAGATGCTTGCCGGACTGGACCGCGTCATCTCTGATCTGGACAGGCAGGAGAAAGCCATCAGTTCCCAACTCCGGCCACCACTGGATCAGAATCGTGCTGTGCAGGATAGCTCAGAGAGGTTGAATGAGCTTAAGGTAAGTGTCAAGAGTATTCAGGAGACAAGCATGACACCATTCTGCCTTGGCGCTTAGCAATGTGGCTTGGTAGTGCCAAGCTTTGGGTTTGGTTGCCACAAGCAATACTGCTATTATTAAGTTTGTATGTTCTCTCCATGTTTGTACGGTGTCCTTCCATAAGTCAAGAATATACATCTAGGGTGTATGGTATTCCACACCTAATGTGCCCCAGTGTGTGGGACATTAGCGTTATGTTGCACTGGTTGCATGTACTAAAGCAGCTGGTTCTATGTTTTCTGCAAACTGCATATTATGCAGCAGTAAATCGGGCACTGATGTATGCGTGTGAATTCCTTGCATATCTTTACGTAAATACGTGGCATCAGTGGCAAGATAATCTTGTAAGGATATCTATTAATATAGAAAGCGAAACTTATGTGAAAACAGAATGCACCATCATAAGGTGCCTCAACAAACCCCTAACTTGTCATATCTCCCCCAAGTATTTTCATTTGAAGCTGCTCTACAGATACTACCATGTTGTCCAATTTGGCCAAAACAGAATGCCCACAGAATGCGGCCAGGGCAACCACTGAAGATGCAAACAACCAGGTTCTGGGAGAATGCCAACGACCCCTCCCACCTTGTGCAAAACAGTGCTTAATCTACCAATCACCGGTCTGAGCACTATCACATGGGCAGCTGGGGGCTTGCCTACGTCCATGCAAATACACACTTTGAGCAAGTCAGCATTTGCATAGGACCTTTACAGACTTCAGTGACACTCTGCGTACAGAGATATGGCAAATTTAAGGTATGCTGTAGCAAAACAATAATGCCTTTCCACCGCTGCCCTTTTTTTAAGGTGGTACAGGTACATTTTAGGGTTGCTGATAGAAGCACAGAGTGACTCCCTGGTGTGGTTCATTTTGCGCCTCCTGATAGTGCTATCTACATACAGTAAATGGTAGATCTGGTATTTTTCATACCACCATTCTTATTTCTTCACCGAAAGTCACTGACAAACCAGAATGTCTGTTGCAAAAGTGTAACATCTTTTCTTCACTTGCAGAATGTTGCCAATAATGTGCGTCGGATAGAGCCAGAGAAAACTCAGAAGGTTCAAGAGTGCGAGGTCTATCTGTCCAAATCTCCAGAGGTCTCCAGCACGCCCATCCTGCGCAGCAAAATCAGTGAAACCAACAAAAAATATGACAAGGTCAACGAGCTTCTGAACTGCTCCCAAGACAAGTAAGGGACCAGCAAAGGCAACTTTAAGCCTTTTAAAATTGTGGTATTGTAAATATAAAGCCAAACTTGCTCTCCTAACTTCATTTGGAATAACCGCTTGCATTCCCACAGTATCACTAGGAAGCATCTGAGGCCCCATTGGAGTAAGGGCCTGCCTTGATGGGCTTTGAGCTTGTGTTAATGGCATTGGTTTGACGTCAGTTTGAGATCATTCAGAATGTATTCACAGGATCATTTGACTGATGGCTGACCTTCTGATCTGTAATTAACCAGCTTCAAGCAGGTTTTGCATTCCCATAGACTTGTAGGAAAATGCAAAACCCATTTGAATTGAACACAAATCATCAACTCAGACTCTACAAAGCACAGGGCCCCATAGCAAAATTTTGGTGGGGCCCTCCAACTTGTTGGTCCATTGGTAACTTTACTTTGCATTCATCCTATACTGTTTAACCAGTTATCGTCCCCTTTAACATTGGTGGCTAGAGGTCTTTACAGCAAGTTTAATGGAGCCCCCCTTTAACATATAACCATTGGTAAGAACCCTCTTAAACATTGGTGGCCAGTGGCCTAATAGTAGCTATTACATTTGGAAGTCAGTCTCTCACTAAAACAAATATCGGTCACATCATGAACTAAATTGGTATGAATAGTTGGACTGATGCACAAAAAGTAGTTTTCACTTTTAAAATCCAGCAGTAGGAGGGTATCTTAATGCCTATATCTCACTCGTAACCCTAAGTGCACCCCTTTGATGACGAGAGCAGCAAAGATATAGCCCATTTGTCAGCATCTTCACACTGGACGTAAGATTTTGTTGGAAATAGAGCAGTTACTACTGTAAGCCAAGATGGTTATTGTGTTTTGGGCATTCTCTAGCTGTTAAATAACTCATGCCTTTCACTTGGGGCTTGATTCTCCCAGTGGATTCCTGCAGACCTGGATGAAGCAGAGGTCATAACAAGGCCTCCGTCCTCTTGAGGTCATATTGCTATTATAACACCTATAGGTGTTTAACAGACTGAAAAACATAATGTGGTAGAGAAAGGTCTCACCGCACCATCTACTAAAACATTCATATTTTTCCTAAGAGGCTGGAGAGAAGGGGGTGGGCTCACTAGTGAAGAGGGGTGGAGAAAAGGGTGGCAAGAAGGGAAAAGGGAAGTGACGTGAAGAGGAAGGGAAGTGGAATAGGTAGGAGGGGGAACAATTCCCCATCTTATTTCGGAGCAGTGCCATATGAGGAGAGCATGCTGTCAGAGCTGCTACCCCACCTGATGGGCCATACACTTGCATATCGGCTCTGGAGCATAGGTGGATGTCAATCTCTGAAGTGGATTTTTTTCTTTTTAATAGGATTGAGGCAGCCAATCGTTTGGAAGGCAGCTTGCAGAAGAGCAAGGACCTCCTGGCCACCTATGAGAACAAGCTCTGCCAGGATGACACTGTGCCAGAGGACCCACGTGCTGTGGACAATAAACTTGTGGAACTGTCGGTAAGCGAATTGCTGTAGGAAAGGAAAAGTAGTGCTTGGGATGTAATCCACACCGAGCTGCAGAATGTCTAGAAATAAAGGGGGATCACCTTTATCACAGGAGCTTTCAAAAGAGGTTGATCATCTAAAGATTTACTACATTAGTTCAACAAGCTGCAGAACGTCTCTTTATGTTGTCATGTTTATCTCATATTCTCAACTCCAAAAGGATAGTTATTCTCTAGTTACCAGTAGAGGAATAAAATGATGGAGGTTTATCACCTCACTGACCATCTTCTTCACCGTTCCAGGCGATGAGTTCCGAGCTGCAGAAGGGAAGAGGTGTCCTTGCAGAAGCTGAGAAGGATCTGCAAAAAAGCAAACTGTGCTGCCAGAATGCGGCCAATCGTTTCCAGGAGCATTGTCCCGATATTGAGCGTCAGGAGGCTGAAGTGTCCAAACTCAACCAACGCTATTCACAGCTTGACCAACAGATTCAGAGCAGGTGAGCTGTGCTCCGGAGTGTTGGTTTTTATGCTGGGGCTCCATCAGATATCATTTAACCCCTTC
Organism: Nanorana parkeri; assembly: GCF_000935625.1. Taxonomy (NCBI): domain Eukaryota; kingdom Metazoa; phylum Chordata; class Amphibia; order Anura; family Dicroglossidae; genus Nanorana; species Nanorana parkeri. Next base: position 441,144 of record NW_017306615.1, on the reverse strand, counting down.
GTGACAGGAGACGTACACTGTCCGTCCAGCCACAAAGGGACCAAATGACTCGTCACGTACACTGTACGTGACGAGTTATTTGCTGCACTAGAAGGCTGCTAACCGCTGAGAATCAGCGGTTACCTTTCAGTAATAGATGTCTAACTATCTAGAGATCCATTACTGAAAGGGTTAACCTTTTTCAGACACCCGATACCTTAATATCGGGTGTCTGAGAGTCACAGCAAAGCAGACACACATGTCGGCTTTTGCCGGCATTCTGACAGCTCGTATAGATCGAGAGATATCTCTCTCAAGCTATACTGGGTTTTTTTTTTTTTTTATCTTTTGACTTTCAAGAATAGATACAAAATGTTATGTATTAGACACATAATGTATCTATTCTTGAAAGTAGAATGTTTAAGTTTTCTGAAACATTCACTGACAGCTGAATCCTGAACTGCTGCAGGATCAGTGTCACTAACTTATTATCGGCTGTTCTGAAGTTTGAAGCAGCCTGATAATAAAAAAATTGTATTAATTTATCAAGCAGTAATAGTGAGATTAATTCACAATGACTGCCTGATATAATTAAATAAATAAAATTTGTCAGTATAAAAAAAGTGAAAAGTGTAAATAAATTTAAAAAAATAGTGAAAAGTGTAAAAAAATTAAAAATAAGGGACAAATAAATGAATGTATGTATTGCATTTTTTTTTTAGCAGTGCTGGTTTTTTAAAAAAAAATACTAATCAAAACTGGGAAAAAAAAGGTTTTTTTTTACGTTTTTTCCTCTTTTTTTAATTTGTATTTGTGCTAAGTGAGGCGTTAGACACACATATGTGATATAAATATATAGCCCTATCTGTCCTCTAAAAAACAATATATAATATGTGTGGGTGCACTTTGTAAGAAAGTATATTACTGACGTGGAAGAATCACACAGCAAAAATGTCAAAAGTGTGTCAGTCATTTACGAACAGAAACCAAAAACAAGCTCAGTCATGAAGGGGTTAAATACCTCCTCCAAACTGATGACGTCAAACTGACAATTCTGTGTATTGCTTTTCAAGGCTCCAGCTCTTCTTCAATACATACGAAATCTTCCTTACCTCTTTTATCTATCCCTCTGGCCATAGACATCAGTGGATGCGTGTGGTTAATCCAACGGTTTTTGTCCTAGCTTTTCCTCTGACAGGACTGCTCTGATTACATGAGCATTCCTGTCTAGACAATGGAGGAAGAGGTGTGCACAGAAGTCCAAAGGATGGGGAAACCATAGCAAGAATGAGCATAATTGAGAGTTTTCGGTCACCTAACATTTCTAGCAAACATTTTGGCGATAGGGAAGGAGAAATTAAAGGAGTTTTTAGGGGGTTGTGGGCTTTAAATTAGAAGTGCACCGAAATAGAAATTTAAAAACGAAACCGAAATAAAAAAAATTGTCAGGCCGAAACCAAACGTTTTTATTTTAATTTTTCAAAATTGTTAAATATATTTTTAGCCTCCTGTGACAGCGCTATCTCCGTCCACACACCACTCTGACGTACTGTGCAATGAATGGCTGAGCGGTGTGGAAGGAGAGACACCGGCCGCTCACAGCGCTCGGCCGGCTGTCACTTTCTCTCCTCCCCGCTGGGACACAGAGCAGCGCCCAACGGGGAGGAAAGAAACCAGGGATGCGCCGATGTATCGCAGGAAAATGGCACTTTCGGCATTTAGCCAAAAGTGCCATTTTCAGCCGATATATCGGCGCATCCCTACTTTAAATTGCTCCTGAAAATTGACAGAAGCTCCTTATACCACCCTGGTCCTGTTCATGCACCAAGACTTTTCTTCAGGCAAATATTACCGAAGCAGCTCATTGAGCTAAATTAAGTTCCTACTTTGGCAAATCTGATCATTTTTTACAGAAATAATTCCGCCTATCTACAGTGATCAGATGTTTTTAAATTGTCTAATCTCTTTAATCCCAGAATATGCTCGTTTGAAGCTGCTCTACAAATACTACCTTGTTGTCCAATTTGGCCAAAAAAAGACCATCCTTTTGTTGCCCATGGTCCGCCTTGGATTGTAGGTTCTTCTGGAAAGTTTAAATTCCTAGTATTTTTTCCCCCCCCCTTGTATTATTTATTATATCACTCTGTGCTCTTACTTCCTACAGCGCTGTGAGATATGTGGGCAATATATACATCAGCATCACTATATAAATGGCTAATACAAATTATATAAAAAAGCTTGGACGATATTGCAGAGGTCAAACCTCAGTGTCGTCATGTTGTTGCTGCATATTCTTACACGTCTTCTCATTTAGGTCTCAGGCCTTGCAGAAAGCCAAGACTGCCTACACGAACTACCGCAATGGCTACGACCAACTTGACGGGTGGCTACGTGATGTTCCCAACTACGAGCCCAAAGACTCTGACAGCGTCAAGCAAGTGGAGACCAAACTGAACAACCAACGGGTAAACTGTGCTTGATGTCAAATATTTCCATGGCATCTTTCAAGCCTCCTGTGAATATTATGGAACCACTTTTTAAAAATCGCACATTTGAGTTGTTCCCCTCCCCCTGGGGTCTCCTTTGATATTTAAAAAGTCTTTGTTGACAAAGGCTTGTTAGATGAGGAAAGTTAACAAGCCTCATCTGTCAAAAAGAAGTTTATGTTGCCGATAGTAGCAAGTCCTCAGATTCTCCCTTGCCATAGCAAAATGAAAACAACACAATTTTTGGTATTGGGAACACTGTTAAGACGTTACATAATTAGTCAGGTTGAAAAAAAACAATACGAAATCACCTGCACTCCATACAGCGTACAGACCTTGGATGAGAGGTTGGTGCTTGAAGTGACAACACGGATAGCACCGTGTCAGATACAGTCCGCAATAGAAGTCACCAGCACTCGATGATATGTGCAAGAAGTAAAGCACTTTTTATTCAATCGTCACATGCGTCAAACAGCCAACGTTTCGGGGCCATGCAGGGTCCCTTCTTCTGGGCAACATAGTGGTCACTATGTCGGTTCACATAGTGGTCACTATGTCGCCCAGAAGACGATTGAATAAAAAGTGCTTTACTTCTTGCACATATGATCGAGTGCTGGTGACTTCTATTTTATGTTGAAAAAAAAAAAAAAAAAAAGACACAAGTCCATCGAGTTCGACCCATGTATAAAATAATTCTTGCATTATGAATATTCGTCATCAACAAATGTTTAGTACATTTTGCTTTTGTCTTCTGGCAGCGACTAGTGGGTGAGATAGCCGACCGTGAGCAAGATTTGGATCACGTGACCAGCAGCTCACAGCAATACCAGCATGCAGTGAAGGTAAATGACCAGATGTATGGATAATCCGCATAAAATATTACTTTAGAGCATCAATCAAAAAGGAGTTGTCAAGATCTAAGATGGAGAAAAGGGGGGGGGGTGGCTTTATAGAGATCATTCATATAAACCATGGTTATTTTAGTAATATTTTTTTACCGATGAAGCTTCAAGCCCATGACTCTCCATGAAACTCGGGAACAGATGGCAACTATGACTGCACCGCTTTCTTTCAGGGTGGCACAATAGTAGCAGCTCTTGGGTGAACATTTTGCAACCTTCATCTACTTGTAAACCAATTCCAGTATAACCGGCAGACTGGGATTTAAAAAACAATAAAATCGCTAATAGGACCTCCAATCTACCCAAGACTGCTTGGGTTTCATACACACAGGTGTCAAAGATGGGGCTCCTGGCTCTGTCTACATGGACACTGGCATGTAAGGTTTACCAAGCTAAAAACCTCAATCCACATTAGCACCTACCGTCTATTTGCTTTGCACTTTCGGGTAATCCTCCTCCCACAAAAAGAGGTTTATAAAAGGATTGTGCTGGGCTTAATAGGCACTCTCTAGCCATGCACAGTCCACTTATTATGCAGCTTCATATCTACAACTGGCCCACCTAAAATTCTGCCATGTCTTCTAATCTTCAGCATGATGGGGTAGGGCAGGTGTCCTATACAGACATTGGCAAAGAGACTGTGACAAAGTAGCTGGCACAGGGGAGTAAAGAATTATAAACCCAGCACTGTTCATGTGATTAGATCTATTGCTAGCAATAAATATCAGCTAAACTATATTCCCAACTTTTTTTTTTTAATGCTTTGGCTCCATCCACTTCTCAGTTTGCTTTTGGAATTCCTCAGATGTTTGAGGCATTTGTGCTCATTCACTTTTTTTGTGGTGCAATAATGCATGCATTGCATTAAGGCAGCCCATAGAAAATAATAGGCTGCCAACACAGCCAAAAAAATCCAGATGCATCACAAAATTTGGACTGCAGCACTATGGTGTATTGCCTTAGTGCACCAATCAAAATGAAGACAATGCATGAAATGGGTGTTACTGCAATTATATAGGCACTTCTCTGCCAGATATAATTTATGGGTTCAGAAACAAAACAATTGAATATTTGAGTTGCAACCTACAGGATCTGCTGCTAGGATCATGGCAGCCAAAAGAAAGGCCTAATTCAGTACAAGAAACATAAGCTCCCCCTCAGCATCTAGGACGTCTATTTCTGCATGTTCACTTATCTCATCTTTTACCATCGAACAGGATTATGAACTGGATGCTGAGAAGCTGCGGTCGGTCCTGGATGTGGAGAACAGGAGAAGTTCCTATCCTAAACGGTCCAGAGTCTTGTCGCCTGCCAACAAAGTGAAGGAGGAGGTACTGTGAAAGCTTTTAATCCCATTCCTACAGTTTTCAAAACACAAGCTCCAACATATCTGACCCATAAAAACTCTTGCTTACCCTCAACAGGAGGCAGATTTGTCTGCGAGGTTTACGGAGGCCAGCGCCATCAACAAGCAGAGGGTGCAGACCCTGGAATTTGCTCAGAATCTACTGCGTCAGGTAATAAATAGGAGTCATTTTAGCTTTTTATGCTACTTCTATGTGAAAGTTCACAGTTTGGATTAAGCAAAGAATAGGTTTTGCTTAGTGTCGCCTTTCAGGGTTAAACTGCAAGAAAACACAAATAAGCGTGTGTCTAGGTCTTAAAACAGAAATTCTCCTCAAAGCTAGGTAGAAAGTTCTGTATGGATAGGTGGAAGGTAAAGCTATTGGGGGTCTCACACTCAGCTCAGTAGATATAGTTCCTGAGTCTGCAACTTTCACTGGTACCTTCCTCTGACCTCACTTCACCACTCTCTCCTCCAATGACATGAGGTCAGAGGGGGAAACAATGAGAGCTTCAGAGGACACAGAAGACTGATACTCCAGAAAGCATCCGTTCCCCAGCAGACTTTGGAAAATCAGTTTTGCTGACGGGGAAAAAAAAACCAAAAAAAAACCACAAACTTGATAATTGTCTTGAAAGGGGGGGAGAAAATTTGGCTTTAGATATACTTTAAGCAGGGAAATATCATCTCTGGATACGAGTGCATCTAAAATCTACCTAGTATTGAAATATCAGATCTCTATGGGACATCACTCCGACATTAACACGGCATTTCTAGCTAAAATGGCCACAGTCTTTGTAAGCCCGTGGCTTCCATTGTAACCCATTGACTGTGCTAGTGAACTGCCAGACAGCCAACGATGGAAGCTTGCTTTTTATACATTGACCTTTTAAAGCAGTATGTTTATGAAAGACATATAAACAATGCCCAGTCCGAAAAGGTTTACAATAGGCTCCAAGGATACATAGAGACAAGGCAGGGGAAGACAAAAAAAATTAATCTGAAAATGATCAAAATCTTAAAAGGAAAAAAAGGTAGACATGTAGGGGCTGAGTGTAGGATCCATGTTGGGAATGATGCATTGCATGCTTACCATTTCTGCGGTAGAGATGCTAAAACTATACAATGACCTAGAGTATGTGAAAGATTGCCTGAGGAATGGCTGCTTCAACTAGAGGTTAATCAGACAAGTTTTCTGCTTTCTGAAGGCCTAAAAAAACTGTCTAGAAGAACCCATTTGAACTCTCAGTGATGTATATTTAGGGTGATGAGAGATGTGGCAGTATAGATTGATGTGATGTTACGCTTAACAAAACCTTAAAAGTTTTGTTTTTCTTTTTAAATGCAGCAGCCAGAAGTGGAAATGCGACAAGAGTCAGTCCAGATGGTTCGTTCTGAGAGACCCCCTGCAGAGACTTGGAAAATTCAAAATATGCTGGATGATGAGATGCAGCGTCGTCAGCAACTAGAATCTGAGATTAGGAGCAGCCAGGAGGAGATAATTTACCTCCAGAATCAGAAACCTCAAGAGACCATTGTAAAGAAAGAAGTTCTGAAGAAAGTACCAGATCCTCAGCTGGAAGAAGAATACCATAAGGTCCTTGAAAAATTTTCGGAAGAAGGGCGTAAAAATAAATCTTTGCAGGATGAATTGGAAGCCTTGAGACTGAAGGTTCGGACCTTAGAGTATGAGCAAAAGGAAGGCGGGCAGGAGTATATAGTAAAGGAGGTTCTAAGGATTGAGAAAGACAGAGAGCAGCAGGAGGATTTCCGAAGGCTCAAAGAAGACTTGGAGGAAATGAATCGACAAAAGAGCACAAAGCAGAATGAGATTTCCAACTTGAAAGAACGCATTCTAATCTTGTCACAAGAAAAGAACAAACCCCAAGAAAAGATCACAGAGAAGGAAGTTGTTAAGCTTCAAAATGATCCTCAGCTGGCCTCAGAATATAGGATACTCCAGGAGAACATGCAAAGAGAGAATGCCCAGCGGCAAAAGGAGGAGGAAGAGTTGCAGCTCCTACAGGAGAAGTTGAAACGCTTGGAGAAGGAGCGAGCTATGGCTGAAGGCAAGATTACAGTAAAGGAAGTGTTGAAGGTAGAGAAGGACCTTGCTAGCGAGAGGGAAGTATCTGACCTTCGTAGGCAGTACGAGGACGAGACGTCAAGGATACGCATTACCCAACGAGAAAAAACTGAGCTAATACGCAAGATAAGTATTATGGAGGAGGATAATGCCAAAGTTGTAATCCAAGAGAAGGTACGCGAGATCATTCGACCAGATCCTAAAGCTGAAAGTGAATTGGCCAACTTGCGGGTTGAGCTGATTGAGCAAGAGAGGAAATATCGTGCTTCAGAGGAGCAACTGAAAATCTTCCAGAGCGAACTGCAAACCCTCAAAGCACGCGGTCCAGAAGTTGAAGTGAAAGAGATAACCAAAGAAGTCATAAAGCACAAGACAGATCCAGAGGTCTTGTCTGAACTAGAGAGGCTCCGTGGGGAGATTCTAGATAAGACTAGGGTGGTGGAACGCTCTGAGCTGGAGAACAATCAGCTTAAGCAGGAGATAAAAAGCTGGATGGATACCAAACCTCAGGTGCAAGTTAAGGAGGTGGTTCAAGAGGTTCTACAATATCGTGAAGACCCTGACACCAAGAAGGAGGTTGAAACCTTACGAGCCAAGTTGGCTGAAGAGCAGAGGAAGCGCATTGACTTAGAAAATGAAAGAATGACCCAAGAAGAGAAGATCAGGCAGAAAGAAAATGAGCTGTCGCAAGTGAGAGAGAAAGTGGTGCAGCAGGAGGTGGTGAAATATGAAGAGGATCCTATGTTGAAGTCCGAACTCAACAGTTTTTCGAAGAGTATTCAAACTGAGCTTAAACAAAAGGATTCTCTGCAAGAGGAGTTGCACAAGTTGCAGTGGAGGAAGTCAGAGCTTGAACGTCAGCTTGAAGAACTTGAAAGAGAACGACAGTCCAGGCGTGAAGCAGAGCTGGAAATCCAGAGGCTTAAATACAGGTTGAATGAACTGGAGCAGCGAGAGATTGAGACAAAAGAAAAAGTGACACTGAAGCAAAAGGTCATCCTACAGCAAGATCCCCAGCAAGAGAAAGAGCACAACATGCTAAAACTTCAAGTGGAAGAGGAGAGGCACAGAAGGCAAATTCTTCAGACTGAACTGGATGCACTAAGGAAAAAGCTCATTACGCTGGAGAAGATGGAGGTGAAGGAAAAGGTCGTTTTCACAGAGAAAATAGAGGTTGAGAAGGATGCAGAGACCGAGCAAGAAATACAGAGGCTGAAGTGCATGATGGAGGAAGAGAGCAAGCGCAAGCGAGATTTAGAAGTAGAGGTTGAACGCCTGAATGCGCATCTTTCAGAAACAGAATTCAACAATTCCAAATCCAACAAGGAACTGGAATACCTGAGAGAGGAAGTCCACAAACTTCAGATGGAAAAACAAAGTCTACAGCTGGAGACCCGCCACCTGCATTCAGAGATTGAGATTACCATAAAGGAAGCCCAGGGCCTGAGAAGCTTAACTCAAGTTGACAGCGGCGTTAACCTAGATTCTCGTTTGGCTTCTTTGGAACAAGAGCTGAGGGGTCTACAGAAAATCTCTCAAGACAAAGATGCAGAAATTGAACAGCTAAACAAACGCCTGGAGACCATGCAGGTCAAGAGGGAACAGAGAGAGAACCATCTCCGCCGTTCTATTGTCGTCATTGATCCTGACACTGGCCGGGAGATGTCACCCGAGGAAGCTCGCAACTTGGGCTTGATCGACTGGAAAATGTTTGTCAACTTACAAAGCCAGGAATGCGACTGGGAAGAGACCACTATTAAGGGGCCAAACGGCGACTCCTCAGTTATCCACGATAGAAAGTCGGGCAAGAAATTCAACATAGAAGATGCCCTAAGGAACGGGCGCATTACCAAACGTCAATACGAGAATTACCTCAACAAAGAGATGTCCATCCAAGAATTTGCAGCCTTAGTTTCTGGGAAGTGAGCTTGAGCTGCCTGTAATTCCGCTGACGGCGGGCAAAATATGGACATTGAACAGAGATACAGCTGCCCTTTAATAGGTCTGTTACCTTTTATCAATAGCAAAATGTCTTTGCTTCTGTCACTATCTCAAACCATGCCCATACAATCTTTCACTATTATACTGCTGTGTTCTTAACAGTCTCCAGACATGAAAATGTGAGCGTGGCTTTTGTCTTGAGCCCATAACATCCTCTTTACCCAGGCCAAAATCTGATCTCATGAGCTCTAGGTTAAGATGGTAACGCATTTATAGCCTGAAATCCAGATAACTGGGAAAAAAAAAAAATCGAAGAGGTGTATCTTGTTTATTTTATAGGTCATTCTCCTGAAGAGATAGAAATTTATAACGATAAGAGAAAAGATCTCGACTTCAAAACAACATGTACACAAGTTTATGCAAAATATGCGACATGAAGTGCCTATGTATTTTTTTATGTAACCATATTCTTTGTTATATTATGCAATTTTTAAGCCAAAACGCCAAAAGAAAATGCATCTTTCCAAAACATGCACTGAACAGATTGCGACTGTAAAATAACCAAAACCACAAAAGGCGTGTTTGGTGTATACTCTCTCTCTCTCCCTCTCTCTCTCCCTGTGCCTTATAAGAAGAAACGTGATTTATATTATTGGGTGTATGGTTTAGGTAAGCAGTTTCTGTCCTGTTACACGTCTGTGGTGGTACATTTACTAACCCAACACCTTGTTTTAGGCAAAGGGCCGTGGCATGCTGGTCACAGCCTCTTTTTCTGTATATCTTTTGTTAAATTCTGAGTGGGATAGGGCAAATTATGGAAATGTATTTTATTTATGGTATCGCTAAATAAAGATGCGGTGGTTTTGAACAAACTTGTAAGCGGAATTATTTGACAAAATTAGTTTGCGGAAGAACAGGCCCTTTCCGTATCAAATTATTATTATTGATCTCTTGCGGGTGGTACACTAATGAGATGATTCCCCTTTGGCTAACAACATCAAAACTGATATTAAAGTGACTGTCATAAAAAAAAAAATTATGGGGGCTTTCTCTTGTGGTGGAACACCAGGGAGATCATCATTCTGCTCCTTCTCTGGCGTGCCACTCATACCCATTAAGGTAGTTGCAATGCAATATAAATACATCTAGTGTAACTACAATAATGGTGGCTTTTCTATTGACCTGGTAGTCAGCTTTAGGCCTCATTCACACAAGAATCGGCCCGCACATACAGCTCTGTGCTGCGTGCACGGCCATATCAGGCAGCTCCCGGGAAGGACAGGTGCAGCGTGTGATTAGCCCCCATCCTTCTCTAGGGGACTACGCAGCCGTACACCCCCCTCCCCCCCCCTCGCCCATGGGG
>NW_017306615.1:424450-430846 GCF_000935625.1 Nanorana parkeri | reverse complement strand
GGACCACGCGGCCGTACCCCCCCCGCCCCCCCCCTCGCCCATGGGGTGAGCATAGGGGGGGGGGCTGTATGACCACATAGTCCCATAGAGAAGGACAGGGGCTGCGTACTAATCACACACAGCACCTGTCCATCCCAGGCCCTGCACGGAGCATTTGGATTTGCTGTATTTTTCTTGAAGACGTTTCACTGGACATCCAACCAGCTTTCTCCTTTTCAGAATGACGTACACAAATCCTCTGGGAATTCCCAGATAATTTTTGTACAAGTCATTCTAAATTGAGAAAGCTGGTTGGATGTCCAGTGAAACGTCTTCAAGAAAAATACAGCAAGTCCAGTTGCCGTAGACTTATTTATTACAGATATACCATGACCTGGATGAATGAGAACCTTCACACACTTACGTCTTGATCTGCTCTGTGTGGGGGCGGCCATCTTGGTAGAGGCAGGGCTTAGATTCCACATGTCAGAGCCTCCAGCAAAGAGAACAGTGAGCAGCACAACAGTGACATCACCAAAACTCCTGGAACTGGTAGTCAGAGACGACATTGCCTTAAATGACCTCACATGGCAGATACACAGACATAAGGCTCAAGGCACAGGAGTGCCTAGGCATCCTTCCATACCAGGAAGTGGGTACTGCTTTGGCACAATTAACATTTGTAAATTTTAGACTTATAGGGTTATTCACAAAAGGGTGAAGAGTTTGGAGAAGTGAACAATCTAGGCCAACATATTTGAACTGGAAAGTGAGCTGAAGTGGAGATTTCCAAATCCGCTAGGTTGTCCAAGATCAGGGGTAGCCCTCCAGCTGTGGTGGAACTACAAACCCATGAGGCATTGTAAGATTCTCACAGCCACGACTCCCGGAGAGAGATGCCTCATGGAATTTGTAGTTTCACCGCAGCTGGAGAGCCGGAGTTTGGCTACCCCTGTTCTAGGTTGTTCCCTTCCCCAAACCCTTCACCCTTTTGTGAATAACCCTGTTGGAGTGTCTCTATACAATAATAGGCAATGGAAACCTCGCTGAGAAAACATACACTTTTTATTTACACAAAGCCAGCAAGTGAAATACAAAATCCCACACGGTACATTTTATTTTTTCCTTGCTCTCTTCATCACCCTTTATAAACATATAATTACATCTTGGCAGAACTGGTCGCAGATGAGCAGAGCTAAGGAAACCCTGAGCTTGTCACCACCCAGTCGTCAAGTGGACAATCCTGCATGCGTTTGGCAGCAGCCGGAAAAGCACATAAAGCTTTTTTTTTTTTGAAAGAAAAAAGGTAGGGTCGCCTTTCAAGCAATGGCAGCCTGGCACACAAGCTTTAATGCTGCTACTGCTAGGTTTAAAGGGCCGCGACTGGCCACCCTGACTATACACCCGTTGGCAAGGGGCCAGTGTTCAACCAGAAGATGCCAATAAAGCAGCTGCAATAAAAATACACGGGCAGATGTAGGAATACACAGCAAGGGGAATTTATCAAAACTGGAGCAGCTGTGCATGGCAACCAATCAGCTTCTCTCTTTAATTTTCAAAGCTCAACTGAACAAACTACAGGAGAGAGAGAAGCTGATTGGTTGCCCTGGGCAACTGCTCAAGATTCGATAACTTCCCCTCAGTATGTTCCAGGACAGGCCAATCAGATACCCATTGCCCTAACAGAAGAGGCCTGTGGAAAACTGGCCTATGGTCAAGGATATCCTTGAACCATGAACCCCGCTGAGGATAGGCTCATCTCTACTCATGATTTTGTGCTTCATTGTACCATAAAAAAAAACTCAAGACATTCTAATTCTACAAAAAAACTATCTTTGCACAAAGCATTTAAAAATCTTACCGTTTGACCGCCTGGTACCCAAACACCATCCACACCAAAGGTCTGCAAGATTCAGCCACAGCTTCACCCGATGGGAAATTCTGTTGCATAAGGGGAAAAATATGCTTCCTAAAGAAGACCACCAGAAATGGTTCCCATGATGGACTGTGCGAGGTATGAGTAAATGACCCGTAAACTTCTATTGCTCCCACTACTTCAATTCAAATAATGCTCAGAGGGGTTGGCTGATGGTAATGCTGAGGTTATAGGAGGGATTCCCACAAAAGGACATCACCCCCCGCCCCCCTTTTCTAAATATAATTCCTGACATTTTTCTAGCTTGAACATTTAGTAGAATTAGCTAAATCCATTCCAGAGGATCAAAACAAAAAAGGTGTACAAAGTCTTGTTTTCTTTAGAAAGCAGCCGCAGCCTGAGCAGAAAAGCCTGTCCCCTGCAAGCATGGTGCAGAGAAGGACCCTTGCCCTCTGTGTGAAAGCAGTGTCCTCGCTGCAGAGGTCAGACATGCTCCCCCTTGATTGGAGAGCTCTAGCTCTGATTCAGCAGGTGGTGTCGGACATCTGCAGAAAGATTACCGCTTCCCCAAAAAAGAGCAAGGGTCCTTCTCTGCAGCATGCTGGCAGAGGACAGGCTTTTCTGCTCAGGCTGTGGCCGCTTCTTAAAGAAAATCAACTAATATACTTTTGATGTCTTTGATGCACCTTGGAATCCATTTAGCTGAAAGGTCAGTTAGGCTGGCCATACACCTATCAATTTTTTTCCGCTCATTGGCTGCCGGCTCTGATCGTAGAAAGATTTTCCAGCCGGCCCCTTCGATCAGCTGTTCGAGGAATGTGCGAATTTCGAAGTGCGGCCAGTGTATTGGGCCTCATTCACACTAAGAGCCGGCCCGTACAGATCCATGCGGCGTGCACGGCCCGCTCCCGGGAAGGACAAGTGCTGTGTGTGATTTGTACGCAGCAGCCTGTTCTTCTCTCTGCGAGTACATGGCCGTACGCCGCCATACTCTGTCTGTGTACATGTACAGACACCCGCACTCACACGGATGAACGTACGGCCGCGCACTCCCATAGAGAAGAACAGGCTGCTGTGCACAATCACACGCAGCACTAGTCCTTCCCGGGAGCGTGCACGCCGCATGGATCTGTACAGGCCGGCTCTTAGCAGTGTGAATGAGGCCTTATGCTACAATCATTTCACTAGCAGAGGAAAGCACCGGGAGGCTCAAACAGAATATGGAATAGATACAACCCAAGGTGTTCATGTGTACATATATAATATGCACATTGAAGAAAGTATATATAAAAAACAATGTACAGCAATAAATGATTAACCCCCAAAATAATAACTTGGATCCCAACTTATTTTACGAGTCTTCAAATTGCACTATATGTTGTGATCACTTTAAGCTTTTTTTTTTTTTAAGTCTACCCTACATTTACCATAAATAATGCCATGATATTTTGTAACAATATATACACATTTGCATTGCTTCGTTCTTTCACAGATACTTCTTTATGGAACACTGGAAGGCCTTTGCTCGTCTTCACAGCCAGATTCCAGCTTTCATTTTCCCAACAAAAGAATGAAGGATTCAAAGTAAAGTGGATCGGCTTCCATGTACATGATGGAGAACTTGGATACGATTAAAAAGGCAAAACGCAACCCAAGACACATTTCAGTTCTGGGCAGATGCAAAGGGCTAAAAGACCCTCTCAGCTTCTTAAAAAGTATGCCAGATGTCCCCTCCCCAATGTGAGAAAGCCCCCATACTATATAAAAACGTCCAATGGCGAGCTGAAATCCTGTGCAACGGCCAAAACCTCCCATTATAAAAAGACAGACTTATGACATACATGATCGTTTGACACCAATGCTACATATTTCCAATCACCGTTCTGGCCGTAGACACTAGCTATAACGTGGGGGGAAAGCTGCACCATTCCCAGTTGCATTACGTCCACTTTTAAAGAGAGTAGCGAAGATTAAAAACATGATGGCAAACAGCCACAAGGAGACGTACGCAGATATAAATATGTGAAATACAAGATCACCGTCACTTTACAAAGCAAAAAAAGAAAAAAAAAAAACACGGACATTTCAGCAGCTCTCATATTGTAAGGCCAGCCTTCAAATTAGTGGAGCGTGAAGAGCCAACATCTGCTGCAACATGATGGTGCCAGCAGAGGGCGCTGTGGTACGATCTACAGTGCTGCAGGTACCCGCGTCGTATTACACCCAACCAGCAACTCCGCCTTCCCCATGAATACACAAGTCTGATGAGCTGCCAAGAGCAGCAGTTATTTTTCTTCCTCCAACTTATCTTCTCCAATTGCTTTTAATGTCACAGAGACAGGAAGTTAGAAGAAATCCATGCAACAGGAACTGAAACAGCTAAAAAAAAAAATGGAGGTTCCAACCACTTCCTGTTTTTTCCTCTATCTAAATTTGAGGTCTCGCGCCTTTTTTCCCCCCTCGTTATAGCCATGTACCCCGCCGGCATGCTATAATTTGTGCCCAATTTGTGAAAGTAAATGCCTTAAAATGCTGCTTCGTGCTCACACTACAGTGCTCTGGGATGGCAGAGCTGAGTAACTGCCACACCCCCAGCAGGTGTCCTCACATGGACTGGTATTACAGAATAAAGCTGGCCGTACACTTTCTTTGGTTCAGCCTACAGCTGTTATATCCTGAACGGCTAGTGCCTGCCGCTGTCAGAATACCCGAACAGTGACTGCAGCTGAGGGACCAAAAAAAAAAAAACTAGGCCAGCTGAGGATAACCTCTCCCACTACCAGCATGCCTCACTTTTGCACCAAAGCAGTGTTGTTGAGAGCATGATCATAAAACACAAGGGGGTGGGACCGGGGCCCCTTGATCTCCAAACAAAAAAAAGGATTTACTGTGAGTACCAAAATTCTATTTTCTTTCCCATCCATTGAAGTGCACAGGAAGACTTTAACCAGAAACACTAAGGAATGCCTGCAGCTCGCAAAGCTGCCTGAAGGACCTTACACTCAAAGCTGGTATCAGATGAGGCTGAAACGCCCACCTGGTGGAGCATAGAGAATGTTTGAACAGAAGTCCCGGTGTCGGCCTTGCAAATTTGGGAAACATGTGATGGATGCTAAAGCCCAAGAAGTACTCGCAGATATAGTAGGAGTGCGCCTTGTGGAACCCAATCATAGCCTTGGATGATGATCTGTCTGAGTCACCTAGAGATGGTGAACTTCCTGCACCCATATGAGGTCCAACCAAGATGACAAAAAGAGAATCAATCTTTCCGAGTGTGAGTGAGCATAGGGAAACATGGTTCCAGGCTACAGACATTGGCACCATGAGTAGACATGATGGAAGCAGCAGGTCTCATAGAAAGAGAGTTGGGGGCCCTTGGTAAAGCCGGACTGCCTCTTAAAAAATGATCAGCTGCTCATGGACTGGCTTAAGCTATTGGCTGTAGCTGCTCTTTAACTGAATGAATGGCGAGAACCTTCACTTCCTCTCCTGGTGACAATGGCAACATTTTGGATCTTTCACCACTGTCTCGGTGGCAATGGTGACCAGGACCGAGGGAGGGTGACACAGACACCAATAAAAAACCTGATGGAAACTACCTCCTTTCACAGTTTTGGCTATAGGTATATTAAGAACGCCTGGGATTAATACCACCAATTCCTGTCCCATGATTCCGTGCTGCGAACCTACAGATGGCCGTTTTCTGAACCTGGGCCCACATTTGCATGTTTAGATTTAGTGCTGTTCGTATATATTAAGTTGACAATATAAAGACCAGAGGCACTCGTCAGGTAGGTCATGTGCCGCATCAGTTTAAAGGGAGCCAATCATGAAAAATATATAGCCTACCATTGCTGACCATGTTTGTAAAGTAATAGCCATCTTGCTGACATGCTCTGCCCTGGAAATTGTCACTGACCCGAAACAAATGTGCAGATCAGGAGCGAGTTTGTTTCATGGACTGCATTGAGGTGCCAGTAAAAAGGTCAGCCAGGCAACCAGCAATGACGGAGAGAGTCCAGCAATGGAAGATCATGGGTTTCTCATATGAAAGTTTCCTTTAAAAGGCAACATTTTCTTAAGGGAATGAAGTGTCCCTTAAAGAGAACCAGTCTCTAAAGCCTGACCCTGAGCCTATTGTACTCCATCTTCACAGCTCATCCCATCCTCTGCTGCCACATAATTCCAAACATTGGCTGGTGTCGGCACATACAGGCAGCGGTGACATTACCTCCCATACCAAGGACTTGAGCAGTGCATCATGGGGGAAAATCACAAGTTCCCCCATGCCTGGAAGCACAGCAGCAGGGCAATGTAATGGGGAGTACAACTGGCTCATGGAGGAAGCTTTAAAGAGGCCCTGTCACTTTTAAAAAGGGGCTTATACACAATCCTTTTTAAATCTGCTACATTAAAAAAGGAGAACTATGAGGTGAGTGATTTCCACTCACCTCATAGTTCTAAGCCGATCTGTGACAATGAGACTGTCACAGGTCGGCTCAGTAGATCGGGAGGTGAGAGAACACATACCGGGTTCCCTC
>NW_017306615.1:414125-423870 GCF_000935625.1 Nanorana parkeri | reverse complement strand
GGTGAGCATAGGGGGGGGGGCTGTATGACCACATAGTCCCATAGAGAAGGACAGGGGCTGCGTACTAATCACACACAGCACCTGTCCATCCCAGGCCCTGCACGGAGCATTTGGATTTGCTGTATTTTTCTTGAAGACGTTTCACTGGACATCCAACCAGCTTTCTCCTTTTCAGAATGACGTACACAAATCCTCTGGGAATTCCCAGATAATTTTTGTACAAGTCATTCTAAATTGAGAAAGCTGGTTGGATGTCCAGTGAAACGTCTTCAAGAAAAATACAGCAAGTCCAGTTGCCGTAGACTTATTTATTACAGATATACCATGACCTGGATGAATGAGAACCTTCACACACTTACGTCTTGATCTGCTCTGTGTGGGGGCGGCCATCTTGGTAGAGGCAGGGCTTAGATTCCACATGTCAGAGCCTCCAGCAAAGAGAACAGTGAGCAGCACAACAGTGACATCACCAAAACTCCTGGAACTGGTAGTCAGAGACGACATTGCCTTAAATGACCTCACATGGCAGATACACAGACATAAGGCTCAAGGCACAGGAGTGCCTAGGCATCCTTCCATACCAGGAAGTGGGTACTGCTTTGGCACAATTAACATTTGTAAATTTTAGACTTATAGGGTTATTCACAAAAGGGTGAAGAGTTTGGAGAAGTGAACAATCTAGGCCAACATATTTGAACTGGAAAGTGAGCTGAAGTGGAGATTTCCAAATCCGCTAGGTTGTCCAAGATCAGGGGTAGCCCTCCAGCTGTGGTGGAACTACAAACCCATGAGGCATTGTAAGATTCTCACAGCCACGACTCCCGGAGAGAGATGCCTCATGGAATTTGTAGTTTCACCGCAGCTGGAGAGCCGGAGTTTGGCTACCCCTGTTCTAGGTTGTTCCCTTCCCCAAACCCTTCACCCTTTTGTGAATAACCCTGTTGGAGTGTCTCTATACAATAATAGGCAATGGAAACCTCGCTGAGAAAACATACACTTTTTATTTACACAAAGCCAGCAAGTGAAATACAAAATCCCACACGGTACATTTTATTTTTTCCTTGCTCTCTTCATCACCCTTTATAAACATATAATTACATCTTGGCAGAACTGGTCGCAGATGAGCAGAGCTAAGGAAACCCTGAGCTTGTCACCACCCAGTCGTCAAGTGGACAATCCTGCATGCGTTTGGCAGCAGCCGGAAAAGCACATAAAGCTTTTTTTTTTTTGAAAGAAAAAAGGTAGGGTCGCCTTTCAAGCAATGGCAGCCTGGCACACAAGCTTTAATGCTGCTACTGCTAGGTTTAAAGGGCCGCGACTGGCCACCCTGACTATACACCCGTTGGCAAGGGGCCAGTGTTCAACCAGAAGATGCCAATAAAGCAGCTGCAATAAAAATACACGGGCAGATGTAGGAATACACAGCAAGGGGAATTTATCAAAACTGGAGCAGCTGTGCATGGCAACCAATCAGCTTCTCTCTTTAATTTTCAAAGCTCAACTGAACAAACTACAGGAGAGAGAGAAGCTGATTGGTTGCCCTGGGCAACTGCTCAAGATTCGATAACTTCCCCTCAGTATGTTCCAGGACAGGCCAATCAGATACCCATTGCCCTAACAGAAGAGGCCTGTGGAAAACTGGCCTATGGTCAAGGATATCCTTGAACCATGAACCCCGCTGAGGATAGGCTCATCTCTACTCATGATTTTGTGCTTCATTGTACCATAAAAAAAAACTCAAGACATTCTAATTCTACAAAAAAACTATCTTTGCACAAAGCATTTAAAAATCTTACCGTTTGACCGCCTGGTACCCAAACACCATCCACACCAAAGGTCTGCAAGATTCAGCCACAGCTTCACCCGATGGGAAATTCTGTTGCATAAGGGGAAAAATATGCTTCCTAAAGAAGACCACCAGAAATGGTTCCCATGATGGACTGTGCGAGGTATGAGTAAATGACCCGTAAACTTCTATTGCTCCCACTACTTCAATTCAAATAATGCTCAGAGGGGTTGGCTGATGGTAATGCTGAGGTTATAGGAGGGATTCCCACAAAAGGACATCACCCCCCGCCCCCCTTTTCTAAATATAATTCCTGACATTTTTCTAGCTTGAACATTTAGTAGAATTAGCTAAATCCATTCCAGAGGATCAAAACAAAAAAGGTGTACAAAGTCTTGTTTTCTTTAGAAAGCAGCCGCAGCCTGAGCAGAAAAGCCTGTCCCCTGCAAGCATGGTGCAGAGAAGGACCCTTGCCCTCTGTGTGAAAGCAGTGTCCTCGCTGCAGAGGTCAGACATGCTCCCCCTTGATTGGAGAGCTCTAGCTCTGATTCAGCAGGTGGTGTCGGACATCTGCAGAAAGATTACCGCTTCCCCAAAAAAGAGCAAGGGTCCTTCTCTGCAGCATGCTGGCAGAGGACAGGCTTTTCTGCTCAGGCTGTGGCCGCTTCTTAAAGAAAATCAACTAATATACTTTTGATGTCTTTGATGCACCTTGGAATCCATTTAGCTGAAAGGTCAGTTAGGCTGGCCATACACCTATCAATTTTTTTCCGCTCATTGGCTGCCGGCTCTGATCGTAGAAAGATTTTCCAGCCGGCCCCTTCGATCAGCTGTTCGAGGAATGTGCGAATTTCGAAGTGCGGCCAGTGTATTGGGCCTCATTCACACTAAGAGCCGGCCCGTACAGATCCATGCGGCGTGCACGGCCCGCTCCCGGGAAGGACAAGTGCTGTGTGTGATTTGTACGCAGCAGCCTGTTCTTCTCTCTGCGAGTACATGGCCGTACGCCGCCATACTCTGTCTGTGTACATGTACAGACACCCGCACTCACACGGATGAACGTACGGCCGCGCACTCCCATAGAGAAGAACAGGCTGCTGTGCACAATCACACGCAGCACTAGTCCTTCCCGGGAGCGTGCACGCCGCATGGATCTGTACAGGCCGGCTCTTAGCAGTGTGAATGAGGCCTTATGCTACAATCATTTCACTAGCAGAGGAAAGCACCGGGAGGCTCAAACAGAATATGGAATAGATACAACCCAAGGTGTTCATGTGTACATATATAATATGCACATTGAAGAAAGTATATATAAAAAACAATGTACAGCAATAAATGATTAACCCCCAAAATAATAACTTGGATCCCAACTTATTTTACGAGTCTTCAAATTGCACTATATGTTGTGATCACTTTAAGCTTTTTTTTTTTTTAAGTCTACCCTACATTTACCATAAATAATGCCATGATATTTTGTAACAATATATACACATTTGCATTGCTTCGTTCTTTCACAGATACTTCTTTATGGAACACTGGAAGGCCTTTGCTCGTCTTCACAGCCAGATTCCAGCTTTCATTTTCCCAACAAAAGAATGAAGGATTCAAAGTAAAGTGGATCGGCTTCCATGTACATGATGGAGAACTTGGATACGATTAAAAAGGCAAAACGCAACCCAAGACACATTTCAGTTCTGGGCAGATGCAAAGGGCTAAAAGACCCTCTCAGCTTCTTAAAAAGTATGCCAGATGTCCCCTCCCCAATGTGAGAAAGCCCCCATACTATATAAAAACGTCCAATGGCGAGCTGAAATCCTGTGCAACGGCCAAAACCTCCCATTATAAAAAGACAGACTTATGACATACATGATCGTTTGACACCAATGCTACATATTTCCAATCACCGTTCTGGCCGTAGACACTAGCTATAACGTGGGGGGAAAGCTGCACCATTCCCAGTTGCATTACGTCCACTTTTAAAGAGAGTAGCGAAGATTAAAAACATGATGGCAAACAGCCACAAGGAGACGTACGCAGATATAAATATGTGAAATACAAGATCACCGTCACTTTACAAAGCAAAAAAAGAAAAAAAAAAAACACGGACATTTCAGCAGCTCTCATATTGTAAGGCCAGCCTTCAAATTAGTGGAGCGTGAAGAGCCAACATCTGCTGCAACATGATGGTGCCAGCAGAGGGCGCTGTGGTACGATCTACAGTGCTGCAGGTACCCGCGTCGTATTACACCCAACCAGCAACTCCGCCTTCCCCATGAATACACAAGTCTGATGAGCTGCCAAGAGCAGCAGTTATTTTTCTTCCTCCAACTTATCTTCTCCAATTGCTTTTAATGTCACAGAGACAGGAAGTTAGAAGAAATCCATGCAACAGGAACTGAAACAGCTAAAAAAAAAAATGGAGGTTCCAACCACTTCCTGTTTTTTCCTCTATCTAAATTTGAGGTCTCGCGCCTTTTTTCCCCCCTCGTTATAGCCATGTACCCCGCCGGCATGCTATAATTTGTGCCCAATTTGTGAAAGTAAATGCCTTAAAATGCTGCTTCGTGCTCACACTACAGTGCTCTGGGATGGCAGAGCTGAGTAACTGCCACACCCCCAGCAGGTGTCCTCACATGGACTGGTATTACAGAATAAAGCTGGCCGTACACTTTCTTTGGTTCAGCCTACAGCTGTTATATCCTGAACGGCTAGTGCCTGCCGCTGTCAGAATACCCGAACAGTGAAGGCAGCTGAGGGACCAAAAAAAAAAAAACTAGGCCAGCTGAGGATAACCTCTCCCACTACCAGCATGCCTCACTTTTGCACCAAAGCAGTGTTGTTGAGAGCATGATCATAAAACACAAGGGGGTGGGACCGGGGCCCCTTGATCTCCAAACAAAAAAAAGGATTTACTGTGAGTACCAAAATTCTATTTTCTTTCCCATCCATTGAAGTGCACAGGAAGACTTTAACCAGAAACACTAAGGAATGCCTGCAGCTCGCAAAGCTGCCTGAAGGACCTTACACTCAAAGCTGGTATCAGATGAGGCTGAAACGCCCACCTGGTGGAGCATAGAGAATGTTTGAACAGAAGTCCCGGTGTCGGCCTTGCAAATTTGGGAAACATGTGATGGATGCTAAAGCCCAAGAAGTACTCGCAGATATAGTAGGAGTGCGCCTTGTGGAACCCAATCATAGCCTTGGATGATGATCTGTCTGAGTCACCTAGAGATGGTGAACTTCCTGCACCCATATGAGGTCCAACCAAGATGACAAAAAGAGAATCAATCTTTCCGAGTGTGAGTGAGCATAGGGAAACATGGTTCCAGGCTACAGACATTGGCACCATGAGTAGACATGATGGAAGCAGCAGGTCTCATAGAAAGAGAGTTGGGGGCCCTTGGTAAAGCCGGACTGCCTCTTAAAAAATGATCAGCTGCTCATGGACTGGCTTAAGCTATTGGCTGTAGCTGCTCTTTAACTGAATGAATGGCGAGAACCTTCACTTCCTCTCCTGGTGACAATGGCAACATTTTGGATCTTTCACCACTGTCTCGGTGGCAATGGTGACCAGGACCGAGGGAGGGTGACACAGACACCAATAAAAAACCTGATGGAAACTACCTCCTTTCACAGTTTTGGCTATAGGTATATTAAGAACGCCTGGGATTAATACCACCAATTCCTGTCCCATGATTCCGTGCTGCGAACCTACAGATGGCCGTTTTCTGAACCTGGGCCCACATTTGCATGTTTAGATTTAGTGCTGTTCGTATATATTAAGTTGACAATATAAAGACCAGAGGCACTCGTCAGGTAGGTCATGTGCCGCATCAGTTTAAAGGGAGCCAATCATGAAAAATATATAGCCTACCATTGCTGACCATGTTTGTAAAGTAATAGCCATCTTGCTGACATGCTCTGCCCTGGAAATTGTCACTGACCCGAAACAAATGTGCAGATCAGGAGCGAGTTTGTTTCATGGACTGCATTGAGGTGCCAGTAAAAAGGTCAGCCAGGCAACCAGCAATGACGGAGAGAGTCCAGCAATGGAAGATCATGGGTTTCTCATATGAAAGTTTCCTTTAAAAGGCAACATTTTCTTAAGGGAATGAAGTGTCCCTTAAAGAGAACCAGTCTCTAAAGCCTGACCCTGAGCCTATTGTACTCCATCTTCACAGCTCATCCCATCCTCTGCTGCCACATAATTCCAAACATTGGCTGGTGTCGGCACATACAGGCAGCGGTGACATTACCTCCCATACCAAGGACTTGAGCAGTGCATCATGGGGGAAAATCACAAGTTCCCCCATGCCTGGAAGCACAGCAGCAGGGCAATGTAATGGGGAGTACAACTGGCTCATGGAGGAAGCTTTAAAGAGGCCCTGTCACTTTTAAAAAGGGGCTTATACACAATCCTTTTTAAATCTGCTACATTAAAAAAGGAGAACTATGAGGTGAGTGATTTCCACTCACCTCATAGTTCTAAGCCGATCTGTGACAATGAGACTGTCACAGGTCGGCTCAGTAGATCGGGAGGTGAGAGAACACATACCGGGTTCCCTCACCTCTCGATCCTGTCACGGCTCTCTGCTGTAGCTCGCGGTATACTGAGCTTAGGGTGATGGGAGGACGCTAGTTTGTGTCCTCCCGTTACCCCAAGGAGAACTATGGGGAAAAACACTGACCCCATAGTTCTCCTTTAAGGGGGAAAAAAAGCATCCCGGGGCGTCAAATGAACACAAAACAACCATAGAAGTTAGCAGATCTATAGAAATCAACCATGTCATCACACGCACACACTGACTGAAATATTCAGGCGTCACAATCTCCACAGAGTCAAGCAGCAGCCATATTGTTTCCAAGTGCAACAAGCAATAGCTGAAGAAGTGAAAAGCATCCACAAATCAAAGTTTTAAACTTACAAAACTCTTTTTTTTTTAAATATGAAAATTTGTATCTCCAAATCTGCCAGAGACTTGGATAACTACCACCGACCGCGTGCATGGAAATTCCATTCTGGAGATTCAAAATCCCAGAATTCCCGGCTAGAGACACCGGAGGTTCCTAATATTACAATGCAGCGTTGCCTTTTTTTAAATACAACAGTTCCGTAGGCTTCCGGCAAAGTAGTTTTTTTTTTACAAAATGTTTCTATGTTAAAAAGAAAGAAGACAAAGCGTCTTTCGGCAAATACAAATCTATCTAGTGCACGCCCACTGCAGATCCGTATTGTAGCATAGAAGGGAGCCAAGAAAGACAATACAGACTGTCGCCAGCATTACCAAAGCAGTGTGTTTTTCTTAATCTCCCCGTACCCCAATTTTATTACCTGTTGATCCTGCCAGGGGATCTGTTAGTTTTCCCACTGACGTCAAATAGCCAAGCGGTCCAGCCAACGTGACAGTCCGGGGTTTGGACTAGGCATGAGCTCAGACTGACTGAACCTGAGTTCATCTACATCCGTAAGGGACATGGAGCAACCCCATAGGGCATTACCTGCCCTGCTCATAAAATAAAAGGGGCGGGATGCTTGTGCTCACATCATTGACCTTATATGGCTAGGTGGCCACATAGGGTCATAGTCATTGACCAAATAAAGCCATGTGGCCACATAGGGTCATTGTCCATATACTGTATAGCCATGTGGCCACATAGGGTCAACGTCACTGACCAAATATAGCCATATAGGGTTAATGTCACTGACCATATATAGTCATGCGGCCACATATGGCCAATGTCATTGACCATATATAGTCATGTGGCCACATAGGGTCAATGACATCACAGCATTCCACTCCATTGCTTACATGCAGCTACGGGTGGGGAATTCCCCAGCCGCAGCTGACTGGGTGGCAGTGGAAGGAGCATCCCTCCAGGTTCGGAGGAGCTCAGGTTTAACAGTAGAGTTTGGTTGAAAAAAGAAAAAAAGGTGTTTTTGAACAATTTGTTTGATTTTCTAATATTTAATGGGGTGAAATTGACAACCGTTTGTGGGATGGAAATTTTTTCCAGCAGTGAATGCAGTTTTCGTACAGGAAACTCCATTCAGTTCCAAAATCGAATGTTGAAATCAAAATGTAATTTCTATGAAGTCTAAAAAGTCTAAGACTTCTATAAAGTCTATGATGGCATTATCCAATGTTCTGAGCAGATTTTTCATATGAACCTTTGTACAAAAACCTACCAGTGTATAGCCAGCTTAAGACTACCCTGTTCAGGAGGTGACAACGCTGCATTTCACTGCAGAATGAACAGTGTTGTCACTCTTCTACTGGAAGTGGAACAATAACAGCTCTATTGGTAAGATTAACAGGTAATAAAACCATATTACAGGGGTCACCCTTTTGCAGGAAGTGGAACAATAAGATGTACTGGTCAGCTCAACAGGTAATAAAACTATATTACAGGGGGACCTCAAATACCAAAACCTGCCGTGGTAATGCTACTGACAATCGGCATCGTATGCAATTTCAGATTTCGCCCCATAGTTACACTTTTAGCGCCATCAACAAACAAAAAGGAAAATATCAGTCTCTGTGGATTGTCATGACTTGGAAGACTTCCTCCGTCAGTTCTTTTCTTCCCAGAATCCTTTGCTCAGCCGCCCGGGTCCAACAGCTTTGCCTTGAATTAAAAATTTAGTTTTCTTCAAGCATATATGTGTTTTGCCTATGTACAACGCCAAAGGCGGGCCTTCTGTTAAAGAGTCTTTCAAGTAGAAACGTCAAGATTAAGAAAAAAAAGAAAAAAATTTAAAAAAAAAAAATCGACAAAACCTCGTCCGTGTCGAAAAAGCCTCATCGTCCAAGTGTCAAAAGGTCGGGCGAAAAGAAAAGCGTCAACTGGTATACAAAAGCCACCGGTCTGTACGACAGTCTGAATCGTAATTCCAACAGAAGGATGTTACTTTTTGTGTACAGTTTGCTTTCCCTCCTCGATAGAAGGTCTATACTGGCCATCGCACCCCAAAAAAAGTCACAAGAAACAACAAAAATAACATAAATAGGTTTACAAAAGCTGGTGTAAAGTTCATGATTGAAGGTAACACACGGAGGGGCACAGCATGGAGGAGGAATAAAGCCCACAAAAGGAGGTTCAGGGTAAAGTGTAAGATGGAAGGATATAGCAGAAAGGACTAGAAACCTCTGAGGGTTCCCACCGCTATCTGGGCCACCATATACAGCACAATGTCATCGTACAACCTCTGTACCATCAACTTTACATTCACCAAAGCTTTCTAATATTAGGGGGGCTACCCCATTGTAATATAAGGGGCTACCCAATTGTAATACGAGGGGCTACCCAATCGTAATATGAGGGGCTACCCGATTGTAATATAAGAGGTTACTCAATTGTAATATAAGAGGCTACTGAATTGTAATATGAGGGGCTACCCAATTTACCCAATTGTAATATGAGGGGCCACCCAATTGTAATATGAGGGACTACCAAATGTACCCAATTGTAATATGAGGGACTACCTAATGTACCCAATTGTAATATGAGTAATTAAGGGAAGGGGTGTGAGAACTCACATGCATAGAAGGGCCTTCATTGGTACTTCAGGCACAGACCAAATAATCGATGTCAGGGAACTAGGAATGCTACACCAATGTATTCAAATACAAAGGGTAAGTCCATCATAAAAGTTGAAAGCTACATTATACAGATCCCCTGAAACCGTGTTGGCTGTAGAACGTGGATTTGTACGGTGAAAAAAATGCTTTTTGGACTCTGCTCCCACTACATCTATTTATCTGACAAGGCTTCTAGAATTCCCCTTCTCTGCTAATTAAAACAATGTGTTGCTGTTAAAGATTTTCTCTCACTTCCTGTCTGATGAAACGGTTGTCACCATGACAGTAAAAGAGTGCAAATCTCTCAAATGGGGCCCAGGATAGCTGGAAAAAAAAACAAAAACGGACGGGTTCCTATCCTGCCCACTTTTATCCAAAA